>NC_142583.1:5774903-6078846 GCF_965207765.1 Zootoca vivipara | reverse complement strand
GAATCTGTCCTCGTGCTTCCCATACAGTGACAGATCATGGCTCAGAAGGCAGTTTGCCTGATCCTTTTCCTGAATTTCCATCAAAACGTGCTGAAAGTGGAACACCCTTCATGGCTAGAGCTCGCTAGAAGGACAGCAGGTCAAGGGGCTCATTTTTTCCACTTAGAGAGCAAGTAAACCAGAGCTGGAAACAATAAACGTTTACAGCTTGGGCAGGGAACAGGGGCGAGGTGGAATCTGCAACCCAGGAACGACGTCTTACGTATTTATTTCATGAAATGTATATGAATGTAAGAAACCTCAAAGCGGTCTACAAAAAGCTGAAACAATAAAAGAAAAAATCACTACCATACAGTACTTTAAAACATACAAATGTTAAAATACTAAAACAGGTTAAAATTACCTCAACTTCCTAAGCGTATGAACAGACTTGTCTAAAGATCAATGTTTTTCAGCAGGCGCCGAAAAGAGCATAGCAAAGGTACTTGCTTGAGATCAAGAAGCAGGGAGTTCCAAAGGGTAGGTGCTGCCACACCAAACAGTCGGGTTCTTATAAATGCACAACAGTGCCAGTTCCATGGATTAAAGTCATCCAGCGGGAGCATGTGGGGTAAAGGCTGTATTGCAGGTAAACTGGTCCCAAGTTGTTATGGGTTTCATATGCTAATATGAAGCTGTGGATTAAACCACAGAGCCTAGGGCTTGCTGACAGGGCCGTCTTAAGCGCCCCTGGCGCCGTGGTGCACCGGATCCCTCCGGCGCCCCCCCCGCCCCGTTTCCCAGCGCGGTGGGCGGGTGCAGCGCGGCTGCCACAGGCGCTGCTGCGCGGCGGGCGGGCAGGCACAGTGCGGTTGCCGTGGGCGCAGCTGCGCGGTGGATCGGCCGGCCAGCGGGCTGCCGCCGTGGTGCCCTGCGCCACCCAGCCTGGCCGTAGGGCCGGCCCTGCTTGCTGATCAGAAGGTCAGCTGTTCGAATCCCTGCGACAGGGTGAGCTCCCGCTGCTTGGTCCCAGCTCCTGCCAAGTGCCAACCTACCGGTAGCAGTTCGAAAGCACGTCAAAGTGCAAGTAGATAAATAGGGACCGCTACAGCAGGAAGGTAAACGGCGTTTCCGTGCGCTGCTCTGGTTTGCCAGAAGCGGCTTTGTCATGCTGGCCACATGACCTGGAAGCTATACACCGGCTCCCTCGGCCAATAACGCGAGATGAGCGCTGCAACCCCAGAGTGGGTCATGACTGGACCTAATGGTCAGGGGTCCCTTTACCTTTTTATGCTAATAGTAACACCTTGAGCACCTGGTAGTGAATCGGCAGCCAGTGCAGATCTCTCAGTGCAAGTGTGATATGCTGAAGAGGCCTCACTCCCATCCGCAATTGTCCTGCAGCCTCTCTAGCTAGTCTTTGAGGATTTCATCAGGCCACACCTTGCCCCGCTCCTGCCACCTGTGTCACCCTTTGCACCCTCCTCAAGGGTTTTACCTGGCTGGGATGCCTCCTCCTTGAACTCTGATAAATGTTTTCTTGCTCACCTGGAATGAGGAGGAACAGGTGTGGAAATCAGCCTCCTGTGCAAAGGTAACTTTGGTGTTTGTTGCCCCACACACTTTCATCTCTGGCCCTGCTCACCAAGGGGCAGGTGGCCCCTGGAAGAGAAAGTGGCCCTTGGGCGGAAAATGGTGCTTTGCACCTTACATAATTAAGACAATGCAGCAATAACAAAACTTCTGTGCATCTTCTGTAAATATGAGACAATAAGGGATTTTTATGCACATGGCTACAGCCTGACGATTAATATTGTCTGTTTCAACGTAACTTCCTCTGCAACTTCTGAAACTGCCACAAATTTAGCAATTCTATTCTTGGGAGATCCCACTATAATCTGAACTTCTGCATTCAGTGAGCCGGTTAAAAATTAGCTGTGGCTTCCTCCCTTGGAAATATGGAGAGAGAGAGAGAGAGAGAGAGAGAGAGAGAGAGAGAGAGAGAGAGAGAGAGAGAGAGAGAGAGAGAGAGAGAGAGAGATCTTCTGCTGGGTGCTCAAATCCTTGTGTCTGTTTGCTCAGAATTGAGTCCCACAGAGTTGCCTGCATCCCAAGGAAATGAACACAAAATAGCAGAGCCTTTTATTGCCTTAGAACACAGCATACCTTTAGAGCACATGACTCCCCCCAAAGAATCCTGGGAAGTGTACTGTAGTTTAAGGGTGCTGGCCGAGGGAGCCGGCGTACAGCTTCCGGGTCATGTGGCGAGCATGACTAAGCCGCTTCTGACAAACCAGAGCAGCGCACGGAAATGCCATTTACCTTCCTGCCGGAGCGGTACCTATTTATCTACTTGCACTTTGCCGTGCTTTCGAACTGCTAGGTTGGCAGGAGCTGGGACTGAGCAACGGGAGCTCACCCCGTGGCGGGGATTCGAACCACCAACCTTCTGATCGGCAAGCCCTAGGCTCCAAATTTTGCAATGCAGTTCTCCAACCAATGTTTATGAATGTGCATATATTAGGAGAAAGTGTGCTAAAAAATTATATATTACTGCAAATAACGCATAAGTTCACCTTTCTTGTTCCATTTTGAGCTCTAGCTTTCACAGCAGGTTTTCAGAGCTGGCCTGGGTTTCCTCAGGCACAAGTCACTCCTGTCGTCTCTCAACATCGGAGGGGCAACCAATTCCCCATCTTTCCCTTTAAAAACATTGTAATCATACACGCCCACAGCAGTTTCCCAAATTTTCCTAAGACTTTTTAAGCTGCTTTAAAGATTTATGGATCTGTAGTGAAGTCATTCTAGGCTCCAGAAAGGAAACTACTAAGGGTTCCTATTAAAACAAACATTATGTATTCTGTTTCCAGTTAACTACATCATAGAAATCATTATCGCCACTTGCAGTTCCACTGGGTGGAGACTGAGAGGATTACTTCATTATGCATTGCCAGTGAGGGGACCCCTTTGCAACACCAGCACAAAATAAACAGCTCCCCCTTTTGCCTCAAAATCTAAAATGAGCCTCTATGCCTTACAGTGCACTATGCCTTATGGTGCACGTAACACACTCTCCTGCTTTGAAGTTTGTCTTCATGGCCTTAGCAGGTCTTGAGCATGTGGCTGCATTTGGCAAAGCCTCCTCTTTCTCCTCCTCTTCCTCATCAGGACTGCAGTGTAAGGCTGCCCAGTCTTGACCCAGTTACCTGGGAGTCGGCTTCATTGAATACAGTGGGACTTACTTCTGAGTAGACAGTGTCAGGCTCCATTTACAATAAAGGAATAAACATTCCCCATGCTTCCTAAAAAATGGCTGGCTGCAGAAGCATTGCAATTTAATAATTTAAAGCGGATTGGCGATCTTTTTCTTCAAAACTGTAGGAAGGGCTTCAAAAGCCAGCTTCATTTCCTTCATTTGGTGCAGGTTTTTTTCAGACCCTCCAAGTGTCCCTGTTGTATGCCACCCACATCCCTACTTTCCAGAGATGCCCCTCATTTAGAGAAGCCATGCCAGTTTCTGATTTGATCCTGGAATGTCCTGCTTTTCCTTAGGATGTCCCTATTTTCATTTGATAAATGTTGGGGGGCGTGGAGTTATCCAACCTCTGAGCCATCTGAAAGCAATCCTGTATATGGAAGTATTATAATGAAGATACATGTTCATTGCCTTGTATTTTTGCTTTTGTAGTGGAACAGAATGCCAAAACGGCACTTGGGAATTGGGAATTTCAGATCATCCACTTGATGGCTTCTTTATATTATTATTATTATTATTATTATTATTATTATTATTATTATTATTATTATTATTATTCATTTTCATTTATAACAATCCAATAAAAGGACTTGATGGCTCCTTTGGGTGGTCCTGGTTTTCCCAACCTCTAGAATAAACAAGGTTGTTATAGGGACCTACCTTGAAGCTCTGTCCAACAGCTACCTAGGGCACGTAAAACAAAAGGTTCCTACACCTCAAAGGATTCATGTTTTAAGGACCAAACTACAGCTCTTGTGTTTGGAAAACGCCAACCCCAGCGAAAACAATGGAAGGAAGGTGAATGTGGAAAGAGTCAGGACAGGGACGTAGCCAGGATAAAAATTAGGGGGGCAAGGGGCGGAGCCAAGGCACGGGGGAGGGGCCACAGTGGGGCAAGGAAATCCATGGTCGTTCAGGGGCGCCAGGATCAGCCCGAAATTGGGCTGCTCCGACCCTCTCCTCCCCCTCCGCAACCGGCAGGGGCGAGGGGGCACCAGGATCAGCCCAAAATCGGGCTGCTCCGACCCCCTCCCCCCCCTCCGCGATCAGCGGGGCGGGTGGAGGGAAAGCCCCAGAGCCGCGCAAAGCGTTTGGCTGGCTTTCCCTCCACCCACCCCACAGCCAGCCAGGGAGAAGGGAGACAGCGGGCAGCGGGGCAGGCTGGCCACCAGCGGCCCTGCTTCTAGGGGGGTGCAACTGCCCCCCTGCCTACGCCCATGAGTCAGGACAGGCAGCAGAAGGGACTCCTGGAGACGCTGAGGACCTTTTGCAGACAAAGCAGATGCTCTTCCTCCCTTTTCCTTTTCCAGCGCCCCAAGGAAGTCCTGTGAGTATCTTTCATTATACAGAGGCAGCCAGAAACGCCTGCAGAACGAGACTCCCTTTCGAAACAGGTTACAGCGTTTGATGACACAGCTCCCTGCGCATTCCTGTTTCCTCATATTGTGCCAACGCTGGATCCCCAGGTGGCAGGGCTGCAGGTTAGGGGGAGATCGCCCCTCTCTCTGAGACCTGCCCACCGATTTCTGTTCTCCTCTAAAGGTTCTTCCTTCCCAGCTCATCCTGGCAGCCGGCTGGGACTTCCCTGGAGCGCTAAGAGCACCACCTGCTGCTTCTGAACTTCATGACAGCCAAGGATGGGGAAATGGGGAGCGGTTCACAGAATCGTAGAGTTGCAATGCAGGCATTTTTTGGGATTACAGCAACATGGCCAGTGGTCAGGAATGATGGGAGTTGGGAGGGGCAGCAACATCTGGAGGGCATGTTGACTAAGAGGTTAAGAAAAAAGTCGAGAGTATTCTTGAAGATCCAGTGCTTTCAAGGTTGACGTAAAATGTAAAAAAATTCCTTCCGGTAGCACCTTAGAGACCAACTAGGTTTGTTATTGGTATGAGCTTTCATGTGCACACTTCAGGTGGCGCTGTGGGTTAAACCACAGAGCCTAGGGCTTGCCGATCAGAAAGTCAGCAGTTCGAATCCCTGTGACAGGTGAGCTCCCGTTGCTCGGTCCCAGCTCCTGCCAACCTAGCAGTTCAAAAGCACGTCAAAGTGCAAGTGGATAAATAGGTTTATTTCCCGCTCTGGCGGAAAGGTAAATGGCGTTTCCGTGCGCTGCTCTGGTTCACCAGAAGCGGCTTTGTCATGCTGGCCACATGACCCGGAAGCTGTACGCTGGCTCCCTTGGCCAATAACGTGAGATGAGCGCCACAACCCCAGAGTCTGTCACAACTGGACCTAATAGTCAGGGGTCCCCTTACCTTTAAGGTGCTACTGGAAGGAATTTTGTTTTGTTTCGACTACGGCAGACCAACACAGCTATGTACCTGTAACTAGACATAATATGTAGTCACACTATTTACTGTTGATCAACGCATTGCCAAATTAGTACTGAAACTCTCCATGCATTTTCAGAATTTACAGATAATGATGTTGCTGGTGTGTGCAACTTGATGAACTGAGCATCATACCATTGGGTCTAATTAAATAAATGTTGATAATTTTATTAAATATTCACGGGTAATGCATATTTAGCACAGCTAATTATATATTTTCTTAATGGGTTGATTAATGTATTGAATTTATTTTTAAATATAGTCTCTGTTACCCAGTGCACCTCCAGAATATGTCCACTGGAATCACCTGCATATTTAAACCTACATCTCAGGCAGAGATCTTTCCCATTCACCTGCTACCTGATCCTTTTAAAAAGTCCAGGATCTGGAAATGCCATAATTGAACCTCAGCCCTTTTGCATGCACGGAGCAGGCACTTTGCACTCAGCTACAGTTCCTGCCTTAATCCTGATCTGCCTTCTGCCCTCCCATAAGAGCATCAGAAGAGCCTGCTGGATGAGGCCAATGGCCCATCTGGTCCAACCTCCTGTCCTCACAGTGAGCAACCAGGCGCCTGTGGGAAGCTTGCAAGCAGGATCCAAGCACAAGAGCAACCCTTTCCCCTCCTGTGGTTTCCAGCAACGCAGTCAGAATCATTGCTGCCTCTGACCGTGGAGCCACAGCATAGCCATGGGGGCTAGTAGCCATCAATCCCCCTCCCCTCCATGAATTTCTCCAATCCTCTCCTAAAGCTGTCAAGTGGCCAGCCCTGCCTCTTGGGAGTGCCAGTTCCAGGCCTTAACTGTGCACTCCATTGAAAAGTATAGCATCTAGATCAAGGGAAGTAATAGTACCACTGTATTCTGCTCTGGTCAGACCTCACCTGGAGTACTGTGTCCAGTTCTGGGCACCACAGTTCAAGAAGGATACTGACAAGCTGGAACGTGTCCAGAGGAGGGCAACCAAAATGGTCAAAGGCCTGGAAACAATGCCTTATGAGGAATGGCTTAGGGAGCTTGGTATGTTTAGCCTGGAGAAGAGAAGGTTAAGGGGTGATATGATAGCCATGTTCAAATATATAAAAGAATGTCATATAGAGGAGGGAGAAAGATTGTTTTCTGCTGCTCCAGAGAAGCGGACACTTCAAGAAAGAAGATTCCACCTAAACATTAGGAAGAACTTCCTGACAGTAAGAGCTGTTCGGCAGTGGAATTTGCTACCAAGGAGTGTGGTGGAGTCTCCTTCTTTGGAGGTCTTTAAGCAGAGGCTTGACAGGCATATGTCAAGAATGCTTTGATGGTGTTTCCTGCTCGGCAGGGGGTTGGACTGGATGGCCCTTGTGGTCTCTTCCAACTCTATGATTCTATGATTCTAAGTCCCATTTTTTAGCTGCCCTTAATCTTCCAACATTCAGCTTTGTTGGATGTCCACCCTTGTTTCATGAGAGCACTAGGTGGCTGTCAGCTGGGCACCAGAGGCTCAAAACCTTAATGGACAACAGAAGCACAGCCTGTTGGGAGGTGGACAGCTTTAATTACGGTGTATGAGAGTCATACAAACTAGACAGAGCCATGAACACAGGAGGAAAAAGCATGCAAGTTATTCAGAATGATGGAGGAGCCCTTCAGAGAGGGCAGCGCCTGATCTTCTTCCCACAGGGGAACATGCGCTGTCTGGGGTGCAGAGACTTTTCATCACAATCCATCCCAACGTCAGAGCTTCTGCCTTGTTTTGCTGTCCATCAGCCCCTGCCTTAAAAAGGCTTTTCTTCAGACAAGGAAAAGTGGAGGGTGGGGAAGATTCTGGGCTGGCCCAGTGCAGCGCAGATGGAGAACAGGGCAATGGTGGGTGCCGGGTGCCTGAGGACGGGCTCAGTGGGGGCAGGGATCAAGCGCAATAGAATAACCTCCCAGGGTCCAAGGCCTCTCCATCAGAGGCATGCAGGTAAGCATGCAGATATTAGGGGGCTCCTCCAGCAAATATGAGCTCCAGGGCGGCCTGGATATCCCCCCCAGTGGCCTGGAGGGCTCGGAGGCTCAGCTCATCGTCATGGATGCCCATGTCCCGCAACTGCTGCAGCTGCAGCTGCCACTGGCTCTGTAGGTAGAAGAGAGAGAGAAGGAGCAGAGTTAGCCCAAGTCCCAACACAGTCCAGTGGGATGGCTGGATTTGGAGGGGCAGTGGCATAGAACCAGAGTCAGGGCCGCAGAGGTTGGCACGGTGCTCTTGGGCAAGTCAGCGGTTGCCAGTTCATTTCCAGGCCCAATTCAAGGTTAATGTTTGAAAGCCCCAAATGACTCAGGCCCCAAATACCTGAGGCCACCTCTTTCCTTACAGGCACTTTTGGGTGGGTGCTGAAATCAACAAAGGAGGTCCTCTGGGCAGTTCCTCTGCCTGCATGGATGGGGGACAAGGGGAGAGGGCCATCTCCATGGTGGCCCAAGTTGTGGAACGATTTTTTTCCAAAGCTGTGCCTGACACCTTTATTGCACAGCTTCTGGTGGATTCTGAAGACACAGCTGTATCCCTGGCTTTGAATAGTCAAGGTGTATGTTTTCAGGGGGACACGGGTGGCACTGTGGGTTAAACCACAGAGCCTAGGGCTTGCCGATCAGAAGGTCGGCGGTTCGAATCCCTGTGACGGGGTGAGCTCCTGTTGCTTGGTTGCTGCTCCTGCCAACCTAGCAGTTCAAAAGCATGTCAAAGTGCAAGTAGATAAATAGGTACCGCTACAGCGGGAAGGTAAACGGCGTTTCCGTGTGCTGCTCGGGTTCGCCAGAAGTGGCTTTGTCATGCTGGCCACATGACCTGGAAGCTATATGCCGGCTCCCTCGGCCAATAACGCGAGATGAGCGCCGCAACCCCAGAGTCGGTCATAACTGGACCTAATGGTCAGGGGTCCCTTTACCTTTATGTTTTCAGGACCCACCATAATTTTACGGTTGCAAGTTGTTTTAAATTGTTTCACATGTTGTGTTTAATGCTATAACCTGCCCTGGGACCTTAGAGTGAAGGGTCGGTAATTAATCAATCAATAATGATAATTATCAGCCCAACCCACCTGATAAAGCTGCTCAGGGAGAAGGAGGTGGCACATGGAGGCTGCAGAACACTAGGCTTAACTCACAGAAAATCCCTAGGGCAAACCCAGGTCTGCCTGCAATCACCTCAGGCAGCCTCAGGCAAACTGCTTGGCTTCATCGGCCCTGCCGGGTTGTCATGAAACTAAATGCTCACTTGAATTAGCTTCAAGCAGGGGAGAGAGAAAGAAATCAGGCAAGTCGCTAGCCCTGAGCCTAACCCACCTTGTGTAGGGTGGTTAAAGAGGATGTAATGTCACCAGGTTGATTTATTTATTGATTACATTTCCATCCCACTCTTTCTCCCAAAGGAGCCCTCCTTGTAAAAGTGGCTTGTGGGCACAGGGCACTGCCCAGGCAACAAAAGCAAGGAAGGCATTGGCCAAGCCGGCTGCGCCACTGGGGTGGGCAGGTGCGCCTGAAGGTTACAGACCTGACGGTTACAGACCTGAAGGTTTGGCTGCCCGGAAGCCTGCAAGGCATGCTGCAAGGCCTGGCTGAAGAGGTCATTGGTGATGGGCGTTCCTGACTGGACGCTGGAGGACATCGGAGACGTGCCTGAAGAATGCCCCTAGGAAAAGGAAGAGGAAGAAGAAGGTGCTTTTGGTGCATAGAAGGGAATGGAGGATTTCCCATTCTAGGTCTCTTTACTGCAGGGGTGGAGAAACATGTGGCTCTACAGGCGATATTGGACTCCCAGCCCAGCAACCAGGGCCAGCAAAGTCAATGGTCAGGGTGTATGGGAGCTGGAGGCTGCCTCATCCCTGTTGCAGGGGGAGCAGAATATTCCCCTCCAAAGCTCCTGTACCGCTAAGGCGATGCTTTGTGTCCCAGAGGGCACTTTAAGGAGGTGGTCGTCCACAGGGCCCAAGCCCCAGGGCTTCTTGTGCCAGGCCCCTCCCACCCCTGGCCTCTAGCAAGTGGTTGATGAGGGGAATGTGGCCCTCAGCTGGAGAAGAAACCTTGGCATAGAAGCACATGTGTGTATACAGTATCTGTGCAGGAAACAAGCCTGCACCCCAGGTCTTTTGAATACCATAGAATCCTAGAGTTGGAAGGCCCTCCCAGGGTCATCTAGTCCAACCCCCCAGGAATGTCTCTGGAAGGTGCCCAGCAGCATCCAGCCACACCCCATGCTTCCCTTTTACCTGGGTCCCGGGGGTCGGAGTGTGGGAGCTGCTCTCAGGGGTACTGGCCAGAGCCAGGGCCGTCGCCAATTCGCTCTGGGTGATGGGCCGGGGGCCAGCTGCCCCAGTGTAGCCAAGGGACGCCGGGCGGGACCCAGAGGTACTGCTGGAAGGTGTGGTCCTTGTGCTCTGCAAGATCAAAGAGGAAATGTTGCTGTTTACTGCTTGCATAAAAAGGTTTTTTTCAACTGCACAGCTGACTCCCCCAACTCCTGTTCTAACCCAAGTGAGCAGAGACCAGGAGCAAGGCCTCCAAGTTCTTTTTTAAAAAGAGTGATTCTATTTCTGAACCAGTTGGGAACATTCAGAATCCCCACTAGAGGAGTCTCTGCCTGCCACAGAGAGACCTGCTTCCTCTCTAGAAAGGAAATACTGAAGAGTTCCGGGAGATCTTTGGATGACTTCATAGACTGGCTGCATTCGCACATCAGGATAAGCCAGCAAGCACTCAGCACACTTAAGAGAAATTCATGGCGGAGAGGGCTATCAATGGCTCCGGGCCAAGATGGCTGCACTCTGCCTCCACTGTTGGGACCCGTAAATGCTTCGGAATACCAGTTGCTGGAAAGTACTGGAGGGGAGAGGCTCTTGTGCTCGGATCCTGCTTGTGGGCTTCCTGCAGAAACGTCTGGTGGGCCACAGTGAGGACAGCATGCTTGACTGGATGGGCCATTGGCCTGATTCTGCAGGGCTCCTCTGGTGTTCATTCTGCTCCTGCTTCACTTCTCTCATGATGCAAACAGCAGGAGAAATCAGCTTCTAGACTCTTGCTATTTTTGAGTGCAATTCAGTTGCATCCTGGCAAATCCAGTCGATACAGGGTTCCTGCCCAACTGCCCAACGTAAGAAAGGCCCTTCTGGATCAGACCTGAAGCCCACCAAGAAGGCTGTTTTTACCCCAAGCACCTGGTATTTGGTGGTATAGGCTGTGTTTTGAACAAGGCAGCTCAAGAACTTGAGAGTCGGGGGCGTATGTTTTCGCTCTGAGAGATTCCCATTCAGTGCTGAAAAAACTAAGTAGCACTGAATATTTAAAAGGCACTCCAAAATATAAAAAAACAGACAGCTCCCTCACAAAGCTTACAAGTCATATCAAATTCAACCCCAGCGTATTTTTTAAGGCAATGTGTGGTCTTGCTGCATATCCTTTAACAGATGACATATTTCAACTTTTTGAACTCAAAGGTAAGGAGAGGGGACATGATCAAGGCCTAACATTAGGCATAGAGCAGAAAGCTTTTCTCCCTCTCTCACAATCCTATAACTCAGGACCACCCAATGAAACCGAATTGTGAGCAATTCAAAACAAAACAAAACACTAGGAAGCCCTCCAAGCAGAGTGAAACCACTGAATTTGCTGTAAGAGGTAGGTATTGCTGCTAACGTGAGCAGCTTTTTGAACAATTTGGAAACATTCAAGGGGGATAAAGCTACCAATGGCTAGTTGCCAGGGTAACTGTGTGCTTAACTCTGGTAACAGAGGCCGTATGCTTCCAAATGTCAGTTGATGGTCAGCACAATTGGGTTGAGTACAGTCGCCCTCCTGTCCTGCGGGTGGGCTTGTCAGAAGGGACATCTGATTGGCCCCGTGGGAACAGGCGGCAGGACTGGATGGTCCTTTGGCCTCGTGTCCATCACAGGGACACCCAACGCAACTCTCGGGTCTTTTCAACATTACCTGATGGAAATCGTCTTCATCATCAGAGAGACCTTCAAACAGGAAGCCACCTGCCCAAGAAAAGAGACCAGAGGGAAGGACAGGGTTCTCCTCAAACTCAGGTACCGTTCAATACCGACGGCACAAATCCTGATGTGCGAGCTCCCCATTTTAGAATTACAAAACATCAGAAATGCACATTTGCTTCTCAGCCCCTCAGAGATCTATGGCCCAAGTGGGAGCGCCTCGCTCACCTGGCATGTCCCGGTAGGAGCTGGAAGGCACGCTGCGTGAGGAGGTCTCTGCCGTGGGCAAAGGGGTGCTGCTGGCCACGGAGTGGAGAACCAGGATAATGGCATTCACCAAGGCAGGGTGGGATGGGATGAGCCTAGAAAGAGTGGTAAGAACAAGCAAGCTGGGGGAGGCCCAACAGCCACAGGACCCTCCAAGGACATCTACCCCAGCCCCACCAACGGCAGAAACCAGCTCCTACAACAGCCCTGATAGGTAGGCCGTCCAGACTTAACAAAAAATTCTAACAAAATATAGTTGCCTCCTCCCATAGCAGCCTTTTCCCACTGCCCAACAGATTGTGATATCAAAAAATTCCTAACAATCTTCGCAAAGCATTGCAAGGTTTGTCTTTAGTTCCAGTCCAAGTTCATCAGTTTGAACTCGCCAATTCAGAAACAAAACTTTTAAAAAAATGGTTCAGTAACTCAGAACTGGTTGAGATGCCTTCACATAGGGAAATAAGTGCCAGGAGCAAAAATATCAGCACCACTAAATTCTTGACTCCTTTTTCAGGGGCAAAAGATTTGAAGTTTGACAGGAAATCTGTTTTGTCTGTGAAAATCTCTCTCTGGAGTGATTCAGGACACCAGGACCCAGGTCTCTGATGTTTAAACAAAAACTTACGTGTCCAACATATTTGGGTCAGCAAAGACAGAGAAAAGATCCTTATCCCGCAAGACACCTGTCAGACGAAGAAATTATTGTAAACAACAAGAAAAAGCTGTAACATCCTGTCCACCAAGAAATAATAATAATAATAATAATAATAATATTAAATCTACATACTGCAGAATTTATATACTTCAGAAGAAAAGTTACATACTTCAGAAGATCTCAGGGTGGTGCACAGGAAGCTAGGACCTAAATGGCACCATGAACCTAGGTTATGGGTGCAACATCGGAATGTCTAGGCACACTTTTTTTATAACAAGAATACAAAGCTGAAAATGAATGAACTGCAGCTAAAATATTATGTTCATTTTCCACATGGTCTAGTCCTTCTCCTGCCCACCCCTCTAATATTCTTAAGAGAGTCTCTTCTCCAGACTTCAGAGAGTAGCTAAAAGTGGGGAGGCAGAAAAAGGTCCTCCTTTCCTTCCATTCTGCAGTTTTAATCTGCAACGCTGTGGTCAGAGCTCAGAAACTACTCGCACTAATGAAATTCTCTGTTGCAAAATGCACTTAGAACAATGGGAGTTTCAAACACCGTCTGTGAGTCTGAAACCCTAGGAAACCCCTGCCTTAAAAAGTGCAAACCTGAAGCCTGTAAGCAATACAGACCTAAACTGACTTGGCATGAAGAAATTAGGAAGCCAAATATGATTGGAAATCTCATTAATTTAGTCTTTTCCTAGGGCAGTGCAGCAACATTTTGCTGCAGTTCCAAGCACATTTACTTGGAAAGAAGATCCACCGAAACCACCAGGACCTCCTTCCAACTGAAAGTACTAAAGATTAGAGTACTGAATGATAGGAACCGCAGAATCATCTTGTCCAACTCCCTGCAATGCAGGAATCACAGCTAAAGAATCAGCAGCAGATGGCCGTCTAACCTCTGAGGATACAACAGAAACACTCCTGGATCAAATCAAAAGTCCTCCTATTCCAAAATCCTATTCCCCAATTGGGTGCATTGGTGTACCCCACCTGAACTTCTATTCAAGGATTCCACCTCATCACCCCCCCCCCTCTATTTCCAGTCTACAGAGGGAGAGCCCTGTCACTTACTTTGCCCTGCCCACCAAATTGGCACCACCCTTGAACAAGGGGGAAGTCCAAGAAGACTCAGAGGAACCCCAAGGTATGCATAAGTACATTTTGGCGGGGAGAACCCCATAAAAAGCCAGCCCAATGTGGACTGAGTGTGCTCAGTGGGCATAACATGCTGACTGACCACCTGGTTTGGGGAGGGGTTCGGAAAACTGGACGATAAGGGGAACTGAAGGCAGTATCCGGACAGACGGAAGGCAGGCTGGCAGGCCTGATTGCAAGGCTTCTGGTACCTGCAGTAGGTGGTAGGAGGAGTTTGAAGAAGACAAGACGGATGGACCTCACACAGTCTAATCATAAGTGTCAAACTTTTGCCAGCTCAGGTATGACAGCCTGAGATAAACGCAGAATGGCAGTGTCTTTGCCTACACACCTACCTACCCAAAGCGACTGGGTCGGTGTTGAGGCCAGGGGTAGCGACAATGATCTGATCGAGAGACTCCTTGTTCCCCAGCATCTTGAAGACCTGCGTGGGGGACACAGAGAGATCAGCAAGGCTGACAGAAAAAGCCACAAGCTGCCTTTGAGAACAGCAGCTGCCCCTATACCCTATAGGATATAGGAAATAGGAACACAAGAAAATATGTACAACTTGGAAAAAATGTTATTATGTCTTGTTTTCTTTTCTGTTTGATGTTTGATATTTTGTTATTAATTAATGTTTATTTTGTTCAATTCTACTTTCTTTGTTTGTACATATAATGTACAGATTATGTTGAATCTTATATGATTATAATTTTATACATGATTTATTATTATCAATTTCTTTCTTCTTTTTTTCTTTTCTCCCTTTTCCTTTTCCTTTCTTTTGTGTCTTTTCCTTTTTCTGTTTATGTTATTGGTGATGTTCTGATTTGTAATGCTGTTTTGTAATGCTGAAATATAAAATAAATGCATAAAAAAAAGAGAGAACAGCAGCTGCAATGTATCGACGCTTCCCACTTCCCTGTGAAAGGGGTGCAATGGGCCTAAGAGGGGCAGCATCAGCCATGCTCACCGAATCCCTGAAGACAGGGCTGCTGTGCAGAGCGGTGTGCAGGACCCGGAACTCTCGGACTGCGGCAGCTTTGTCCACTGGCTCTGGGGGGAAGAAAGGCAGAGCAAGAGATCAGACACTCGGTGGAATCAGTCAGCAAAAGGTGACAGCGGCAGCAGGCACCCAGGAGACAAGGGTGAAGCATATTCTGCAATTCCACTGCCTGAGGTGCCAGAAGGGGTCACAGAGCAGGGATTTGATGATGCAGGGACATGTTGGCCTTCATGCGCCATGCGCGGGATCAGTGCTTCCCAAAGTGGTTGGTCCCATCCTGGCTTACCTGGCTTCTGTTCTGGCTCTGGCCAGGACTTTCGGAGGACGTGGACAGTGGAGCCAGACTGGATACCATAGAATTCAAGTGTCTGGTCATCCCGCAGTTTCCGGCCACAGTAGATCAGATCTGAAAGGCAGGCAGTGCAGCATGGCACACGTGAAAAGGCTGGGTTTGTGGACCAGAGAGGTACCAGCACCGCTTTCTGAACCAGAGCTGGACAACATGGTGCCCCCCCTCCAAATGTCTGATTGTTTGTTTCATAAAAATTAATACACTGGTTGGTTGTAAAAAGAAAAAAGCCTGAAAGCACTTTGCAAAAAGGTAAAACATAAGATCAAGATAAATTTACAAGAACATTTTAGCAGATACTAAAAGGAAGACAGTGAAGGTGCCTGCTTGAGATCAATAGGCGCTGCCACACTAAAGGATCGAGTTCTTACAAATGTGGAGTGGGTCTTATGTGGCGCCTGTAATAGGGTGAATTCCACCAATCAAAGCTGTTGAATGGACCCATGCAGGGCAAGGAGATCTCATGGGTACACTGGTCCCTAGTTGCTAAGTGCTTTATAGTAACACCTTGGATTTGGCCTGGTTGTTGGATTCCAACGCCCATCAGCAACAACAATCATGACCAGTGGTCAGGGATGGTGGGAGCTGGCGTTCAACAATGGCTACACCTGCACAAAACAGAGTGGTTAGCCTTGTTTCCGAGACCTGGATTCTTCTTCCCTGGAACGCCAGGAACTGTAGCTCTGTGAAAGGAATGGGGTGCAGGTCTCTGATCAACTTTCAGCACCTGAACAAACTACATTTCCCAGGATTCTTTGGGGGAAGCCATGACACCGCTTTAAATGTGTGGTGCAGGTTTGGCCAGGGCATTTCATGACCTTGAGTTCTGATGATGATGGTGATGATGATGATATGGCAGGAAGTGAAGAACAGCAGCTCACCAATGAGTTCTGGGTCGGGGACAGATTCCTGCAGCTTCCCTGTGATGAGCTGCTTCAGGTAGGAGATGCTGCAGCCCCCCAAGGGCCACTCTCCCAGCTCCGTTTCTGGAAGGCGCAAAATGGACTTGGGAGCCAGAGGCTGATCTGCCAGCTTGACTGCGATGTAGCACTCAGAGAGAGCCATGGCGTCCGATTCCCTAGGAGGACTTGGTCCGGTGAGGCCCCAATCTGAGCTCCAAGCGGAATCTGTAAAAAGAACACAGGGAGCTGCCTTTTACTGAGTCAGACCATGGGCTCATTGAGCTCAGTACTGCCTACACTGCCTGGCAGCAGCTCCCCAGGGTTTCAGGCAGGGGTTTGCCTATCTGGAGATGCCAGGGGTTGACCTTGGGACTTTCTGCATGCAATGCAGGTACTCTGCCACTATGCTACAGCCCTTCCACATAAGGAATGTCTCCTCCGAGCGGCATCACTAACCATGGTGTAACCTCCCTCCCAACTGCCCTTAGCACTGGTTGGGTGCAAACTGGATCACCTGAGCTGCAAAACTGGTTCCATGCCCTCACCTTGGACACCAATTCTAGGCCAGAGGAGCAAGGACAGCAGTTGCAGACCTCACAGCAAACCCAGCTGCAGGGAGGTCAGACAGGGGTTCAGAATAAGCTCAGGCTTGCAAGAGAGGTTAAAAATCATTTTTAAAGGTTTCTCTGGCTATTTTCAAAGCAAGACATAGGTCCTCTCTGTGAAGAAGACAGAGAAATGCTTTTGGGGGATGGAGAGAAGGCAGAACTGCTCAACAACTACTTTGCCTCTGTTTTCACCCAAAAAGAAAGTACTGTAGTGCCCAACTTGGTCTGTGAGACTTATTAAAGGATGCTGTGATTACTAAGACCTAGCATGGGTTTCTCAAAAACAAGTCATGCCAGAAAAATCTCACTGCTATTTTTGGAGAGTTACAAGATTGGTGGATCATGGAAATGATGTGGACGTGGTGTATCTTGATTTCAGTAAGTCTTTTAGCAAAGTCCCCCATGATATTTTTGCAAAGAATCTGGTAAAATGTGGGCTGGATGAAGTTACTTTTAGGTGGATTTGTAGCTGGTTGATTGACAGAACCCAAAGAGTGCTCACAAAGGGTTCCTGGAAAAAAGGGACAAATGGGTTATTGCAGAGTTCTGCCTTGGGCCCGTTGTTGTTCAACAACATCTTTATAAACAACATGGATGAAGGAATTGAGGGATACTCATCTAATTTGCAGGTGACACCAAACTGGGAGGGGTAGCTAATGCCACAGAGAAAACAGAATTAGAATTCAAGATGACCTTAATAGATTGGAGAACTGGGCCCAAACTAACAAAATGAATTTAAGTAAGGACAAATGTCAGGTTCAGCACTTAGGCAGGAAGAACCAACTGCACAAGTATCAGATGGGGGGACACTTGGTTTGCCAGTAATACATGTCAAGTGGAACGAGGGGTCTTAGGAGACCACAAGCTTCACACCAGTCAACTCTGTGATGCAGCAACAAAAAAAGGTTATGCAACTAGGTTTCATCAAGTCCACACTTTCATCAGACCACACCTGGAATACTCTGTCCTGTTCTGGATGCCACAATTTAAGAAGGATATTGACAAGCTGGAATGGATGCAAAGGAAGATAACCAAGATGGTCAAGGATCTGGAAAGCAAGCCTTCTGGGGAACAGTTGAGGGAGTTGAGGCTGTCACATGGAGGAGGGAGCATGCTTATTCTCTCCTGCTCTGTGGGGTAGGACTCAAACCCTACAGCAGGCATCCCCAAACTGTGGCCCTCCAGATGTTTTGGCCTACAACTCCCATGATCCCTAGCTAATAGGACCAGTGGTTGGGGAAGATGGGAACTGTGGTCCAAAACATCTGGAGGGCCGAAGTTTGGGGAAGCCTGCCCTACAGAGTTACAAGAAAGGAGATTCCAACTAAGAATCAGGAAGAACTGTCTAACACTAAGGAAGTTCAGGAAGAACTTTCTAAGGGTAAAGACCTGTTTGATTGTGAAATGGACCATCTCAGAAGGTGGTTGGCTTTCCTTCCTTGGTGGTTTCTAAGCAGAGGTTAGATGGCCACCAGTCCTGTATGCTTTAGTTGAGATTCCTGCATTGCAGGGGGTTGGACTAGAATGAATCTCGGGGTTCCTATCAATCTAAAGTTCTATTATTCGATGCCTCACTACTACAGTAGCTACGGTTAGGGGTGTTCAGAAATTAATGTTTACCAGATTTCCAGTGTTTCAGGCAGGGCTCTCTCTCAGCCCTACTGAAGTTGCCAGGGATTAAACCTGTGACCACTGGCATACAAAGCATGTGCTCTAGCTCTGGGCTACAGCTCTTCCCAAAGGAACGACATAACTGCAAAATAAACCCACTTATTTTTTTCTATTAAAATGTGACCTGGGCGCTGCAGGGAGCATGTCTTATTATGACCTAGGAGAGACCAGGGCTCTAGTCGCCTAGGGTTGCCACCTGTCTTGTATAATACAGGACTGTCTCCTATTTCAATTTCATTTTAATCCTGTGTCCTGTATGGATACAGTTTTGTCCTGTATTTCAGGTCTCGTCTCTCTCTCTCTCTCTGCCAAGTTAAGGATCCTTTCCAAATACATGTGTTTGAAAGGGTGTGTGAAATGACATGTATTTCAGCTCCAGATAGCCAAGCACAGACAGATTTACAAATTCATGTGTGTGTGTGTTTGCGTGTGGCAAATTCATGTATGGAATTTACAGCATGCTATGGTTTAAGAGAAAACTACATGAAAATGTTATATAGATGGTATCTAACACTGAGTAAATTGTCAATAATGTAGAAATCAAAATCAAGTAAGTGTTGGAAAAGCAAAGAGAAAGAAGCATATTTATCTTGTAGTTAGGGTAAAGCTTACTGTGAAATGATATACAATGTATTGGGAAAAAAATTAAAATAACATTTGTAAAATAACCAGAAGCTTTCCTTTTGAGAATTATAGAGGTAGAACTATAGAAATTTATTCATGTATGTGACTACAGCGGCAAGAATGTTACTTGCCCCAAAATGGAAATAAGTCACGGCGAAAGAAGAATGGATACAAAAACTTGTGGAATATGCAGAAATGGTGAAACTTACCAGAAAAATAATAAATCAAGATAACAAACCTTTTTTTATATAAAAGAATAGAAATGGTTTGTTGAATATTTACAAACTGTAAACAGATACGGACATTGGCAGGATTCGTTATACATCTTTAGATGCCTGCCAAAAACGTTCCTTTTTAACCAGGCCTTTGGTTGTCCTGATCGACAGCCTATACTCTTTTAAAATGTGGCTCTTTTTTGGAGGAGTGTTATTGGGCTATTGTTTTTATTTTTATTTTTTATATTGTGATCTTTTCTGTGAACCGCCCTGAGACCTCTAGGTATAGAGTATATAAATTCAATCAATCAATCAATAAATAGTAATAATCTGCAATTTTATAAGAGCATATATTTAAAGTAGATGAATTAAAGAATAAGTTAAGTTAATTTAGAATATTCAGGAAAGGTAAAAAAGATAAATTTAAGGAACCGCAGAAAGAGGAGGAAGTCGAGTTTTGAAATGTTAGAATGATTATAAAGCTATTGAAATGTATATAACTGAAAATCATTAATATTAATAATAATAATATTTAAAAAATATAAAAATGGCCCCAACCCCGCCCCGTCCTATATTTTGCCAGGACAAAGGTGGCAACCCTACAGTCGCCCCCCCCCTCAGACCATGAAGCTCTCACGGGGTGTGACTTGGGCAGCCCCTTCCCACTCTCAGCCTGGCCCACCTCGCAGGGTTGTGGTGCGGATAAACCGGGGAGGGAGAGGCGTTTGGCTGTCCTACTTGAGACCCTTGGAGGAAAAGGTGGGCCACAGATGCAGTAAACAACAGCAGCAGCAGCAACAGAAGCCCATTTCCCCACAAAATCCCCCCTCCTTGCTCTGCCTACCGGGATGTTTACAGCCGACGGTCTCCTCCAGCCGGAAGCGCTTTCCTGACCCCGCGCGAGGCATGCTGGGGAGTGGAGTCCGCGCGGAGGAAGCGGCCTCGCGTCTCTCGCCTGGGCGGCCGGAGAGGGAAAAGGAGGAGCGACGGTAAGCTCCGCCCCCTCGTGAGTCGGTCCGCAGGGCATCCTGGGAACGGCGGTCCCAGCTCGGATTGGGGGGGGGGACACTGAAGCCCGTGGATCGGGTAGAGCAGCGCCGTGACGTTAAGCGCCCGAGCCAATCAGAAGAGATGAGGATGCCAGGAGGGGCCAATAGGCGGCCAGGAATTCAGAGCTGCCGTGAATTTAGAAAGAATTAGGGCGCGCGAAGTTTCCAAGGCGCTTCTCTTCCTCGGTTACGGTAGTTGGAGTTTGAACGCCTTTCGTCTAGGCTAGGGCTTGAATTGAGTTTTTGCTATTTTTAATGTCATTGGTGATTACTTAAAGGAGTTGGAGGAGTGCAAACTTTCCTTTTATAGATATAATTTTTATTAATTTTTTTCTGTTTTACAATTTAGAATACTCATTTAAACATCCTCAAAATATCAGTGACTTCCCTTCTTCTCTTTCCATGGTTCATTTTGCATATCATAAATTCCTGCATATTTTACATAAGCTAAACACTTCAGTACAGTATTCAGTTATTACATCCTTCAAAACTTATTTACATTGTTGAATTTATCTTAATGCTGCCAACGTTTTCAAGTGTACAAAATTTTCCCCCATATATTCAATAAACATTTTCCAATCTTCTTTAAAGGTATGTTCTTGTTCTCTTATTCTATATGTTAAGTCTGCAAGCTTTCCTGAGTTGCAGGAGAGTGGATCTCCCAACTGATATTATACCATAACATAACAGAAAGAAAGAACAAACAAACGATGAATCACCACAGCCGAAAGGATAAAGGCACAAACATTGTATCTGGTGACCATTATTTGCATGGTTTTCTGTTCTTAATTAAAATAGCACTACTGTATTAAAAGAAGTACATGATGGAGTATATGGAACTGGCTGAGATGACCGGGAGAATCCGCGACCGGGGAGAAGAAGCGACAGAAGAAGATTGGAAAGATTTCAAAATTTATTTTAAAAAATATGGTAAAATTGTATATTGAGATTAGATTTAGAAGTTTATAGAAACTGTGGGTGTGGGAATTATGTGAAGTAAATTGATGTATGAGAGATTTGAAATCATAAGGAGTTTTAAATAATGAATTGGAAATTGCTAAAGATAAAGGAGTAATGAACCGCAGATGGAGGGAACTCAAGGAAGCCCCCCCCCCAACAATGTTAAAAGAAAAGGATTTTGCATTTGGATTTTTGTATTTGTTTTTTAATGTTGTGTTATTGTGTTTATTGTTATTTTCATATTGTTGTGTTTTTTATTGTTACTTTTATATTGTGCTGTTTCTTTTTGTTGTAAAATCAATAAAAATTATAAAATAATAATAATAATAATAATAATAATAATAATAATAGAAGTACAAAGATACAGCGCAGCTCCAAAACGGAAGAAGTCTTGATTCATACAAGGATTGTATTTACAAATCATTGACTGGCATGAAATGCATCTTGTTTTGCAAACGCAGCAGCCTTTGTGCCATTCGCAGGAGCAGCTCACCGCCCTCCAGCACACGGCCTTGCAGATGCCCACTTCGCGGAGTAAGTGGGCTAGGCTGGGAGCAAACAGCCTCCCTGGCCCACTTCCCTCTGCCTAGGCTGCTGCCCCTTTCCCCGCCCTCTCCCGGAGGGTGGATTGGCAGCCCCTCCTCTCTTTGGCCTCATGTTTGCATGTTCCGACAAGAGCGGGTGGCCAGGGAGCAGGGGGGGCGGGGCAGGGGGCGCAGCTGGACTTTGAAGAAAGCTCCACGGGTGCCAGTAACAAAATGGTTGCTGCTGGGCCGTAGAGTAACAAAATGCTGACAGAGTTGGGCGCATCATCAAGAGCGGAAGAAGAGGAGCGCTAGGTGCCCCTGTCCTGAGGGGAAAGGCACAAAAACTGCTGTCCCAGAGATGCTGCTTGCACCTCAAAACAAAGGGGTGGGTGAAGTGTCCAATCCTGTCACACAATTAAGTGCAGGCCTCTTTTAAGTGCATGTACATCTAGTTGCTCACCACCAGACTAAAAAGGATAAAAAGGGGGCAACACGTGGAGAGGATAAAATGGGAAGAACATGCATCATGCAAACTTGAGCCCCTTGGAGGAAAGGTGGGATATAAATCATAGAATGTGAAGGGACCGCGCAGGTCATTCTAGTCCAATCCCCTGAAATGCAGGAATCCCAACACTGTAGAATAAATGCAGACTTGCAAGTGTCAGGCTCCGTTTACAAGAAAGGAATAAACATTCCCCATGCTTCCGAAAAAAATAGCTGGCTGCAGAAGCAGTGCAAGTTAATAATTTAAAGTGGATTGGTGACCTTTTTCTTCAAGGGCTTCGTAGGCCAACTTCTTTTCCTTCATTTGGTGCAGGTATTTTCAGACCCTCCGAGTGTCCTGATTTTCCAGGGACAGTTCCAGATTTACACAAGCTGTGCCGGTTTCTGATTTGATCCTGGAATGTCCTGCTTTTTCTGAGGACATTCATACCGGTATTTTCATTGGATAAATGATGGAGGGTATGTAAATGACATGAATAAATATGCCCCATGGCTATGAGACAGGGCCTTGTCTGCTGCAGCACCCAAACTCTGCACCTATTCTTGTCCTCCCATGTATTTATGGTATTTAGGACCATTTACCGTATTGACCCGAATATAAGCCGCACCTTCCCCCCCAAATTCTGACAAATTGACCTTTATGATATTGTTGCTGAAACAGCTGCCTTCCAAGGCCGAAATGTAGAGTGCCCCCCCCCCGCCGCCGCCAGCACCCAGGATGCCACCACAAGCGCCGTCAGGGGTGCGGGACAACAATGCCCATCCTGACTGCGGTTCACAAGCCTCCCCAGAACCGCTGGAAAGAAGGGGGAAGGGGGGAAGACCGCTGCCAAAGTGGCATGGCTCCCCCCCCCCCCAGGAAGCAGCCCGGGAGCGTGGGGGAATGGTACCTGTAGGACAGGCATCCCCAAACTTCAGCCTTCCAGATGTTTTGGACTACAATTCCCATCTTCCCCGACCACTGGTCCTGTTAGCTAGGGATCATGGGAGTTGTAGACCAAAACATCTGGAGGGCCGCAGTTTGGGGATGCCTGCTGTAGGATTTTCTTCTACATTTGTCATTTACAGGTATGGAATTTTACGCCTGTGGTGGAATTTTAACGGAACAGCTTATATTTAGATATTGACTTTTTCTCTCTTTTTCGCCCTTTAATTTTAAAGGTGCAGCTTATTTGTGGTGGTCGGGCCAATACAATAATTGGGTTTAGCACCCATTTTTATCACGCTCTGATCATTATCTATCTTCATCTTCTTCTTTTTTTAGAAAACGCTCTAATAAATTCTAAAAAGGCACAAAATTGATGGTGGTTTATAAGGATTGGCCTTCTAAGGTACTTTGGGGGTACCTGTCAAAAGGTAGATTAAATCCAGTTAATAAACAAACCAGGGGTTCCTATTACTTCCTCCAGCTGCTGCCACCTTGCCCAGTGATCAGGGGTGATGGGAGCCAGAAGTCATATTCATAAAGTTAGGCCTCCCTTTGCTAAATTCACAGCTTAGCATTCATTTTTACTACATTCTCAAATTTTAAGAGCAACCATATCTCAGATTAAAGCCATTGTAACCCTGGGAAAAAGACTTCCTCAGAGTAAGCCCTGGGTCAGTGCAAACAAGTGACCCTTGGCTACAGCTCATGGTCTGTTTGGAGCATAGCTGCCAAGTTTTCCCTTTTCTCACAAGGAAGCCTATTCAGCATAAGGGAATTTCCCTTTAAAAAAGGGATAACTTGGCAGCTATGGTTTGGAGTGAGACTAAGGGCAGGACATGGGGACAAGTGAAGCAGAAAAACCACGAGTGTGGCTCCCTGTACCCCCATGTTGGCTTGCTGCAACGCTGAGCAGTAAATTGGCTTCGTGTTACGTTTTGGCTCCAAAAAGCTGTGGTTATTGAGAGAGTCATTTACTACAAGAAGCACACCAATTTTTACTTCATTTAGCATGACTTTATTGGCTTGTTTTGTTCGACAGAGAAAATGGTTAGCAATAAAGTACTGAACTCCACATGAATCAGAAAGAAAGAAAAGGCGAAGGTGGTACACAATCAATGAGAGTGGCTGAGGAAACCCAGCCAGATGGCGGGGTATAAATACAAATATTATTATCAAGAGCGCAACTGTGGACCTTGGACAAGCCTTGGCAAAGCGATGGACGAAAGTTGCCCAATGCAGGAGCCAAATCAAGAACTGGATAAATACTAAATATCCTGCAAGAGGGCAGAATTCAACAAATAAAAGCAAGGCAGCAATATATATTGACTTGGCCAGAAGAGGTTGGCTGCTTGGATTTTAGAAGCATTTGCGGTGGACGATGGATGGGCCAGACTCATCGTACTCCTGCTTGCTGATCCACATCTGCTGGAAGGTGGAGAGAGAGGCCAGGATGGAGCCCCCGATCCACACTGAATATTTGCGCTCTGGCGGGGCAATGATCTTGATCTTCATCGTGCTGGGAGCCAGGGAGGTGATCTCCTTCTGCATCCGGTCAGCAATGCCAGGGTACATGGTGCTGCCGCCAGAGAGCACCGTGTTGGCATACAGGTCCTTGCGGATGTCCACATCGCATTTCATGATGGAGTTGTAGGTTTCCTCGTGGATGCCAGCCAACTCCAAGCCCAGGAAGGAGGGCTGGAAGAGAGCCTCGGGGCACCGGAAGCGCTCGTTGCCAATGGTGATCACCTGCCCGTCTGGCAGCTCATAGCTCTTCTCCAGGGAGGAAGATGAGCTGGCCGTGGCCATCTCCTGATCAAAGTCCAGGGCCACGTAGCAGAGCTTCTCCTTGATGTCCCGCACGATCTCCCTCTCGGCCGTGGTGACGAAGTTGTAGCCCCTCTCAGTCAGGATCTTCATGAGGTAGTCAGTCAGGTCACGGCCAGCCAGGTCCAGGCGCTTGATGGCGTGGGGCAGGGCATACCCCTCATAGATGGGCACCGTGTGGGTCACACCGTCCCCAGAGTCCATGACAATTCCGGTGGTGCGGCCAGACGCATAGAGCGACAGCACGGCCTGGATGGCCACGTACATGGCTGGCGTGTTGAAAGTCTCAAACATGATCTGCGTCATCTTCTCGCGGTTCGTCTTTGGGTTCTGGGGGGCTTCCGTGAGCAAGACTGGGTGCTCCTCAGGGGCCACCCGCAACTCGTTGTAGAAGGTGTGGTGCCAGATCTTCTCCATGTCGTCCCAGTTGCCGACAATGCCATGTTCGATGGGGTACTTCAGGGTGAGGATGCCTCTCTTGCTCTGTGCCTCATCCCCCACATAGCTGTCCTTCTGGCCCATCCCCACCATGACCCCCTGATGCCTGGGCCGCCCCACAATGGAGGGGAACACGGCCCGTGGAGCGTCGTCTCCTGCAAATCCCGCTTTGCACATTCCGGAGCCGTTGTCCACAACCAGAGCGGCAACCTCATCTTCCGCCATTTGGAATGGATCTGTAGGGAACGCAAGACGGGACAGACTTCAGGCAGCTGCTTTTAGGACAAGGGTAGGGACACTTTAGACAACAAAGATTAGAGACAAGCTATGCAACACTAATGCATTCTCCAGCTTCAGGGAAACCAAGCAAGCCCCACCAGCATCCCAGGTAACTTCATTCATTTTCGTCCACCTTGAGAGTGCAACTCTCTAAGCAGTTTACATAAGATGCACTTTAGAATTATCCAGATGAGTCGGAAGTAAAAAACAAATCAAGCTAAGAAATCTGCCAAATGCAAACAAAGCTGATGTTTAAGTACATACACATACACACACAAAAAAAATACTCATTGGAATACACGTCAACTTTACGCATTTAAAGAGGCTTGCCTGGCGGAGAAAGGTGCCAGCAGGCTCCGAGAACAGTACAGCGAAGGTGCCTGCTGGTGTCAATAGGAATTAAGATGGCACCACTCAATTTGCCCCTGGTTTGGTCAACTTACCCAGCACAGACAGATGCATTTTGCCTCTCCCTGATAAATCAGTGCTGCCCGTTTTCTCTCTGCATTACCATTTTTGCCCAAAGGCAAGGCAAAGAAAGCTGTTATTTCCCCTTTACGGCCACTCATTCTCATGAGTGAGGAGTCACGGTGCTTCTCTCCCTAAAACTATTCTGCAGTCACTTTCAAACTTCAGCCCATTCGAAAGAAGCAGAGGTTTGATTTTCTGAAAAAGTTTCACATCACACTAACAAGCATTCTCAAGCTGCTTGAAGGAAAGGTGGTATATCTGTGAAATAAGTAATCGTGACGGGGTAGCCTTTATGGGGCTCAGCAGATGTTTCTGGACTACAGCTGCCCTCATCCCAGACTACTAGTTGTGCTTGCTGGAGCCGCTGGGAGTCGTAGTTCAGCAACATCTGGTGGGTAACGCATTGGCTGCCCCTGGAATATAAAGTGGGAAGTTCAGGGTCTAGGGACGATGGTGACCATTTCTCCAGTTGCTCCTGCGTAGCTGCTCAGTCCGACAGCTTCTTGGAAATGATCCCTGTGTTCCTATTCAGACCACAGGCTCCATCCCTGAGCTACAGCTACTCTCTTAGGCAAAACTCTGCCCATATACAGAGTCCGGTCGTCAGTCCATTTAGCCCGCTGCGTTGCCTACCCTGACCAGCAGCAGCTCTTGGGCCTCCGGGCACCTGTTGCTTTCCACCTGGGGATGCAAGGAACAAGCTCTGTGCTCTGCTGCTGCGCCAAGGCCCCTCCAACTGCCCAGCCTAGGAGCTCAGGAAGGTAACTTGTATGAGATCAGACCTTTGGTCCATCTGGCTCAGGATGGTCCACACTGGTGGGCAGCAGCAGCTCTTCTGGATTTTAAGAAGGGGCCTCTCCCAGTCCCATCAGGGATTGAACCCAGGACCTTCTGTGTGCAAGGCAGGTGCTCTCCCGTTGAGCTACAGCCTTTCCTTTCCTCCCTCCCCCAGCCTCCAGCACAGCTCACCTTGCTTCTGTTCATAAGCTAGAGGTTTTTTAAAAGAGAGGTGGGGTGGCCAACTGTCAGGGATTCTGTACTTGTGATTCCTGCATTGCAGGGGTTGGACTAGATGACCCTTGGGGGTCCCCCTTCCAACTCTACAGTTATGTAATTCTACAGAGTAGCAAGGAGACAAACAGAACAGGAAGGACCAGGCAGAGAAACGGTGGGTGCTGAGTCCTGTTTCATACTTACCTGAGGGAGATGCAGTCGCCTTTGCTGTGAATCTCACGGGGGTCCCAGTAAACGCAAAATCTTTTCCTTCCTCGTTCCACTCACCTGTTCCTATCCAATCTGGCCCTGGTCTTATACCTCTGCTTATCTGTTGAAACAGGTTTTATTGGAAACCACGTGTGCAATAAAGAAATATCATAAATACACCTACCGTAGCCTCCCAGGGCAAAGAGCAAAAGGGCTGCATTTTGCAGTATGGCCAAATATGGTCAGATTGAAGCATGTCTGGCCATATTCTAGCAATTCATTGGTGTGTCTTTTTTTAAAAAAAAAATCCTCCTGCTGACTCAGCATCTCCTTTCTGTTGCCAGATCTCACTAGCTTCCTCTGGAAATCCATTTAAAGAGGTGACTGATCCAGCCTCCTCTTTGGAGATGGATGATCGGTTCTCCTTGCAAAAACGTGCTCCAGGCTGTGCCTCTGAGGTGCCAAGTAAAAGGTGGGTTTGGGATGCAACCCTGTCCACACACCTGTTTAGAAGTAGGGGCGGGAGAGAAATTTGGTGGCCCACAAAATCACAAAACAATAAAAGCATGAAAAAGCTACAGTACTTTAAAACACACAAAAAGTTAAAATACTTAAAACAGGTTAAAATTCACACCAACCTCCTAAGTATCTGGACAGAACGTTTTTTAGCAGGTGCCGAAAAGAGCTCCGCAAAGGCGCCTGCTTGATACCAATAGGCAGGGAGTTCTGAAATGT
Organism: Zootoca vivipara; assembly: GCF_965207765.1. Classification (NCBI taxonomy): domain Eukaryota; kingdom Metazoa; phylum Chordata; class Lepidosauria; order Squamata; family Lacertidae; genus Zootoca; species Zootoca vivipara. Next base: position 6,050,973 of record NC_142583.1, on the reverse strand, counting down.
AGGTGATGCCACACGCAGCGATCTCATTCTTACAAATGTGGAACGGGGTCTTACGTGACACCTGTAGAGTGCCAATTCCACCATTCACAGTGGGTCAAGTGGGGAGATGTGGGCCCATGCAGGGTTGGTTTTGATGGGTGCAGTGAAGGGTTGACAGCTGAGCCATTGGGCATTGCTTCGCTGTCGCCTTTCTGGTCAGCCTTGGTTTGTTTTAAAATTGCACTGAAAAACATTTTTGCAGCCCTTGGTTGGCCTGTTGGCGGCATCCATCTGTCTTGAGAAACAATGGGAAAGTGCACCATCAGGGGTGAAGTCAAACTGCTGGAGAGTTAGAGCACTTCCTGTGGCTGTAGAGACTGGTACATGAGAGACAAGTTTTCGAATATTCTATTAATATTCTATTAGTTTATTAATTTTATTAATAATAATTTTATTTATTTATTTATTTATTTATTTATTTATTTATTTTCGAAGATGGCGAAACTGACGGCTATAATAAGAGATGTACCCAGGCAGAAAATTATGAAAGAATGGAAATATGTACAAGATTTCTTGGAAAAAGAGAGTCTAGATAACAATTTAGTGATGTGCTTAGAATAAAAAAAAACTACAAGAGGAGAGATTAGTAGTCTGAATTTAACAAGGACAAGATTTTTAAATAGACATAGTAGGAGTGACAGCAACAGAAAATGATTGTACATAGAAAAGCGTGTCGTAAATAATAGGAAGTAAAGTTCTTTTTCCTTTTTTTTCTCCTTTGTTGTTCTCTACTTTTTGAGTATATGTATTTTTGTAATTTTGTGTTTATGTATGACTGGGTTTTCTTTAGATATTTTATATGGGTTTTTCTCTTGTATTTTTGATTGTATTTTTGATTTCGTATTTCTGCTTTTGTATTTTTAACATTATCTGAATAAAGTCTTTTTAAATAAAAAAAAAGAGAGAGACAATTTTTCATCTGCAGCTGGGGCAGAGGAAGGTGTCCCCGTTGCGCAGTCATTCCTCCTCTGGTCACTGCTATGGATGCACGACACAACTGTCAGAACCGTGGGATGGAAAGCTAACTGGGCAGACCCCATCTGGAGCGTCTCTCTTCTCCTCCGACGTGCGTCTGCAACTCATGCTGCTGTGCATGAGCACATGTTTCTCAGCAGAGTAAACACACAACAGATCTGGCTCGAGGCGTGGATACTAGGCTACGTTTATTGTACATAAATCAGGACAAAGAAAATATGGCTTCTCTCCTTGTCGTTCTTCTCGGAGAGAGAGAACACAAATGCAATACAGAGCGGGTGTTCCGCTCACGAGACTCCAACAATCTGTGCTGGAATGAAACAGACATGTGACATGTAACAATCCCACACATCTGCAGCACGGGAGGAATGGAATTCTCCAGGCACACTGGTTGTCTGCAAGGGATTCAGTGTTTGCAAATATGACATGAAGGCTGGCAACATCAACCCTGCCGGGTGGGAATCCCTTGCAGACAGGGCCGGCGTGTTCATTTAGGCGAACTAGGCCGCTGCCTAGGGCGCCAAAATGGAGGGGGCGCTGGCCAGCCTGCCCGCCACCAATGGGCCTTGTGCATGAAGCCAGCTCCCCATAGAGCACATCCTTCAGGATCCTGCCATCTTCTATTCTGTTGACATGACTAAGCCAGCATAGACATCGTTGAGACAGGAGTGTGAACATACTGGGAATGTGGGCTTGGGAGAGCACATATTTGTTTGAGACTCTGTTCTGCCATGTGATGCTCCAAATATTCCTGATGCAACACATCTGGGCACCATTGAGGAGTAGCTTCTGACAGCTATAAGTTGCCCACGACTCACTTCCTTATAAAGCAGCATCCTCAGCACGCAAGCCTGGTAGACCTTCATCTTGGTCATTAGCATCACATTCTCCAAAAGCCTTTTGGAGAGGCGATTGCCGTAGCTGCCTTGCCAATACGCTTGTCCAGCTCAGCGTCAATAGAGAGGTTGCTGGTTATGGTGGTACCCAGGGAGACAAAATAGTCTTGCCCCTCACCAGTGCTGATGCATGGAGTGCTGGTGACGTCCTACCCCAAGATATTATATTCATCAGGCTGATTATCTCCTAATATACACATTTTTGTTTTCTAATTAGCTTAATAGTCATATTTTTGCAAAGAAATTTCCCAATAGAATGCATTTAAATATTGCATTTAGGTATCTTATCCTATATTTTAGGAAATTTCTTATATTTCCTGTATTTTAATGTTTCTGTTGGAAGCCGCCCAGAGTGGCTGGGGAAACCCGTCCAGATGGGCGGGGTATAAATAATAAATTATTATTCTTATTATTAGTATTAGAATTAGTATTTTCACATATGCATTTACACACACACTTTGCCCGGGTATATGCATTTCTGTACTTAACTGGAAAACTGTATTGCAAAAATTGTAGAAATGTAAACTTGGACGGCTGTGCTTCAGTTCCCCTCTTGTTTTGGAAAATGCAAATTAGATGGGCTCACCATTTTTATTTTTTATTTAAGATTTCTTGGTTTACAAAAGTATGTGCAATGTCTCTTTTTTCAAGTTATGTTTTCTGCAGGTCAGTTTTATTTGTTGTGAGACATTAGTGTTACATTAGTTTTTTCTAATAAGGCTGTTTCCCATACTATGTGATACCGTTGGTCTATGCTTACTCCTAACAGGTCTCTCTGTTAGGAGCATCTGACTATGATGCTTTTGGCTGCTGAGAGTAGGTTGGCTATGAGCTCTCTGTGATGTGAGTGGGCATTATTATCTTGGAGGGTGTTTCGTAGGGCCAGTTCTGGGGTGACTAGTTATTTTTCATATTTCTTGCATGATTGATGTCCAGAAGAGTTGGATTTTAGGACATTCCCACCACATGTGGAGGCATGTGCCTGTGGAGGTGCATCCTCTCCAGCATTTTGGTGAGGTTCTTGGGCGTATTAGTGCTAGTTTCCATGGTGTTAGTTACCACCTGTTAGTGAGTTTCGGAGTGAGTTCTTTTCTTTTCGCTGATATGGATTTAAAGGGAGGTTTAGACCACATTCTGGTCCATTGGGTGGGGTTGATCTCATAGCCTATGTCACCCTCCCATTGTTGTTAGATTACGTCTAGGAGGGTTGTGGGATTTTGGAGTAGTATTTTGTATATTGTGGATACCATCCCTTTGCCGTGTCCCTTTGTTGTTAGGAGAGGGTTTTCAAAGGTTGTCATTTGCTGCTGATTTCACTACTGGAGTGTTTAAGAGGGCACATCATTGGTGGAGTGTTAGCCCAGGGCATTTGAGTGTCCCCTAGTTTGTCTTGTATTTCTTGTGCTGATACGGGTTTGTCATTTCTGTAGAAGTCTGCTAGGCTGTATAATCCTTTGGTTTGCCAGGTTTTTATCTGGAGGTTTTGTGCTGCGTGGTGGAATAGTGGGTGGTGTGCCAGGGGAATTAGTGGGGATGGGGTTGGGAACAGTTTACCTACTTCTTCTTTCCATGCTTTAAGCATGGTCTGTGTGAACCTGTTTAGGGTTGTGGGGATTTTCCTTAGTTGGTTTGGGAGGAATGAGTATGCTGTGGTGCGGGTATTTTCAATTCTGATTTGTCGCCACAAGGGGTTGTAGTTGTGGAGGTATAAATTGTTGAGCTTTCTGGTTATTTGTACCCCATGGTATCTGAACTTGGTGTGGCAAAGTTTTATCTTGGTGATGTTGGTGAATGATGGGGTTGTTGAAGCACATAGCTTCAGACTTGGCAAAATTTACCCGTAGGCCCGACACCATTGCAAATGTGTTGAGTTCTCTGATTAGGGAGGTTGCTGTGTTTATCGGGTCTGGTGCTGTGACCATTAGGTCGTATGCAAAGTGCCCTAATTTATAGGCTCTACCTTTTATTTCCACTAGCTGGGCTCACCATTAAATGCAACTGATTTTTTTCCTCCATCCCTACTTCTAAACAGGTGTTAACAGCGTTGCATCCTAAGCCCACCTTTTACTTGGCACGTCAGAGGCACAATCTTGGGACACGTTTCTGAAAGGAAAACCAATAATCCATCTCCAAAGATATGTGGGAGGCTGCATCAGATTTCCAGAGAGAGCTTGTAAAATCTGGCAACAGAAAGGAGATGCTGAATCAGCAGGACTTTTTAAAGCCACACCCATGAATTGCTAGAATATGGCCAGAGATGCTTCAATCTGACCATATTTGGCCATAATGCAAAACGCTCTTTGCCCTTTTGCTCTTTTGCCCTGAAAAGCCACAGCGGGTGTATTTATGATATTTCTTTATTGCACATGTGGTTTCCAATAAAACTTGTGTCAATAGAGAAGCAGAGATATAAGATCAAGGGCAGATTGGCAAGGTAAGTGTGATGAGAAAGGAAAATATTTTGCGATTACTGGGAGCATCGTGAGATTAACAGCAAAGGCAACTGCATTTCTCTCGGGTAAGTATGAAAGGGGGCTCAGCACCCACGGCTTCTCTGCCTGACCCTTTCGCGTTCCATTTGTCTCCTCTCTTCTCTGTAGAATCACTGTAGAGTTGGAAGGGGCCCACAAGGGCCGCTAGTCTGCAATGCAACGTATGCAAAGCACCACATTGGCTAACCTGTCATGAGTATTTATTTACAAGCCCCTTCAAGCAGCTCAGCGTGCCATATGCACCCCCTACTTTGCTTTAATAATCACAACAACCTTGCAAGGTAGGTAACACTGAGAGACAGCGACTGCCTCCAAGTCACCCGGTGATTTGAACCCAGATCTTCCTGGTCCAACATACCATCCGGATCAGGAGAGGCTGTGAAAGCTTTGGACCAGTGTCTGGATGCAGTGGTGGCCTGGGGGAGGGCCCATCAACTGTGCTTGACTTCTGAGAAGATGGGGGCTCTGTGGGTAGGTAGCTGCCATGCTCAGGAAGAGGCAGGTGTGTAGTTTGTGGGTACTCTTGGTGACTAGAGGCCCAGGTGAGAAGGCCTTTTACCAGCTTCGTCTGGTTCACCAGCTATGGCTGTTTGCAGAGAGGGGTAGCCTAACCCCTGTAGGCCATGCCCTGGTAACATGGGGCACTCTTGTTAAAACAGCTGCACCAGCTGCCCACCTACTGCTGAACAGAGTTCAGGCTCCTTGTGCTAATTTACAAAGCCTTGAACCTCTGGAGTCCAGGGATCCTTGGGGTGCCCGGATCCTTATATCCCAGCTTGATCACTGGCATCAGCTTCAGGAGCACCATTGGCTGTTTCCAGAGTGGCTGAGGCTCACTTGATAGCAGCAAGAACTCAAACTCCTGTGGAACTCTCTGCCACTAGACATCCAGCTGGTGTCTTCCACGCCAACTTTTAAAGACTTGCTCAAAACTGTCCTATTCTGCCATGCCTATGTAGGCAGTTAAGAGTGCATTCCCCATGGAAGTCTACAGGTGTTTGTTTTAAAATAGTTTGCTTTTAATTTTTTTAGGATTCTGTCGTTTTATAGTTTCAGATTGTTGTGAGCTGCTGTGAAATATTTGTATGGTACAGCAGTATATAATTTTTTAAAATAAAAAACATTCTACCTTCAAAACCATGAAATGGAGCGGCTAAGGAATTAGGAGAACTGAGACAGCTCCTCCTTCCTGTTCTCCAAAGATTGGCAGGGGAAGGGATGGAAATGGAGAGTTGAACATGGGGATAAGCAGTCTTAGATACTTGAAAATTGTTTATATGAGCACATTTCCTCCCTTGCAGTGAGTTCTGGAATATTCATAAACCCCAAAATGAATATTATCTGGGGGGGGGGGGCGGGGGAGAGAGAACTCTTTGCTTACTTCCTGCACCAAGATGCCATGGCAGGCTTAGGGCAGGACAGCTATGTGGGGGATGAGGCACAGAGCAAGAGAGGCATCCTCACCCTGAAGTACCCCATCGAACATGGCATTGTCGGCAACTGGGATGACATGGAGATCCGGCACCACGCCTTCTACAACGAGTTGCAGGTGGCCCCCGGGATGAACTGCGAGAAGATGACGCAGATCATGTTTGAGACTTTCAACACGCCAGCCATGTACGTGGCCATCCAGGCCGTGCTGTCGCTCTATGCGTCTGGCCGCACCACCGGGATTGTCATGGACTCTGGGGACGGCGTGACCCACACGGTGCCCATCTATGAGGGGTATGCCCTGCCCCACGCCATCAAGCGCCTGGACCTGGCTGGCCGTGACCTGACTGACTACCTCATGAAGATCCTGACTGAGAGGGGCTACAACTTCGTCACCACGGCCGAGAGGGAGATCGTGCGGGACATCAAGGAGAAGCTCTGCTACGTGGCCCTGGACTTTGATCAGGAGATGGCCACGGCCAGCTCATCTTCCTCCCTGGAGAAGAGCTATGAGCTGCCAGACGGGCAGGTGATCACCATTGGCAACGAGCGCTTCCGGTGCCCCGAGGCTCTCTTCCAGCCCTACTTCCTGGGCTTGGAGTTGGCTGGCATCCACGAGGAAACCTACAACTCCATCATGAAATGCGATGTGGACATCCGCAAGGACCTGTATGCCAACACGGTGCTCTCTGGCGGCAGCACCATGTACCCTGGCATTGCTGACCGGATGCAGAAGGAGATCATCTCCCTGGCTCCCAGCACGATGAAGATCAAGATCATTGCCCCGCCAGAGCGCAAATATTCAGTGTGGATCGGGGGCTCCATCCTGGCCTCTCTCTCCACCTTCCAGCAGATGTGGATCAGCAAGCAGGAGTACGATGAGTCTGGCCCATCCATCGTCCACCGCAAATGCTTCTAAAATCCAAGCAGCCAACCTCTTCTGGCCAAGTCAATATATATTGCTGCCTTGCTTTTATCTGTTGAATTCTGTCCTCTTGCAGGATATTTAGTATTTATCCAGTTCTTGATTTGGCTCCTGCATTGGACAACTTTTGTCCATCGCTTTGCCAAGGCTTGTCCAAGGTCCACAGTTGCGCTCTTGATAATAATATTTGTATTTATACCCCACCATCTGGCTGGGTTTCCTCAGCCACTCGGATTGTGTACCACCTTGGCCTTTTCTTTATTTCTGATTCATGTGGAGTTCAGTACTTTATTGCTATCCATTTTCTCTGTTGAACAAAACAAGCCAATAAAGTCATGCTAAAAGAAGTAAAAAATTGGTGTGCTTCTTGTAGCAAATGACTCTCTTAATAACCACAGCTTTTTGGAGCCCAAAACGTAACACGAAGCCAATTTACTGCTCGGCGTTGCAGGAAGCCAACATGGGGGTACAGGGAGCCACAATCAAACAATTGATTAAAATACAGCTTAAAAATCAGGATAAAATTAAATGACTGCCCATGAATTACACCATGGGATTGGAAACCTCAATTATTCATCAGGGCCAGCTATCAATGGTTAACTTACAGGGTCCCATAGAGGGGGGTCAAACTGGGCCTGGACCGAAGGCCAAGCAGAACAACTCCATCTTGCAGGCCCTGCGGAAGGATGTCAAGTCCCGCAGGGCCCCCATTCCCCACCCCTGCCACATGACATCACAACACCCCTCTCTCCGCCCCCCCCCACCGCATGACGTTATAATCCTCCCATGTGACATTCACCACCCCAACCCCCCCTCCCCCTTTCATACCCAATGCACATCTTGGCTGGTTCCCATGGCGGGTCCATCCCGCCCTCCGGATAGTCATACCCAAATCATATCCGAAGCACCCGAGCATAAAAAAGGGGAAGGGGAAGGTAGGAGATTGTAAAGGGGGGGTTGGCCACTGCAAATATCCAAGGACTTAAACTGGGGAGGGAAAGTGCATGGTTGTTTTTTTAAAAGATGCATAGGCTTCCAATCAGCCATAGTATAAAGCGTAGGTTAAAAGGGGCATGAGTGCCCTTACTTTAAATGGCCGCCAGAGCCTCGCATGTGACACAACGCCCACTAAATTTTAAAGTAAAAACCCCTTGCCGTGCCCCCAAGTGCGTTGCTGTGGGTTATTCCCCCCCCCCGGGTCTAGTGGGGGCCTGGGGGCCTACATAAAACAAAGGCCGTGCTGCGACCTGTGATCCGGGCGCTCGCCCTCTCCCCCCCCCCCGGCCTAGTGGGGGCCTAGCAGCCTGCCAGGGCCTAGGGGTCTGGTAATGGCCACCTTGGTGGTTTCAGTTGCTTGGATGATGATGTCATTATTTGGTATGTGGATATGGTGTAGATTTCACAGGAAGGGAGGGGGCGTACTGTGGGAGAAATTCCACTTGAGGGCACTGTTTTACTTGTTGGAAAAGCAGGTTTCTACCTGTGCAGGTGTGAGATTTGAGGGATTTTTTTCTGCAAACACTCGGGGAGTGGCATGATCGTTGTGTCCAAATTTCAGGATTGGTCAAGCGGTTACGGAGAAAAGTGGAGCCCACACTTTCACCATTTTTACATTTTTATATACAGTGGAACCTCGGTTCATGAACACCTCGGTTTACGAATTTTCGGTTTACGAACGCCGCGGACCCATCTGGAATGGATTAATTCACTTTCCATTACTTTCAATGGGAAAGTTCGCTTCAGTTTATGAACGCTTCAGTTTATGAACAGACTTCTGGAACCAATTACACCCATGCTTCAGTTTATGAACACTTCACTTTAAGTACTCCGCGGACCCGTCTGGAACAGATTAATCCACTTTCCATTACTTTCAACGCTTCAGTTTATGAACAGACTTCCGGATCCAATTGTGTTCATAAACCGAGGTACCACTGTATATAGATTGCATTTATGCATCTCCTCAAACGTCATAATCGGGGCAACCTCCATCCAACTCAAACCCACCTTGCAATATCCGTTTGTTTTATTAGCTGGATTTAATCTGCCTTTTAACAAGTGCCCCCAAAGTACCTGAACAGACAAATCTTATAAACCACCATACATTCTGTGCCTTATTAGAAAACCGTTTTCTAAAAAAGGATGAAGTCTGCTATGAAAATCGGTGAAATGGATGAAAATAAAATACCTGGGAGAACCCCAGAATTTGGGTTCCACAGCAGAAAGGCCCTGTCTCTGATAGCCACAGGGCACATGTTATTTATTTCATTTATTCTACGATATTGTGATTCCTGCATTTCAGGGGGTTCGAATACTAGATGATCCGCGGGAGTCCTATAGTCAGAGACCTGCAAAGTCTAGAGTAGAGTCCAACCCCGTGTAATGCAGGAATCAGCTGGACAGCATGCTGGCTGCAAACACCGAACCCTTCGATCCTGGCTGCTCTCTGTGCCCTGCCTTTTAGCCTCGCATATCTCTCTCTCGCTCTTCGGGATCGAACCTGCAGCCTTCCGAGCGCGTTTCAGCGCTTTGCCTCCAGGTGACAGCCCCGCACGGAAGGGGGCGCCATAATGTGAACGAAGAGGTACTGGCACGCGTGCGCACTGCCTCTGAGGGCTATCAACGCTACTGCGCCACGAGCCGTTTATATTTCCCGGAACGGACTAATTCTTATGCCCATTGGCTGTTGATTATGGAGCCCCGCCCATCCACTCCTTTGCCCCTCCCCTCTCTTTCCTCGGCCTGCTTCTTCTCGGTTGCTATAGTGATTTTGCAAAAAGAGGCGCCTGCCCCGCACTCTCAGTCTCTGTAGTTGAGTCCTCGGTGGAGATCTTTCCCTCTTTTTCTTTTTAGTTCCACCTTCATTTTCCTTTCCTCTCACTTTTTCCTGTGGAAATAGAGAATAATTACACACACAAAAACCTCAGGCAGAGATAATAAATAGCGAACATTTTACACATTTTAGTCTAAACTTCCGGTCGGAAGCGTCCCGTCTATGGCCGCAGATGGTGTCACTCTATTTGCCGTCTCTATGGCGGGAGAGACATAGAGATGGCAAGGGCCGGAGGGTATCGGAGAGCGAGCCATAGGGAAACGGAACAGAGCGTCGTCTCCAGAGTCAAGTGACGCACCTCTCGAGCCGTTCCATTCGCGCTTCTCCCTGGGGGGCGCTTCTCCCTGGAATATGCTTCACTTGGCCTAACGGGCCTCCCATCCTCACTTCCCCCCCGATTATCTTAAATTATTTTTAATAATTTTAAAAACCGTCTTCCCAACCCGGAAGTGCCCTGTTAGGGGTTGGTCGCCTCCCGAGTCCTCGTTGGTGGCGCTACTTCCGGTGCTCTGTCAAACAGGCTCCCCGCACCGCCTGTGTCCTCCGCTTCCGGTCCGGCCGAGGGAGGGACCACGGGACGGGGCGGGGGTGTTTGGGGGCGCGGCTGAGGCGGCGGCTGCTGCTGCTGCTGCGCGCGAGACCCCGCCGGAGCGGGCGGTTGCCTGCCTGCCTCCTTGGCTGCCTGGCTGTTGTGGTCGCCGCGCTGAGGTAAAGAGGCGGCCTTTCGGCGGGGGTGGGAGTGAAGGGAGTCGCGGGGCTGCGGGTGTTGGCGCGGCGAGCGGCGGCCGCTCGTGAGGCACGGAGATGGTTCCGGGGAGGGTCTTGGCGCTGCCTCCGCCCAGCGAGAAGGGGCTTACTCGTGAGTAAGCCGGCGACGCTTTCTCCCTCAGGTTCAGGCTGTAAAGCAACTGTACTGGTGGCTCTGGGCACGCGTCGACCTGGCGGTCTCAGCGGGGCTTCTCTCAGGACCGCGGCGGGGCCCTTGGACGCCCCCGGGGGAACGGGGCTCGCCCGCAGCCTCAGGCCGCGCGCTCTGGCGGGGCAGGAGCTGCACCCTCCGCCACGCGTTTTTTCCCCGACCCTGACTCTGAGAGGAATCCCATCCTGCTGCGCAGTCTTACTCTCGAGGAAGGGCCGCGGTGTTCCGCGGGGCGCTTTTGGGCTGCTCTACCTCCCATTGACTTGAACCGTCCTTCCTATCGGGAGCCGTTTTTGAGGAGGGATAAGAAAGTTCTCTATAGTCTGTATGAAAAATAGCTAAGTTAGAAGAGAATTTCGAAGTGAACTTCAGAGGGTGTAAGAAAAGCCTTTTCTGGGAACGGAAATTTACAAACTTTCACCATTGCCACAGTTTGAAGTTGAATAATTCCAGATGCTCAGTTGTGTTTTCTGCTTCACTTGAATGCACCATATCCTGAATCTGCTGCCACCAGTTCGATTCCACTTGGGATCTAGTGTCAAGGGGGTGAGAGAACTGTTTTTAGTTGTGGCCGTAATTTTATAGTCTTATAACAACATAAAGCTTCTGTGATTCAAAGCTAGGTTAGGTGCAGCACAGAGAAGTCTATGGAGAAGTGACTGCTGAGCGCTCTGGTTGTGCCAATACAAACCATTAATTCATCAGATGAGGTAAAGCTGACTATAGGAGAGAAGGTAGGGAAAAGGTTAAGGGCTTTTTCTGCCAGAACACCTAAAATCAGAGCAGCCCAGTTATGTGTACATCCAATCCCATTGTAGCTCAATTTCCAGCAAGCAAATTGCTGGAAACTCTTAACCCCCCCCCCAATATATTTTTTCAGGTGTGGTTTTACCAAGTGGCCCCCCCCTGAAAAATAGGGGCTGGTACTCACCAAGAAATTGTTGCAGTAAGTGTCACAATTTTTAACAAGAAAAGGTGCCTGTACTCACCATGAAGTTGTTGCAGTAAGTGCAACACTTTTTAACAAGAGAGAGAAAGCGGCTCTGTGTGTGCGTGTGTGTGTGTGTGTGTGCGCGCACACACACATGCCAGTACTGCACACCCTTGAGTACCCCCTGACAAAAGCACTGGTTTTACCAAGTTTTTAGTACTGTTTTGGCTGTGAGCTGCTGTTTTTTGACATACACATTTGTAGATAATGTGTACTGTTAGTGAATTTTCTTATTTTTATTTATCATTAGTAGTCAACTTGATTATGTGTTACGTGAAGAAGGGGATGTGATTGATGGAAACAAGTACACACATATATGATACTAGAGTATTAATTGGAATGGGCAGTGATGTTGGGTGTCTTTTTCTCAGAACGTTGTTAGTATATTGGGGAGTGTATCTTGATCTTTAGGGTCTTGCGTGGTATACCCTGAAGAAGTGGTGATACTGTGTCAGCAGGCTTTTCTTTCTACTTTAAGGCTGCAATCTGAAGTACCTATATCAGGATGCAGGATTTGGTGGGGCTTACTCTGCACGTAAGCATGGTTAAAGTCAGTGCACATATACTGTTCAAAGATTGAAACGCAGATTAAACTGGATGTCCACAAATGGACACCACAAATCCAACCTGTATTTGCTGGGGACAGGGATATTTCAATGAAACAAAGGGTATGGCAAGCACATGCAGTCTGAAATTGATTGTGCACATTGAAAATTGGGGAAAGGAATCTCAGGACTGAACTGCTATGATAGGGATTTGATGGTTGCCTGAATACTTAAGGTGTGGCTGTCTTTGCTCAGGTCCCTTTCTTTAGCACTGGAGGCTGGTAGCGTTTTGCGTTCATGTCTTAATTGTAGCCTTCGGCAAGGATGCATCTGTCTTGCTGGAACCTGCCAAGTAGAGTTGTTCTGGACCTGGGTGAGACCTGCAGGAACCAGAGAGAGAGCACAGCAAATATTCCCACACCTGAAGTGTTTACTGGACACAGCAAGAGAATACCAGGCCATGTATTATAGTATTGGACCTGTAGCACATGTTCCCTGTCTGTTCTTTTGTGGATCTTCACCCGAGGCACTGTAGACAACTTACAGTAATGTCCTTAAAGCATGTTCCAAGTAAAATAGAGATTTTATAGATGTCAAACTCTTTTATCCAAAATCCATAGTTGTCCTTGCAGTTTATAAACGGTATGTAAACAGTATGCCAAGTACTAGTTCAGCATTACAAGATTGTTTGTGGCATTCTAATCTAACTGAAAGCATGGGGTTGGGATTGATGGGATGATTGCACTATGAGCTCTTGAGCATTTCTCCCTGACTTATAGCTAAGGGATTAGTTTGATTTTGATTTACTGTAGCTTAGCAGAACATTTGAGACACACACTGGAAATTCTTGGTCTTCTTTTGGTTGTTTGGTGTTCTCCAAAATGAGAGATGGGCTTGTTCTACTTGTTCTTGAAACTGCATACTTAGTCTTAGCAAAATAACCTCTTTCATTTAGGGAGAAGTTATTTTGCTAAATGTCAGTACAGTATACAATCTTAAGAGGCAAAGAAAAAGAAGCAAGTTTATTTTAAAGTTTCGGTAGATGGGGTGGGGTGGGAGGAAAGGGTCAACGCTTTGTTCACTTGCTGTTTGCATTTTGCTTTCTTGTATATTAAAATTCTGTTTCCTGACTATCCCTCTTGCCTTTGTAAAAATGATGTGTACAAAATTCACACTGGGAGGTGAATATTTTTCATAAAGTGCCATCATTCATAAAGTGCCATCATTGCATTGACAGGCTGTTCCTGTTATACTTTCTAATGTAAAATTTGATATGGGGAAGAAAATTGAAGTATTGCAGAAAATGGGAGCATAATATGTTTAGTTCAACTATGTGTATAGGATGTGGGTGGTGCTGTGGTCTAAACCACAGAGCCTAGGGCTTGCCAATCAGAAGGTCAGTGGTTCGAATCGCCGCAACGGGGTGAGTTCCCATTGCTTGGTCCCTGCTCCTGCCAACCTAGCAGTTCGAAAGCATGTCAAGTGCAAGTAGATAAATAGGTACCACTCCGGCAGGAAGGTAAATGGCGTTTCTGTGTGCTGCTCTGGTTCGCCAGAAGCAGCTTAGTCATGCTGGCCACATGACCCGGAAGCTGTCTGCAGACAAACACCGGCTCCCTCAGCCAGTAAAGCGAGATGAGTGCTGCAGCCCCAGAGTCATCCACGACTGGACTTAATGTCAGGGGTCCCTTTACCTTTACCTTTACAGTAGGGGACAGGGAAAGGGGCTTCATGTCTAGCTTATGTTTACTCTTGTACAGAAGGGATCTCACCAGGACCACTATTGCATTAAAAACCTGCAATCGCTAGCTTAGTTCTGGATCAGGAGGTAACTTTCCTTGAGGAGAGTTGATCACATAATTACCAATTGCAAGTTTTCTTGGTGTATCTTGTAAACCACTTGATATTTGCAGGTTGCTATTGTGCTGTATTTTCCTGCATCCAAAACTGTGAGGCAGGTCTTACTATTATTGGGGCAGTTGCTAAGGGAGAGTGGAACTCTTTCTTGACACCCTGTGTGTTGTTGCTGCCCTGTTGATTGATAGTGCTGAGGCTTTTCTCTCGCTGCTTCTCTCCCTCCCCCCCCAAACATCCCTTTTCACACACATTTTGCTTCCCAAGTTGTATGAATGAGGGGCCTGTTGCTGCAACAGTTTTGCAACTGGAGACAGAGTCCAAATGAGTGTATATAATTGTGTGAATATACAAGTAGTGAAATCCCAGGTATGTACAGTAGTCCCGTAAACAATAAGCTGCTGAAAGAAATGAAACTGACCCTCTTCAGAGTGTGCAGATTGGGCACACAAACCCTTGTGTCAGATGCCTTGTCACCTTAAGGATGTTTCCCACATCTTTGATCTAATCAAAACTGATGCAAAGGTAGTTTCTTGTTTAAAAACATAAGAACTCTGCTGGATCAAGCCAGTGGCTCATCTAGTCCAGCATCCTGCTCTCACAATCGCCAACCAGAAGTCTATAGTAAGCCTGCAAGCAGGACCTGAGCGCAATAGCATTCTCCTCCTCCGGTGGTTTCCAGCAAATGGAATTCAGAAGTATTTGTTTTATGACATTTTATCCCATCCTCCCACCTAGGAGCTCAGGGTGACGCATGTTCTTCCCACCTTCCCATTTTATCCTAAGCTGGTGAGATTGGTTAGGATAGTGACTGGTCCAGTGTCACCAAGGGAGCTCTGTGGCTCAGTAGGGGATTGTACCCAAGCAAGCCTCCTCACTTCTGGGCCCATGCTCTAAACTCTGCACCACGCTGGATTTGGCCAGCCTAATCTGATGCACTGACATAACTGGAGGCTGGAGAAAAGGAACAGAGAGAGTTAAAACAGCCTCTGCTAGTCCCTCGTTGAGTCTAAAAGGCTCTTGCCTGGGTTTTGACTGCCAATGCATACAAAACTCCAGATTTTCTTATGATCCTTAAATACTATTGACTGATCAGATCAGTCCATAGTAAAATAGCAGGCAAAGGAGAAAGTTTATTTTGTATGCAAATAAGCTTCTGAATAAAGAGACTTCTGAGTAAAGAGTCATCTGGGGCATTTCATTCAGGATAGGACTCGGAGTACAGTACTTAAATAGGTCTCAGTGCTGCTTTTTACTGCTTGGATTGGATTTTGTTTGCTTTTAATTGTTTAATTTAAGTATTTTGTGTCTCATTGTGGAGAGATGACAAGAGGTATGGACTTAATAAAAATAGGCTAAAATGTTGTTGTTGTTGTTTAGTCGTTTAGTCGTGTCCGACTCTTCGTGACCCCATGGACCAGAGCACGCCAGGCACTCCTGTCTTGCACTGCCTCCCGCAGTTTGGTCAAACTCATGTTCGTAGCTTCGAGAACACTGTCCAACCATCTTGTCCTCTGTCGTCCCCTTCTTCTAGTGCCCTCAATCTTTCCCAACATCAGGGTCTTTTCCAAGGATTCTTCTCTTCTCATGAGGTGGCCAGAGTATTGGAGCCTCAGCTTCACGATCTGTCCTTCCAGGGAGCACTCAGGGCTGATTTCCTTAAGAATGGATAGGTTTGATCTTCTTGCAGTCCATGGGACTCTCAAGAGTCTCCTCCAGCACCATAATTCAAAAGCATCAATTCTTCGGCGATCAGCCTTCTTTATGGTCCAGCTCTCACTTCCATACATCACTACTGGGGAAACCATAGCTTTAACTATACGGACCTTTGTCGGCAAGGTGATGTCTCTGCTTTTTAAGATGCTGTCTAGGTTTGTCATTGCTTTTCTCCCAAGAAGCAGGCGTCTTTTAATTTCGTGACTGCTGTCACCATCTGCAGTGATCAAGGTAAAATGTAACACTCAAATATTTCGTAAATTTGACAAGATGGGAGGATGTTCCTTTTGCACAGATCATGAAGCTGCTTAAGAGACTACACTTCATTAGGGAGAGGAGTTGTAAATGAAAAGGTACCAAATATGCAGTGAAATCTGGGACTGAATGGCGTGGTTTCTCATTCAGGGGGTGGGGGAATATGAGCTTTGCGTTTTTCTTCTTGTCCTGGTGGGAGGACTCCTGGTGGGAGGACAGCGGCAAGTCGCTTACACAGGTCAATATTTGTTTTTCAGATTCCACTGCTCTCCAGAGGCTTTGGCTGGAGTCTTCTCCAGCAGAACTCTCACCTTATCGCAGCCATGTTAACAGCAGGATGAAACTGGAGGCTGTCGTGGAGCAGCTGCAGAAGCAGAAGCAGCAGCAACAGCAAGCAGCCCCTCTGCAGATGGATTCCAGGGAAAGGCAACAGAGGCAGATGAGGGAAACCCAGCTGCATTATGCCCAGCAGCTGACGGTGCAGCAAGCTGCTCTCGGTGCCACATCTGGAAAGGCTCCAGGTGGCCCCCTCCTTAGTCCTTCCGCCCGAGTCCCACCTGTGCTTGGGGCTGCCCAGACGTTTGATCAGAGCAGTATGAACTCGGAGGAGGAAGAGGAAGAAGAAGAGGAGGAGGAGGAGGAGGGAGGAGAAGAAGAAGATTTGGAAGATGGTGACCTTGATGATGATGCACCAAGAACTGGGAAAGAGTCATGTTCCGCTTTGAAGTATTTTCGTGCTTCCAAAGTTGCCCCCCACAACCAAAGAGTGGCTTCTTCCTCTAATCCTCTGCCTATTCTAGGGGGGCAGCGGGGGCAGCAGGGAAAGGATGAGCAGGGTAATGAGTCTGCCAACCCTCCATATTGTGGTTCATCATCCGGAAGGCAGGCCTGGAGGCTGGATGAGCAGCTCAAGCAGGTCAGTAATAGTGGTTGTTACCCCTGCCACACAGGGGTGACTGTTGGTGATCCTGGAAGCAGGTCCTTCCCTTGAGGGGTTCCATTGTTGCAGCCTTTGCCAACCTGGTGCCCTGCAGATGTTTTGGACTGCAGTTTCCATCAGCTGGCTGGGGCTGATGGGAGTAGTAGTCTAAAGCAGGAACTGGTACATCGCGGGATCCTTATCGTCTACAAAAAATTATGGGGGGAAAGCTTAAAAACTCTGTGTAATCCTCCCCCCAAAAAGCTCAACAACTCTGGGCACTTCCTTCCTTAAAAAAACAAACAAAAAACTCAACTCTTTGCAATCTACCCACCCCACACCCACTCCTCCTCCCTCCAATGACGATGGGTAGATCACTGCCAGTTTTTTATATTGGGAGTCGATCACAGTCTCTTGGGAGTTGGACATGCCTGGTCTGAAGCATCTGCAGGACTAGGTTGGCAGAAAGCTGTGTTAGAGCTTGCCCAATGACTGTCTTGGGCAGATCAAGTATCAGTCAATTAAATCTTTATTATAGTCATAGACCAGCATAAGGGCAGATCAAGTAGTTTTCCTGCCTATGAAATAATAAGAAAGACTGCAGCACTGTGGTGAAGGCTATTGCAGTCCAATCCCTTGAGAAATGTCAGTTCTGAAAAGGGAGAAAGGTAAATCATAGAATTGTAGAGTTGGAAGAGACCCCTGACGTTTCATCTAGTCCAACCTCCTGCAATGCAGGAATCTCAACTAAAGCATCCAGGACAGATGACCATCCAACCTATGTTTAAAAACCTCCATCTTTCATGGGAATCTGTCAAACTGCTCTTACTGTCAAAAAGTTCTTCCTGATGTTTAGTCGGAATCTCCTTTCTTGAATCCATTGGTTTAGGTTCTCGCCTCCAGAGCAGGAGAAAACAAGCCTGCCCCATCTGCCACGTGACAGCCCCCTAGACCAGGCCTCCCCAAACTGCAGCCCTCCAGATGTTTTGGCCTACAACTCCCATGATCCCTAGCTAACAGGACTAGTGGTCAGGGAAGATGGGAATTGTAGTCCAAAACATCTGGAGGGCCAAAGTTTGGGGATGCCTGCCCTAGACATTTGAAGATGGCCACCATATCTCCTCTCAGTCTCCTCCCTCCCAGGCCAAGCACATCCAACTCCCTCAACCATTCCTCACAAGACCTCCCCCCCCCCCGCATACATTGCAGCTTCTCAATGTCCTACTTAAATTGTGCACCAAAACTGGATAGAGTATTCCAGATGTGGTCTGACCAAGGCAGAATAGAGTGGTGCTATAACTTCCCATTGACCTAGACATTATACTTCGGTTGAAGAAGCCTAGAATATCATTAGCTTTTTTTGCTGCTGCATCACATGGTTGACTTGTGTTAAGCTTGTGGTCTACTACGACCCTTAGATCCTTTTCACATCTACTACTAGCAATCCAGGTGTCCCCATACCTATATTTGTGCAGCTGGTACCTGTGGGCTGTCAAGCAACCCCTTTGCAGCTTTTTCAAAAACAGAAGGAAAGCCTTTTGCTTTTTGCAGCTCCTGCCTGCCACTGTGGGCCCAGGAAGGGAAGGTGAAGTGCATGGCAGGAATGTGGTGAACCCTCTGAGAACACCCTGGGAAGTCTCCCCTGCTCCCTTAACAGTTTCGGTTTGCAGCTAATGCTGGCAGCTTTGGTATTGTTGGTTGGAGAGTAATGGGCACTCTCTCTATACTGCTACGTGTGACTCTTCTGTGGTCAAAGAGCTTTCCGGGTGTTGCAATTCAAATCATGCAGTGTAATGCAACTGGCAGAAGTTCAGCCAGCCTGGTCTCAAGGTGTTCATGGGGGTTGGCTGCCCTTTAGTTGCACGTCCTCTTTGCTTGTTGCTCAGGAGTGATTTCTCTAAATGGTTCTAGAGAATTAGCATGTTGGTATTTTACAGCAAGTGCAAAAGAAAAAAAAAGGAAAAACCCTGTGCTACCTTAAAGTTGAGCAGTTTTGTAGTAGCATCAATGTCTGTTTCTTGCTCCTGGTGAAATGTCATCCTCAGGTGAGAGACAGAGATGACATAATTATGTCTGTGTGTCTCTGTGTGTCTGTGTGTACACACACACACACACACACACACAGAGAGAGAGAGAGAGAGAGAGAGAGAGAGAGATAAAACACAATAAAGGTCATAGAATGCAATAGGTTCAGCTTGTGCCATTTCTGTGCATGGATGAAATGTATACAGATTAGTCCCATGACCATTCACAACAGCAATAATTGGTGTTGCAGTGAGCACATCTGCAAAAGGAGCAGGGGGAGTGTCAGTCAGGTGGTGGCAAGCCATCTGGCAAATGATCATTGGCCCTCCTCAGATAAACTGCACAGCTCAATTGAGCTTTTGATGTATAGAAATCCTACCGGACAATTACCCTCTGCCATATCACAACCTGCTTGATATAAGCCAAGTCTGACAGAGGTGTGCAATCTGTGTCATTGTAAATCGTGTGATGTGAATTCTGTCACTATTCAGTCATGCTATGTGAAGGTGCTGTGCTAGCTGTTCAGTGTGAGCAGTCCCTAAATAATTCCAGAAATTCCTGGCCTTTAATGTTATAAATAGCCAATAGTGAAGTGTGTGTATGGGAAAAGCTTGTTCTCCCTTTTAGTGGAGGGACCTCCGGTCTACCACCAGCGCTGATCGGCGAGGAATCCTCGAGCTCCGAGGTTCCTGGCGCTGTGAGGGAGAGGGGGAGCTGCGAGAGCAATGCGGCCCCCCAGAAGAACCCCAGATTGAGCTTTCTGGGGGGCATGAGAGCTCAGCTGCGCCCCAAAGTGACTCCTCTGCTCCCCGGCAAGCTATTTTAAAGAGCCCCGAGAGAGAGCGGAGTCAAAGTCGCGGGTGCCATTTTCGAGTATACCGCTACCCTCACAGAGCGAAGCTCCGAGCCGGCAGTGGAGGAGTGGTGGATTTTTCAAAAAAAGGATTTGAAGACATTGGACACCATGAGTAATAGAAAGAAATTAAAGAAAAAATTTCAATTGGAAAGAATTGGCCACGGGAGGAGATTTAAACAGGAAGTCGGTCTCCCCCATTGAGAGAACGGTGATGCAGTTAACTTGCCTGCAGCTGGAGAATTTGACAGGAATTTAATAACTTCCAAGGATTGGATTTAAAACCTTCCCCCTGAGGCAGGGAAAAGGGAGAAGGATTGACTATATTAAAATCCCTGCAAAATTTTTTAAGTTGTACTGGGGAAAGCCCCCCAGGATCTGGAGTCTGGTCCCTGGAGGGATCAGCCAGCCGCCATTATGACATCACAATAGGAAGGAATTTGTTTACCTCTTTGAGGCTGAGAACTGTTAACTTTGAAGAGAGCGCAAACATAAGGCTGTGTACAAGAAGTTTGATAATGCTCTTTTCAGAAATGGACATAAGATTTAAAAAATATAAATAAGAATTAAAAAGTGAGATTGATAACCAGATCGGACGTAAACTTTGTTTCTGAGGTTTGGAAATACGAACAGCGCCACTTCCTGCATTGTAATCTGTGCAGTTCCTATTGAATTTGAGACAAACAGGATGTCAGTAGACACAACATCATCTGGCTCTTTAGACTTTGTGGGTTATCAAAAACTCCTGGAACTGATTTTGGATGTGAGAGATGAATTGCGGCAGAATAATATACAGATTCGCAAAATAAGACAGAACTGTGTGGAAAGTGAAGGTGGATTGGTTTCAGTAGAGAATAAAGCGAAGCAAGATGAACAAGCACCAGCTGGGGACATTGTAAATGACTTTACAGAAGAGGAGGAAGATCCATCAGTTCTGGACAATATAATTGAACTTAAAAAAGAGTAGGAAGAAGTATGGAATATTGTTCCCCCAGTAGGAGAGGGGGAACAAGACTTATGTTCAAGGTTCAAGAAGAACCAGCATGGAATAATGTCCTCCCAGTGAGAGAGGGAGGGCAGGATCTGTGCTGGGGCCTGAGCTTAACTGGGGGGAAAAATTAAGATAGGGCTGAAAAGTGGAAAGATAGCTGGATGGTACTGTTGCTACAATTAGAAAATTGGGGGGGGCAGCAGGGGACAAAGAAGGGAGAGTGGTGGATACTGGTAGGTGGTGAAAGAGTGGGAATAGGGTGAGGAGCAACAATGGGTTATTTTCTGATTGATTAATATGGTCCGAAACTGGAACGTTTTATGGAGCTGGTTGAGGCATCTGGGAGATCCGGAGTCCAGGGGAAAAGGGGTAGAATTAGATAAAAGTGGTTAAAGGTTATTATGATAGAAGAAATAATATTTGAATGTATGGAAAAATTTTGGGGTATAAATTGTGAGGCTAAAGGAAGAATTAGAGATGGATGGGAAAATAAATTTAGATTTGGATTAATTAATGAATTATAGGTTGAGGATAGTCGATGGTTTTTTTTTCTTTGTGTAGACTAGAATTGGTTGTGAAATAATGGGAAAATTTAGATTTAATAAATGGACCCAGTGTGGGGGGAATCGAGGAAGTCCACAATGTCAAGTTAATGTAAGAATTGATATGTTTTTTTTCTTTTTTGATTATGTTTTATTTTTATTTTTGCTTTTTTGTTTTTGTGTTGAAATGTTTGAAAATCAATAAAAAAAAATATTTGGGGGGGGGAATCAGCCCACGTGGAGTTTGTTACCAATCATCCAGTCTTGATGGCTTAAAGGCATGTGTTGCAAGGAGGACCGTGTTACAAGCCAGGACTGGTCAGCCTATGGTACTCCACATGGTGTTGGGACTCCCTCTCCCAGTAGCCCCAGCCATCATGGCTACTCATCAGGGAAAATGGGGGGTTATCTGTCCATATCTGAAGGAGCCACAGGCTACCCACCCTGTTTCAGGCTATGGTGGGCAGTCGCTCCAGAGCATTCATGGCCACATGATATAGTGATGGCTACTAGCTTAGATGGCTTTGAAAGGAGGCTAGGTAAATTCACAGAGGAAACATCTGTCTTTGACTGTTGGTCATCGATGGTTGGTCATATGTAAACTCCAGGCTGATTTAGAAGTTAATCAGGGGGCAAAGACGAGGGCTTTTGACATCATACCCTGCTTACTGGCTTCCTTAAGGCATCTGGTGGACCAGCTCCCCTCACCCCATACCCTTGGCTGAGCCAAATGAGATTGTAGTCCCACAACATCAAATGCTTACCCTTGTCCACATGGAAGAAATGGAATCATTTGATCTTGCTTGGTAATGTTCTTCTGTCAAATAGTTAGCAAGTTCTCCTTAAATGGTGTTTTACATTGACAAGTACATACGTTTGATCTAAAAATGGCTCTCTACTGCATTAACTTCACTTGAAATTGACACTCTGAACCAAAATGTGTTTTTGGCATAATACCACTTTCCCTGCTCTTCATCCCCATTTTAAAACTCGAGCTCCATCCCACTGTAGGCAAGTCCTGTTTTCAATTGAAATACTATTGGAAGGCAGGCAGGTGGTGATGCCTGGCTGCTTTGAGTTCCATTCAGCCTCCCACAGTCAAGTAAATAATTGTAGAGCACCCTTGCAGACAAAAGAGCTGGCTCAGCTTATGACACAGGGGCGGTGAGAATCTTGTCAGCACAAAATGAGGAGGGAAGGGTTGGCCGCTTGTCAAGGGACTGGCAAATCCCCAAAGGAAAGCAGAGGGAGCCATTTGGGCTTTTTATCTCCCCTAAGCTTCTGGGATCCATCTGGGCTCAGTCAGCTACAGTAGGAAGGTTACTGTGGCCGGCTGCAATTGAGCAGAGGAGAAATGAAAACTTTGCAGGGGAAGGGTGTTCCTTGCAGAGTTCCTTGCAGAGGTGTGGGGCCCTCTCCAGTTGTAGAGAAATCTGAATAGTTTCTCTGAATAGTTTCTCAGGTTACCAGGGAGAAGAAGTGCAGAGGGAATTGCAGCAAGTTCTGTTCACTTGGGGTAACATTTCACAGCAAGTTACATATATAACTCTTCCACTGCATGTTTGAAATGCTTGTGTTTACATTTATATGACTTTGTTGCATAGAAACAGTGGCACAAATTTTCAAGCAGATATGTTTATCTTAATATGTGTACACTTGTGGATGTTTGAGTTCTCCATCAGATCCATTTAAGATGTGTCAGATTGAGGTCAAAAGTGAAGAAACACAATTCAGTCTTGAAGTCCAGAAGCTGAATGTGGTATGGTATGGGTTTATTATTATTTTAAGCCTTGCACATGCAGCGCAATGCTCAGTTTAGATGCTGATGATGAATTTGGAATCTGAAACATCTCTGCCGTGAACATAAAATCTTCAAATGCTCTCTCACACACAAATTTATGGCTGGAGGAGAAAATGTGATGCTCCCTAGGACAGTGTTCAAAATAGTCATGTCCATGCATTGAAATTTGTTATTTATTTTCTCTTGATGTCCCAAGTCCATTTGTTTAGATAATATGAATTTTAATCTGCTTGGGATAGGAATTGCTGTTTTGTTTGTTGCACTCTTTGCAAAGTTCTGTCACTGTATAGTGACTAAAACATCTAGGATGTAGCTAAGCAGACAGAAGCAAGGTTGATGAGTGGATCTGGGACCACTCATGTCTCTGGGATAGGACACCTCCATCTATCCCAGTGGTCAGTACAGTGGTACCTTGGGTTACAAACGCTTTGGGTTATGTGTTTTCAGGTTGCAGACCGTGGTAAACCCGGAAGTACCGGAAAGGGTTCCTTCCGGGTTTTGCCGCTCACGCATGTGCAGAAGCACTAAATTGTGTTACACGCGTGTGCAGACACAGCGCTGCATGTTACGGATGCTGCGGGTTGCGCACGTGCCTCCGTCACCGATTACGTCCACAACCTGAGGTTCCACTGTATTAAGGATGGAGAGCAAATCCAGCCTTCATTGCAACCAGGGCTTTTTTCAGCCAGAACTCTCTGGAACTCAGTTCCGGCACCTCTCAGGGGGCTCCATTGCTATTCTAGGAGAACAAGGAAGGTGTCCATGGTGAGTTCTGGCACCTCTTTTTCTAGAAAAATAGCACTGATTGTAACCAAGAATGCCATTAAGTGTGGAGCTGCACAGCAACTATTTACTTAGTTGAGAGAAAATAATAGAGGTGGTGGTACTTGGAGCACTGCTGGGGTAGAGGCAAGGGCCGTGTCCCAGAGATGTGAGTGTTCCCAGTCTCTGAAAATCAACCTTGCTTCTGTCTTCTGAGCTACATCGGATTCAGTTTTGTAGAGGTTGCTGTGGAAAGTGAGGGATGTGTGTGCAAAGATGTGTGATCAAACCGGTGTCTGGATGCAGCAGTGGGATGGATAAGGTCTAAAAAACTATGTCTGGATCCTGGCAGGATGGACACTCTGTCGGTGCGTGGTTCCCAGGTCAAGGAAGTACCGTATTTTTCCATGTATAAGACTAGGTTTCCCCCCTAAAAAATAATGTCCAAAATTTGGGGGCATCTTATACATGGATAGATCTCCCCCCATTTTCTTAAATCAGAGTCCCCCCAAATAGGGGGCATCCTATACTTGGGGGCGTCTTATAGATGGAAAATATACGGTAATTCAGATGCCTGTGCTAGATGGGGTTGCTCTCTCCCTGAAGGAGTAAGTGCGTACTTAAGAGGTGCTCCTGGATCCAGCTCTGAATGCACATATGTTCTTGGTGGCTAGGAGTGCCTTTTATGGCCTTCAATTGGTAAAATCACTACGGTCAATTTTGGATTGGGATAGCTTGACCACAGTTGTCCATGCATTGCTAACCTCTTGGTTGGATTACTACAATGCACCATGTGTGGGGCGGCCTTTGGCTGAGTTGGAAGGTGCAGCTGGTGCAAAACCAAATTACTAGTTTGGGGGGGGGGGCAAAATAACCTCAGCCCGCTTGCAGGATTTGTGCTGGTTGCTAATCTGCTACTGGGCAAAGTTCAAAGTGTTGGTACCAGCATATAAGGCCCTTTACAGCTCAGAACCAGGTTACTTGAGAGACTGCCTTATCCCTTAAATGCTCAGGGGATAGCTGCAGTGCAGGACAGTTTCTTCTGCAAGTTCCAAAAATTTCAGAATCCTGCTCCACAGTAACCTGGAGCAGGGCTTTCCTGTGGAATAGTATTCCTGTCAAAATAAGACAGGCACCCACTGTCTGCACGTTCCAGAAACAATTGGAGACTGTTACAGCTGGTTAAATGGGTCTTTGCCACGAGTGTCTAGTTTGTATGGTTTTATCACAGGTGTGTAATCTGATATGTGTAGCATCTGGGAGGGACTTGCCGTAGTCAGCCTGCAGGCTTCATTTTGAAAATGAGTCTCTAAGCTGAGCTCATGCTTACAGTGTAAACCTAATATTTGTTGCCCCCACTGCTGACCTGCCCACTCTGGGTAACTTGCGTGTTGAAGAGTTCTGGAGAACTAAGGAGCTTGCCACACTTTTGTGACATTTTGGTTGGTCCCAACTGATGCGTTGCCTAACCATGGATTTTAAAGTTGTAACGGAAGTCTAATGAAAGAGTCAGCTGGTCAACTACACAGGCAAAATTTAGTGTATTTCCTATTTATCACACTTAACCTTGATTGGTTTCATGTTTCTCAAGCATTTAGAAAGCCACAGGAGCTTTTGTACCACTTGCTGGGGGAAAGGAGGATGATTTTCCAGCTCTTATTATTATACTGTACTTATTTATCTTCCGCCTTTTCCCCAGACAGGGACTCAAGGCAGCTCATGCAAAGTATAACAGGCAATAGAAGGTGTACATGGGGGGGGGTATGTGTGGGAGAGAGTATTACTACAGCATTCTCCTCTGCTAGTGCTTAAGAGCTTCCAGCACAGGATAGTAAACCTGATCTTATCAGTGTTGTACTACAACAGTTTTTCTTGTTAACAGCATCTGGTTCACTTCCGAGGGCTCCTCTCTTGACCCACAGAAGGAATTTCTGCTGCTTCTCCAATAATCTTCAAATCATTCTCCCACCACCGCCACCTCTCTCACGTGTGTGTGTGTGTGTGTGTGTGTGTGTGTGTGTGTGTGTGTGTGTTTGGCAAAGCTGGTGGACGAAACCAGAACAGATCCTTGGTCAACATTTCCTTGTCTCAAAATGAGTGCTTATTCCTGGAGAAACTACTACTCTAGATATTCAAGCCTTGCTATTTTCTAAATAGATAGAATAGAAAAAGGGAGAACTAAAATAATGAAAATCAGATATGGTTGAACCTCTTAGTTTTCACAGCATTAATATTTTTGAATGGTCCTACATTCACTGCTGCTCCCTTATCTTCTCAGTGGTGGTTAGGAACAATTCTCACAAATTCAGGCAGATGATGGGAGAAGGCTTTGCCTACCACTCCCTGCCTGAGATTCTGGTTCAGCCATTGTGATTTGTACTTGAGGGCCTTGAGACTAGGCTACAGCAACAAGCTGTATGTGAGATTTGCTTATTAAGAACAAGGTGGACCACAAGCTTAACATGAGTCAACCATGTGATGCAGCAGCAAAAAAGCTAATGCTATTCTAGGCTGCATCAACAGAAGTATAATGTCCAGATCAAGGGAAGTCATAGTACCACTCTATTCTGCCTTGATCAGACCCATAGCTTTCAAGTTTTCCCTTTACTCGCGAGGAAGCCTATTCAGCATTAGGGAATTTCCCTTAAAAAAGGGAGAACTTGACAGCTATGGTCAGACCCCACCTGGAATATTGTGTCCAATTCTGGGCACCACAATTTAAGAAGGATGTTGACAAACTGGAACGCGTGCAGAGGAGGGCAACCAAGAGGATCAAGGGTCTGGAAACCAAGCTTTATGAGGAATGGTTGAAGGAGCTGGGTAAGTTTAGCCTGGAAAAGAGGAGACTGAGAGGAGGTATGATAACCATCTTCCAATATTTCAAGGGGTGCCTCACATGGAAGAGGGAACAACCTTGTTTTCTCCTGCTCCGGAGGGTAGGACTCAAACAAATGGCTTCAAGTTACAATAAAGGAGATTCCAACTAAACATCAGGAAGAACTTTCTGACAGAGCTGTTTGACAGTGGAACGGTCTCCCTCAGGAGGTTGTGGCCTCTTCTTCCTTGGAGGTTTTTAAGCAGAGGTTGGGTTGCCATCTATCATAGATTCTTTAGTTGAGATTCCTGCATTACAGGGGGGTTGAACTAGATTACTAGATGACTCGTGGGTCCCTTCCAACTCTATGATTCTAAGACTAGTCACAAGTTGTTCCTAAATATCATGGCCCACTTCTTTGACAGGGTGAAACGCATTACAGCAACTGAACCAACTGCAGGGGATGTTTGCAGCCTTTCTGCTCTTAAGTTTGCTTCTGACATTTATAGCCCTAAATAGCTTGGGTGCGGCATATAGCAATATCAGATGCCTTTGTAGACATTGCTTTGAGCTCTTGGAGTGATTTTATAAGAATCTAGTGCACAAATATCTGAAATTACTTCCCTTTCTGAAAGATGCAATGCTGGAATCCTTTTTCCATGGCCTGAATTTCTTGTGGAGGTGCTACAAAACCATTGCTCTTTGGGCTGGCATTTGGTGGCTGAAGCTAAGCCAGCCTGGAGTTTGTCAGTTCAGCCTTACAGGTGAAACTCAGAAAATTAGAATATTGTCGAAAAGTGCATTTATTTCAGTAATGCAACTTATTATTATTTTTCTTTTACTTTTTACAAATGCTTTCTTTTGGAAATTCCACAGTAATAAAACAAATAGTTACAATAATACAAAAATAAACATCGCTATTACATTTCATTAATTACATTCCATTTATAATTGACCTGCCTAACGATAAATTATTACAATTACAACAAATAAAGGCTTGACATATCTTGCTTTGCATGTCATGCATCTATCTCATATATTGGTTTCACCTTTTAAGTTGCATTACTGAAATAAATGCACTTTTCAACGATAATCTAATTTTCCGAGTTTCACCTGTATATTTAGGTTTTGGTGCAGTTTTTATTTGGATGGCATGCTTTAGATTTTTATCTTTTTTAGTTTGGTTTTCAAGTGGTTGTGATTTGCCCCACCACCACCACCACCTTTAGGCTGGGGCAGGATATAAAGTCTCACAGATAAAATTAACTGCAAGTGTAATAAATAATAGGAACCAAAGTGTTCTGTGGAGTGGGTGCATGGAAGGAAGCAGTTCTGGGAAGCACCAACAGAGAAATGGAACCGAGGGTGGCTGCCCATTTGACAGCAGTTGTTGAAAGAGTTGCACAGTATTAGGTAAAACCTTTTTTCTTATGCTTCAGTTTTCTGTTGCACCAGTTTTTATAAGGTTTGGAGCAGCAAATACGGTAATAAATGCCTCTGATTGTCCTTGGGATGTTCCTCCAGAATGAAGGTGTCACAGGACTTTGATGTGAGAGATCTTGAGTGCTGCTACATTCCCTGCCAAAAGGTAGCCTTTTGAAGACTAGAGTTCTGCATAGAGAGGGCCCATGGTGCATAAATGAAAGAAATAGTTCATCCTGATGGTGGGAAAAGCTGCCCCATGGGAGGGACCCTCCAACCATTTACAAGTTTGGCTTCTGAAGAAATAGAAATGGAGAAGTGTTGTTGTGTCAGGAATTTCCACTTCAGTCTTTGAGGAAAGGGTTAAGTAGCTTTGGGGGTGGGCAGTACTAGGGAAACTGAAATTGTTTTGGACATCTGAATTCCACTCTAATAAGATGTCCCAGGTGGCTGGGGAGTAATCCTAAAATAGCTGCAGCTCTTAATTGCTTCTGTAAAGTCAGGCTTGCAATCTCTGGGGAAGAACAGCTCCCTGGCATGCTTTGATAGCTGACTAACCTTAGAAGGTGTGTTTGTGGATCAGAGATGAAGCGGAATGTCGCCAGCAGATTTTGGGGATGCCCCTAAGGCCTAAAGCTGCCTCTCTTTCTTCTCTCTCTCTCTCTCTCTCTCTCTCTCTCTCTCACACACACACACACACACACACAGGAATCCTTATCTGTGATATGTCCGTTAGAGATTTCAGGTGAACACAAGGAACACAGCATTTACCACCCCTCTGCTTTGTAAAAACCTTGCTGATGTTGATCCAAAACATGCCATAGCTAGCATGCACCATAGCCAAGTATGTATTCTAGTAAATATGCAGGAAAAGAAACGTCTAGAGTAGGCATAGGCAACCTTGGCTCTCCAGATGTTTTGGAACTACAACTCCCATGATCCCTAGCTAACAGGGCCAGTGGTCAGGGATCATGGGAGTTGTAGTTCCAAAACACCTGGAGAGCCAAGGTTGCCTATGCCTGGTCTAGAGTAACTACAAGTTGCCGGTGTGCAGCAAGTGGTCCAGGATCAGATGGGAGCAAAGACTTAAGCAGGAACAAGATGTGGAGGACCAGCCAGGAGCTTAGTTACCTGCTCGGTTGCTTGAGGCCGGCAGGGGAAATGACTGCTAGGATGAATCAGTTGGGAGAGGAAGTCCAGAAGCTTCTGTCTTGTGTGTCTGGAGAAGGAGTGTATGACCTTTTTTACTTGGTTAGTGCCGAGGCGTTTTGTATTCTGTACCATATTTGTCTGGAGAACGTGTAAATATACTTGTAGCAAGTGCAAACTGGTTGCCTTGCTGGAAGAGAAGGTATAGCAACTTGCGGCCCACCTAGCCGCAGTTTGAGCTGCAGGACAAGATTAATAGTTTCTTGATAGAGCTGAGTGGACTGTGCTGGAACAGCAGCACAGGTGGGGTGTCCCTACAAAGGAGAAAGATTGCCCATTGCAAGAGACAACCCCCTGGAGGAACATGACACACAGAAGTAGGACTGTCAGGATCTATGCTGTGTCATTGGAGCTGCAAAATCAATTTCATGCTCTTACCTCAGACACCTGGGCCTGAGGAGCTAGGACAGCAGTTGCCAACCTCAGAATATACCAAAGTGGCTGTGAAAGGTACAGTGCACAGAATGATTTCTGCCACCCCCCAGAAGATGAAGAGACAGGAGGAGATGGACTTGGAGGACTCATGGACTCATTTTCTATTCTTGACCTTAACCCTTCAGATGTGGATGAGTATGTTGATAACCCACTTGCTACCTTCCAAGGAAATGAACTCTGAGAAAGAGAATTGCAGTCTGAAGAAGACAAGCTGAGAGGAAGTAGCAGCAAGTACTTGAGCCATTAGGCTCCTGACTTTGTAACCTATCCCAATAATATCCAGCTAAGCTCCAATATACAAGAGGGGCAGACTAAACAGCCATTGCAGACCTTAGAACATTCCAAGGAGCCTTTAGAAGGCACATTGTATAGAACGATTCCTGCCATTCCCCAGAGGAGGAAGAAATTTGTGGTGGTGGTAAGTGACTCCCTATTGAGGAGGATGAAAGCAATAGTGTGCGAAGGAAACAGGATGTCCCAGGAGCTGTGCTATCTTCCAGGTGCAAAGATTCATGATGTGACAGAGAAGTTGCTGAATCTTATAAAGCCACCTGACCACAACCGCTCCTTCTGATTCATGTGGATACAAACAATACTGCCACAGACAGCCTTCCAGTTAGGGATGATGAAACTGGGCAGAAGCTGTAGAGCCTTGGGGCACAGGTGGTATTTTCATCACTCCTTCCTGTTGATGGTCATGGCCCAGAAAGGAAGAGGAAAATACTGGAGGTAAACAACTGGCTGTGTAGGTGGTGTCACCAGGAAGGTTTGGCTTCTTGGATCATGATCTCCAGTTCCTTAAGGAAGGACCTCTAGCAAGAGATGGGCTGCACTGCACAGTGGGTAGCAAGAATATGTTTGCTAAGAGTCTCACAAACCTGATCAGGTGAGCTTTAAACTAGATCTTGAGGGGGAGGGAGACAACATTACAGATGACAGAAGAACACCTGGTTCTGGAGATAATAGCTTCATTGATGCACAGGAAACTGAGGTGGTACTCTCAAAACCTGTCAAAGGGCAAGAAACTACAATAAGAAAGCGGCTAGAGAGAATGACTATTGGTTTCAGTTGTCTGTACCAATGCACAGAGCATGGGAAACAAGAAAGACAAATTAGAGCTCTTAATACAGGATGGCAAATATGACCTAATAGGTATTACGTACTGAAACCTGGTGGGATGAGACTCATGAATGGAATGTAGAAGTTGAGGGGTATAATCTATTCAAAATGAATATACCAAGCAGGGAGGAGGAGTAGCATTGTATGTAAAGGAAGTGTCCACTTGTGAACAGATCCATGACCTGGAGCACAGAAGACAGATTGAGAATACAGTGGTACCTCGGTTTGTGACTGCCTCAGGGAGCGACCGCTTCGGTTTCCGACCACCGCGGACCCAGAAGTGTTTACATCCAGGTTCCGCGGTGCTCAGATGCGCAGAAGCGCTCTATCAGTGCTTCACGCACGTGTAGAAGTGTGCCTCAGGGAGCGATGAACTCGGGGAGCGACTGGCTTCCCAGAACCAATTGTGGTTGCAAACCAAGGTACCACTGTATATGGATAAAAATGGTAGGAGAGGGAAACAACAGTGACCTTACTGTGGGTGTCTGCTATAGACCTCCAAGCCAGACTGAAGACTTGGATGATGCTTTCCTACAGCAGATTACTGTACCAGTCATTCACAAAGGAGCAATATAGTAGTCATAAGAGACTTCTACTTCCCCAATATCTGTTGGAACTCAAACTCTGCCAAGAATGTAAGGTAGGAACAATTTTTTTCCATTGCCTTGCCAACAATTTCGTTTCCCAGAAACAACAAGGGGGTCATCTATCTTGGACCTGTTCCTCACCAACAGAGAAGAACTGATTGACGAAGTGGAAGTACTCTGAAACTTGGGAGGAAGTGATCATGTTGTCTTGGGTTTCATTTTATACAGGCAAGGGAAAGCTTTAGGAGGAGCTTTCTGAGGGTAAGAGCCGTTCGGAGGTAAAATGAGCACCTTCAGAAGGTGGTGGACTCTCCTTTGTTAGATGTTTTTAAGCAGAGGTTAGATGGCCATCTGTCTTTTATACGGTACTTTAGTTGAGATTCCCTCACTGCAGGGGGTTTGGATTAGATGAATCTTCAGGGGATCCCTTCCAACTCTATGATTCTATGATTAATATAATGACAAATACTCCCAATTCTATACTATTAAGTAAATTCTGCAACTTGTATGATTTAGGTAAATGAAGCAAGTTTGTCTGACAACTCTCTCTGTATAATTCTGCTTTTTCCCTATTTCATACATCTATATATTTTCCTTCTGCCAGTCATGGGAAAGAGCAAGCAGCCATGTCTTGCCCTGAAGCCTTCCCACCTGCTGGAAGTCAGAGTGGATTGGTGTATTGGTATGCTATAAATAAAGTTTCCATTTTTTGTGATTCATGAATTCCCTGAATTTGAGTGCGTAGAATCATTTAATTGTGGTTGCTGTAACAATTCAAAATAGTTGTCTGCAACCAAATGGAACATTTATATTACTGAGGAGCATGAACTAAAACCTCTGGTTATGCAATTCACAATCCTTTTGCCACTGCACAGTTGTTTCTGCTTAGTAATAAGGGGTGAGGTTATAACATTTCTTTTTGGTTCTCTGTATACATAAGGACACTAAGCAAGATCATTTATATAAGGACAAGTGCTACTAACACATTGGATGTGCTGGATTCTGGGCTTAAGTGCCCAGAACCCTGCAGAAACAAGGCACAGTGTTAGTGAGCAAAAGTGTTTTCTCTAGTGAAATGGAAAGTAAATGTCCATGCTGTCTGTTTGAATAATGCATATTTTTAATTTTTTTGCAATAAATACATTAACAATACAAAAAATGAATGCACGCCCAGTTGCATCATACCTTTAACCCAAGTCAAATATTTCCCCTCATTATCTCTCTCCCCCACTTTTAACAAGAAAAGCAGGTTTTAATTCAGTGGCTGCCTTCAAATGGCATGCTAAACTATGGTGAGATGTGAACAAGCCTTTATCTGTCCCTGTGTTCTTCACAGTAAAATATGAGCATTCATTGACTGCTTTTGACTATGTCCGTGCATCTCTGCTGATCAGTTTTAGACGTTTATGTTTAAAGTCCTGATCTGTAGTCTGGGACCTCCATACTAACTGCACAGGATTGTGTCCGGGGGAGGTTACTTTGATGTTGCTAACGCAGTGGTTTGACTTCACCCCTGTAGGTGCACTCCCATTGTCTCTCAAGACAGATGGATGCCAACAGTCCACAAACGAAGGAACAATTCAGCTCCTGCTTATTTTGGGGTGGGGGTGGGGAATCTTCCTCCAGTTTGTGTGTCAAAGAGTCCTCACAGGGTGGTGGTAGTCGTAAACTACTTGCTTACCAGTAAATTTTGGAGCATTTGTTGCATAGCTGTCAAGTTTTCCCTTTTTTAAAGGGAAATTCCCTTATGCCGAATAGGATTCCTCGCAAGAAAAGGGAAAAGTTGACAGCTATGATTTGTTGACCAATAGTGCAGATGAGTGTGGAAGAAAGGTGTGCATGATTTCTATGAGTGGTCGTCCTTCCATATATACAAAGCTTGTTTTCTGAGCTCTTGCTGAAGAAGGGCTGGGAAAGCAGGGTGCTGTGATAAACAGCTGACATAACAGAAGTGGCAATAATCCTCCATTAAATATCTTTCAGCTGATGGGGCTCACCGGATAATTGACTTTCCAGCAGGAATTACTGGCTCAAACTAAATCAGCAGGCATTAGGGCAGCCTGCTGCCGTTTCGAAAGGGAGAATGTAGCTTTGCCTGACTCTGACAGGGACTATTCATCTTGGTAATTCAGTGTATGTGTCACTACCAGATGACACTAAGACTGTAGACACTAAAGTGGCTCTAATTAAAAACTGTTTTTGTTTGGAATTCCCTTCATGAATTCAGTAGCTTTTTATCTGATTTAAGATCCTATGTGCTCACCACCAGATGGTGGGTGGGTGATCAGAACCAGCCGGTGGTGTTTGACCTCCTCTGGTTCGCTTTTTGTCTGTTGCCCAGGCTACCTTTTACACTGTGGTGTTTGCAGTTCAGACGGCAGCAGAATTTGTCCTTCTGTTCCCACAACCATTAGAAGCAAATGCTGCTTGGCCACTTCTTCCTGCTCTGGCAACTCCTTGGGATGATGAGATTCTCATTGAAACGTGTCTACAGTGGGAGCAGATTCTAGTGGGAGGGCAACTGCACCTCAGACCCATGAAGTTAAGGGTTCACATAATCACAATGTGGGTACATGTTAAATAGTGTTCAGGGGTTTGCTTGAACGCAAGATGCTTAATATAGGGTTGAGGCAAGGTGCACATGGTGTGTCTTGTGGTTCCATTACAATGGGGGGGGGGAGTGTAACCCATATAATCTAGCAGGCCATGTAAAGGGCTTGAAAAGAGTTTGTGCAAATTGAAAAACCAGTTGCTTTTCATATGCACTGTTCCAGAACAAAGTCAGAAATCGCCCTTCCTTGAGCAGGGGGGAGGTCTTCTCTGAATTCAACTCTTAGTTCTTGCTGATGTTGACCCACAGAAGGTGGCTGTAGCAGTTAGGATTTCCTGTCTCTTGACCTAAATGCTTCCTCTGTTGTAAATAACCCATTAGTGTTTTACCTTTTAATCACTGCCTCTTTGTTCATTTTCTTCTTTAGAATGGGAGCCTGAGCTGGAATGAAGAAGCTGATGGCAGCAGAGGAAGAGAGGTATCTCGAGACTTTGCCAAGGTCAGTGCAATGACTTGAGTTTGAGTGTACATTTGAGCCTAGTGGGAAAACAACATTTGAGTTGCTTTCTTTAGGGTGTATCTGATGCTGCGTTGAGCCTGCTTTCACTCACACAAGACTTTATCCTCTCCTCCCCACTGTAGCTCCCAACGCACCCAAAAATCTGGAGCGGAATTTGAGGGGGCACTGGTGGGGTGGGCTTGAGGGGAGGATAAGGGGAAGTCCTGTTACACAAACAGCAGTGCTCAATGCAGCCCATTGCAGTGAAGAATGTGTTAATCCCTGGTATGGTTCTGCAGCTGGAAGGGAATCCAACAAACTAGATTTCAAGGTCCAAAGAAAGATACAGCCCAAATTCACCATATGTCTGGGTTGACTTGTTTTTCCTTCCAAACCCAACCCAGCATGAATTATAATCTACTTGCTTTATTCCCCAGTTGTATGAACTGGATGGTGATCCTGAACGGAAGAAGTTCTTGGATGACCTCTTCATTTTTATGCAGAAGAGGGGTGAGTAGAACTCTTACGCTGAGTTTTGTTTCGATAACCTGAAAAGTCACACAGAGGAATACACCTGCTAGTGTCCTGTGCTAGAATTGGAGCCCTTCCAATGAAGCTGCTGCTTGGATTGGCTTCGGAGATTTTGTTTCTTGGTGGGTGGGGAGAAGAGGAAACAGTACCTGCTGCTTCGAAGGTGGAGAGTTATGAAAGAGAATCCCATGAAACAGACATCTTAGTTGAAGCTTGAGTCAAAGAGATACTGTCATTTCTCCCCTTCCAGACTTGGTTTGAAACAAGGATAGGCTCATTATTATTGAGACCTGTTGTGAGGCAGTTACAGTGTAAACATTGACAGCAGGAATGGAAAGAGGATAGGAGGAAAGGAAACCGCAGGAATGACAGCATTTGCACATACGTGGGTTTCCATTTCCCCTACACCAACCCAAGTAGAAGCAAGAGGTCTGTTAGGTAAATGTGCCTCACCCTGCAACCACAAGTTTCTTGTTCTCATGGTAGAATGTATGTTGAAGTATTTAAATAGCAAATGTTCTTAATGGAGCAAAGAAAAGAAGCTGTGTGTGTGTGTGTGTGTGTGAGAGAGAGAGAGAGAGAGAGAGAGAGCGCTTGGGTGGGGGGCGGCGGAAGAGGCTTCTAAACAATCTCAACAGCTAAGGGAACCCATAAAAAACAGGTTTTTCTATTACTGTCAAATAAATACAACGAATCTCCTCCCTGCTTAGTGCCACTAAATTTGGAAGCAAAAACATAACCTCTGTTGTCTGTAGTGTGTTTTGCTTGCATCAGTCACAAAATGAAGGGTTGCTGTGAGGATCTTTTAGCTCTAGATAGATTTCTGAAGTTGAACAAGCTGCTCATCCTTTCCTAGGTGGCACCAGTATTGTAGGTTGAATCAGCACAGGCTGGTAAGTTGAAGATTGATCTTAGGGGCCCAGTGTGAAAGACAAACAGCAGATTTCACATGAGCTCCTGAAAAAAGAATTGAGGATGAAAAGCCCTGGCCCTGGATACCATCCCCTGACAGGCTATTTGTGTCCAATGCTCCGCTGCATCAGGCCTAATGCAGATCAAATGTGTGGGCCTCCTCTGAGCACAGCAGGTTGCCACAAAGCAGCTGCACCTGCAAGTGATAAAATGCCTCTTCAGTGGCAGTAATGACGAGAGAGGAGAGGAAGGCTTTAACACACTGGGGAGGGTGGAGATTGCCCCCTCTGTGACACTAAAATAGAGAAATGAGAATAAATGGAACTGGTTCGTCAACCTTTAGCCAATGCTTTCAAATTATAGGACTCTGTTTTGGATTCATGAAGACGTCGTCCCTTTCTTGGGCTATCCTGAAGATGAAAGGTTGCCTTGGAGAATTGCATTTCTGCAAAAGCCCTCTCATCTGTTTTAGGGCCAGCAG
Source organism: Zootoca vivipara (assembly GCF_965207765.1). NCBI lineage: Eukaryota > Metazoa > Chordata > Lepidosauria > Squamata > Lacertidae > Zootoca > Zootoca vivipara. The sequence continues at coordinate 6,014,651 of NC_142583.1, read as the reverse complement.
ACTTCCTGAGATCTACTCAGGTGTTATGGCTGAGGTTTTGTTAAGCAACCGACGTCCTTGTCCCTTGTGCATGAAGTTACATGAGTTAAAAAATGGATTAAAACAACAAATTTCAGAGGAGTGGAGCTACTGCTACCATCAAACCATCAAATTGGATGGTTCAGTCTGTAGAGCAGGCCTAGGCAAACTCGGCCCTCCAGATGATTTTGGACTACAACTCCCATCATCCCTAGCTAACAGAACCAGTGGTCAGGGATGATGGGAATTGTAGTCTCAAAACATCTGGAGGGCTGAGTTTGCCTATGCCTGCTGTAGAGCATGAGACTCTTCATCTCAGAGTCATGGGTTCGAGCCCCATGCTGGGCAAAAGATTCCTGCATTGTAGGGGTTGGACTAGATGATGCTCGTGGTCCCTTCCGACTCTACAAAGTTATGATTCTCTATTTCTATAGAATTGTAGAGTTAGAAGGGACCCCAAGGGTCATCAAGTCCAAGCCCCTGCAATGCAGGAATCTCAACTACAGTTGGCCATCCAACCTCTTCTTAAAACCTCCAAGGAAGGAGAGCTCACAATCTCCCAAGGGGGAACGTTTCACTATTGAACAGTTCTTGATTGTCAGAGAGTTCTTCCTGATGTTTAGTTGGAATTTCCTTTCTTGTAACTTGAAGTCATTGGTTTGAGTCCTACCCTCTGGGGCAGGAGTAAACATGCTTGCTCCATCTTCCATGTGACAGCCCTTACGATAGTGCCCAGTGCTGTCATACACTTCCCCTTGTCAGAGAGTTGTTGTCAGAGAATCGTTGTTTCTCAAAACACACAATAAATACAGAAAGGGGCAATGCCAGAAAAGTAATTTATTAAGGAGAGAGAAAACACCAGGCTTTGTTAGACCCTCCGCAAAAAGTGTGTAGGCAGCCTCCCCCTTCCTAGTATTGTCTTCCCTACAAAATTCTGTGTCAAGTAGGGATTTTTAGAGGTGGGGCATGGGGAAGAGAGTTTCTGCTTACAACCCTCCTGGATGATTTGGTGGCTGTTGTGTGAGAGAACTGACATGTGATGATCATGACTTTGGGAGCTCACTTACTATACTCATGCGCCCCAACAGCTGTTTTCCTCTGCTTATCGAGGCTGCCTGTGACGGAACTTGAGCTATAGTTCAAAGCTTAAACAAGGTAATTCATTGCAAGAATATAAGAGCCTGGCTTCTGGATCAGACCCAACTAGTCCAGCATCCTGTTCTTACAGTGGCCAACTAGATGCCTCTATGGCAGGGGTCAGCAAACTTTTTCAGTAGGGGGCCAGTCCACTGTCCCTCAGACCTTGTGGGGGGCCGGACTATATTTTGGGGGGAAATATGAACTAATTCCTATGCCCCACAAATAACCTAGAGATGCATTTTAAATAAAAGGACACATTCTACTCATGTAAAAACACCATTCAGGCCCCACAAATAACCCAGAGATGCATTTTAAATAAAAGGACACATTCTACTAATGTAAAAACATGCTGATTCCTGGACTGTCCGCGGGCCGGATTTAGAAGGTGATTGGGCCGCATCCGGCCCCCGGGCCTTAGTTTGGGGACCCTGCTCTATGGGAAGCCCACAAGCAGGATGTAGGTGCTCCAGGCCTCTCCCCGCTTGTAAATCCCATCAGCTGGAGGTAGAACATAGTCATCATGGCTAGTAGCTAGTCACCTTGATCCAGTGTTTATTTGTGAAATATATTTCTATCCTGTCTTTCCACATCTGAGGAAATGCTCAGAGTGGCTCATGTAGTAATCATATACAGTAGTAAAAACAGGAACACAGTAAAACAAATAATTAAAGTAAGGCAAGCACCATAAAAATAGTCCAAGCAACAGGGGCCAATGCCTCAAATTTCACCAGGCAAGCTGTTCAGGTTTGCTTAAACTTCTTCAGTAGGCTTTGGGGGGAAATGTGAGCAAGCATCTCCAGGGGCAGGGAGTTCCACATCCTATGAAATTAGTCTTAGGTTCAAGCTATAGGCTTTGTGTTCATTTATTATTTATTAAATTTGTATACCGTCTGAAGACCATGGGGTGGTTCACAACATAAAAATACAAAATGTATAATGAAACAAGAGCAAGAACAAACAAAATAACCCCCCCAAAGACATATAATGTTTAATCAGCCAAAGCCCTGGTTATAGAAAAACATTTTTGCCTGGATCTTAAAGATATATAATGAAAGTGCCAGGTGAGACTCCCTGGCCAGAGCATTCCTCAAATGGGGGGCCACCGCAGAAAAGGCCTATTCTTGTGTCACCCCCCTCTGGACCTCTCGTGGAGGAGACACATGAAGAAGGGCCTGACTGCATTAGCTTTCCCCTTCCATTCTTCTGCTAGCTCAGCATCTTATTCTCACAATGTCCAACAGAACCATTATATCAGAATACCATTATCTGGATTTCTTTAGAAATCTTCTGGAAAATATAGGTTGTTTTCCAGGCAAATAAACTACGCTACATTGGGAATATGGGTGTGCATCAATTCCCAAGAAGGCGAGGATGCTGGATTGCAAATGGTGGTGTTGCCAGGAAAACTGTTTTGTTCATTTAAGTTCCTCCTTTGTGAAGATCTCATAAAATGCTTCTGATTGTGCCATTCTGCTGCTGTTCAAGGTTTCCTACGTGACCTTAGTTTTCCCAGATGGCTTGTCCGTTCTGAGTTTGATGTATATATACATAGAAGAGGCTTTGTAAGCCCAAGCGTGTGGTTTTAATGTTTTCCTGCTGTTGTATGCCTTATCTGCATGTTTTCAGATGTGGAAAAGCTTGCAGCAAATACTGATATTGATGAAAGCGTTTGGCAGGGGGTTCTTTTATCTCCAGGCAGCAGTGGCACTTATCAAGCCTGTCTAGGGAATACCCTTAATACCTCCTTCCCCCCCTTTTCTTTCCTGCAGCTTCACCACTAAGTTTTTGCTACCTGGAGGATATCCTAGAGTCTGAATATTGCCGATATTTCTCCTTCAGTAGCAGGCCAAATCAAGTGAGCTAACAGGAGCATGTTTACCTTAATTCTGCTATACAAATTCCTTACAATGGTGTTGTGGACTTTCTGTTGTGGGTCCTGGAGGAGATTAGTGATGAGCAAAGAAATAAGGAAATTGTGCTCTGTTGCTTTGAACTAAAACTAGTGCAAAATTCCCCTGTCTTTTCAAACCCCTGAGCTCTGAACTATTGTGATACTAAAATTCAGTTATTTGCTGCTGTGGGCAATTGGTTGATATTATAAACTTGGAGTATTTGTATTTGTATGGAAAATATAAGAGAAGAATACTGATGAAAAGTGGAAGGTTTTTTTTTACCATATACACTGTTATTTGCTACCTTTTCCATCTCTGAGCTTGGAAGATGCTATTCCATTAGGCTTTTGCTGTGGAGCCTTCTGTGGCGCTGCCTTGAGGAATTTGGAAAGGAAGTCATGGCTTCAGAGAGAGTTAAGCCATTCACCGATTCCAGCTTTCGGATACTTTAAGTACTAAGTAAGAAGGAAGGAACATACAGAATGGAGTGCTGTAAAACAGCTTGCTCCTTGGAATTTCTCTCAGAAGGAGCCTTTTATAACTATGTAGAAGTGCCAGTCTCTTTCCAAGTGTGAATTAGGTGCAAGCAGGGAGGACTTTTGGTATCAATGGTTCATACCAGCAAGATCTCCCACCTTTCTCTGGAGCTCAATTGCAAGATGCTTCTCTGCATTTTGAACCTCTGGGGCTAGGTATGACAGCAACAAGTGCTGCCCCCCTACCCACGTGCCTGAAAGCTGAAGGCACAGAACAGGATCTTGGAATGCCTCTGAAACCAATAATTGCAATAAAGGCTTTTCCCCTCATGAGAAGAGCTACGTTGCACAGGAGTGTGCATTTTGTTCTTGTTGTTGACTGCCAGTCTTCGGAATTTGTGGGCTCTTGCTCATCACAGAAATCTCAGTGCCCTGTTTCACTTCGTAGCAGCGTACCTCTCACGTTAGCATAGCTCCTTATTATGAGTCTGAACTTCCATTCATCCACACTTAGCTTTCTTTAAGGTAAGTCACATGAAGATACTTCCATCTTCTTGTCTTGCTAGGGATACCCTTGGACCCTTTCCCCATCCAGCTTTAGTGCTGATGACTTCTGTTCAGATGTTTCAGTTAGTGTGCTTTACTAATTTAATGCTGGGCACTCAGGCCACACGATGAGGCTGAGCCTCTTGAGTGCTGAAGGAAAAAGAGGGCCTCTTCGCCAACATGCCTGTGGAGGCCTTTGCTTCATATCTGAAGCCAGTGGGCTCAAGCCTGCCCATTTAAGCCTTTAAGACATCAATGGATCTGCTTTAACTTCTTGAAAAATTGTGTTTCTGCTTCAGATATCGCTGGGGGAGTTAGTTCAAGGGTCAGAGGGGTGAGAACCCCACCAGTAGCAGAGCTGTTGAACATCTGGTAAAGATGTTATGAGCGTGAAGTATATTGAACCCAGCTGTGCCAGTAGCCATTGAGCAACTGAACACTAGCGAGGCTTAACGTGAACAAACTCCATCAGAATGGGCCTAGGGAGTAGTGTTGGGACATAGTGGGTGCATCGGCACAGATTAGGCAACTTTGACTGGGTGGGTCGCCTTGACACAAGGACACAGGTGCCTGTTAAGTAGCCTTCAGTTTGGCAGCTCATCTAATAAGCAGGAGCAATCTGTCAGGCTTGTGTTATTCAGGGGGTGAAGGGGAAGCAGAGCCCAATGGCATTTCCATGGGTGCAGATAAGAACTGAGCCTCACATCAAATAGAACATGATTAATTGCTCTCCTTCCCAGCTCCCACTTTGATAAACATATGTGAGGGCCCACAGGTTAGCAGATCAGGTAATGACTATCACATCAGGAGGTGTGAAGATTCACTGTGGAACTAGACAAGGGGCTTGGGGCATGGGATAAGTGATGAGGGCTGCTGTGGGATTGGGGGGGGGGGGCAGACAGGCAGAGAGGGCTTCTTTCTCTCCGGACTGTATTTTATTACCTTTCAAACAAGTCCTAAGGGCAGAGCCTGTAACTTCTTGCTTTGCCACATGCACAGAGATTTTGGCAACAGACGTCAGCTGCGTCTGATGGAAGTGGAAGTCCAGAGCATCTGCAGGGCACCAGGTTGTAGAAGGCTGATCTGGAACATTTCTGGCCCTTTATTGGAACATTGAGGTAGCACCTGGCAAAGTATGCAGGATTGGTTGCTCTTTGTCGCTTGTGACATAAAAACTTAAGAAGAGCCTGCTGGATCTGGCCAGTGGCCCATCTAGTCCAGGATCCTGTTCTCATAGTGGCCAAAGAGATGCCTCTTCCGGGAAACAAGCAAGCTGGACCTGAGCACAAGAGCTTTCTCCCCTCCTGTGGTTTCCAGCAACCGGTAAAAACAGATGGTAGCAATTCCTCCAGGACCTCCAGTCACTTCCCCCAAGCACCATGTTTCTTTTACTTGTTAAAGCTTTTCAAAACCACATTTGGCCCTCATTGGGCCCAAGATTATTTTAAAAGCCAATCACAAATACAAATCTTAAACAATAACTTGAAATAAACCAGAGTGTTAAAACAAAGAAGAGCAAAATTTAATACTTTCAGTATCATTTTTTAAAAAACCATTAAAAGCAGAGGGAGACGAGACCTAAAAGGGGTCTAGCATGGGACCATCTTCCTTTGGGAGGGAACTGCAAAATTGGGGTGCTGCCACTGAAAAGTTTTTCCCATCAGCAAGGTATCCTGCATTGTTGGGGCATACAACAGATATGGGAGGTGACAAATCAGAAAGAGTTTCCTCACAAGTGCTTCCAGAAAGCGCACAAGCAGGAATGAAAGACCCTAATCCCCATCCCCACCCCTGCCACCATAACTGTCTCCCTACTGCCTCAACTGGTGTTCAGAGGTACACTAACTCTGAATATGGAGCTTCTATCTTAGCTAGAGTAGCCACTGATAGGCCAGTTCACCTACAGTTTGCTTAATTCTTTTTAAAATCTATCTGAGACAGTTTTCCCAGTGCAAAAAGAGTATTTAAGTTCTTTACCATGCTTGCTAGGAAGGGCTGCCCAGCACACCTGCTCCAGAAGGCTAAGGATGCTTGTGCAACATCTCTCAGAAGCTCTGATGGCCCTGCGAGATCTCGCAAGAGCATCCCAGAAAAGCTGTTTTCCACCAGGAAACCCTGGAGCAAAAATAACTTTTAAGTCCTCTGCCTTGCTTGTGTTAATTTGCTGGATTTCAACTGGCGACATTTACCCTCTGGGTGTAGGGCGGTATATAAATTCAATAAATAGTAATACGGTAATAATAACCATGTCTGGCTGAAATTGTGCAAGTTAAATGTGTGTAAGACTTGATTGTACTATGACATTGACTCCGTTTTTGGGGAGGCAGAATTGTGGCACAGAGTAGAAGAGTGGAGTTTTGGTAAATTTTCAGGCTAAGCTAACAGAGAGCAAAGGATCCAGGTCTCCTGGTCGTGATCCTTTTGCATGCCCATTAAGCCTACCACACACTCTTCCTAGCCAATGTTGAGATTCAATAGGAAGTTTTTTGTTTTGTTTTTTCTAGAAAAGTATGTAGGCTGCTGAGCAGTGAGAAGGAAGGGCATCGTGTTATCAGTGTTTCTTTTTTTCTGTCCTATGGTGATAGGACTATCAGGCCTTTGTTACCATGTCTCTCTAGGAGCATTTTGCGGGGTACTTTGTAGTCTTAACTTTTTGTACTTTGTGGATGGACAACTGGCGGTCAGAGGGAGCCATAGAATCATAGAATGGTAGAGTTGGGAGGGGACCCCAAGAGTTAGCTAGTCCATCCCCCTGCAATGCAGAAATCTCAACTAAAGTATCCCTGGCAGATGGGTAGAGTAATCTATCCCAAGACATGATATGCGTCTTCCCCACCCTGGTGCCTTCCAGCTGTTGCTGGACTACAGTTTCCATCAGCCACATCCATGAAGGCCAGTGGTCAAGGCTGATGGAAATTGTACTCCAGATTGTATGGAGGGCACCAGGCTGCCATGCATAGAGCTCATGGCAAAGGTAGGATTTCAGTACACATCTCTCATAGGCAGGCCTCGCCCCTCTGCTTAGCACAGGTGTAGTCAGCATGAAGCCCTCCCAATTTTGCTGGCTCACAGTTGCCACCTCCTTTGACCATTACCTGTGCTGGCTGGGTTGGATGGGAGCTGTAGGCCCACAGCATCTGCCAGGCAGCACGTTGGCTACCTCATAACAGCATGTGGCAATTAGCTGGTGTTCTTACGTTCTGCTGTAAATTGGATAGGTGTCACCCATCCACTGGAATCTCCTTTCCTTTAAAATAGAGTCATGGTCTCAAAGCTAAGCTGCCTGGATGCGCAGCTGCCTAGGAACCACAGACATGCCACCTTATTTGGCAGGGGACATCCTGTTGGGTGCACAATATTTGCCACCAGCCTGTTTGCTTGTGACAGCAAATACCTTTCTTAATTTTGCCCTACCTTTGGTGGAGTTGGGCACCAAGCACCACAGTTCAGGTAGCACCTTTGCCATCCTGGAGATCTTTCCATCAAGGTCCCAAACATGCCAATTTGGGGCAGGGAGTCAAGTATGCATGCAAGTCTGTTGCAGCAACTAAGCTTCATTTATTTATTTTAGATTAGATTAGATTTATATACTGCCCTTCATAAGATCTCATGGCGGTTCGCAGAATAAAATACAGGATAAAAACAAATAAATAAGTAAAACAAAACGGCAGAACAATACCACCACCCTTCCCACAGACACATTTGAAAGGGTGTAGAGTACTATTAATAAGCCAGAGGCCTGGTTGAAGAGGGATGTTTTTGCCTGGTGCCTAAAGGTGTGTGATGAAGGTGCCAGCTGAAGGTGCCAGCTGAAGCTCCCTGGGGGGAGAGCCACTACAGAAAAGGCCCGTTCTCATGTTGCCCCCCTCACGTGGAGGAGGCACACAAAGAAGGGGCTCAGATGGTGAACGCAGAGTCCGGGAGAATTTTATGTTTTATATTTTAAATTGCTGGCACAGAGCCCTGGAGAATTATTCTTCTCTCCAGGCTGTAGACATTTTGTCATCTCCAGTTCTGGACTCAGAAAAGCCTCTGTTGTCCCCTGCGCCTGAAAGCAGACTCCTTGGGCTGCTGTTTATTATCTGTGCCCAGGGCTCCATCTGATTTTGATTACCCTGTATCAGAGGTGAGGTGGCTTGGGATCATGTAGCAGCAGGGGTGAAGCGCGGGGGGGGGGGGTCCTCTGTTAGTGAAAAGGGGAAGTGCATGCAGAATGTAAGGGCAGAGGAAACAGCCCACTCCCTTTGCTGGCAAGAGGTTGACCCCTCTGTCTGCATCGCCGCAAACCAAGAGGTCCCTGTGTGCTGTCGGAATAGAGAGACACACACTGGAAAGTACAGTAGAAATGAGCTTGCCATCAAAAGGCAACAAGTCCTGCCCCGTGCCCCCCGGTCAGTGACCTTTCCCTCTGGAATTCTCCCCTCTGACCCCCAGATCATTAATCCCCCCACTGCCAGATGACAGTAATCCATCATGGGCCCTGACAAGCCTCGCAGCCGGCCGTGAAAGGATCTGCTCAGCCTCTGTCTCTGTCCCATGATGCTCGTTTCTCAGCCTTTCCTGTTCAGCGCTGGGGGCTTCCAATAAAGACTTAACGCCTTTCTCTTCCTACCAGGGGGCTGGGAAGGCAGGCTGTTGAGGGCTGTACGAGGAACCTTTCCACACTTACTGTGCCTTGTTTGCTTCTCTCAGTCTCCACCTGTGAAAGGCTCAAGCATCCAAAACAGCACCGGAATGGAGAATGGAGTCTGCTTTCCCTTTACTGTTAAATCTATTTTTAAAATATTTTTTTAAATGGCTTTTGTTCAGTCTTTCAAATAAGCACCAAACTGTCATAGCTGTCAAGTTTTCCCTTTTCTCGCGAGGAAGCCTATTCATCATAAGGGAATTTCCCTTAAAAAAAGGGAGAACTTGACAGCTATGAACTGTGCATTTAAGAAGTGTGCATGCACACGAAAGCTCATACCAAAATAAAAACTTAGTTGGTCTTTAAGGTGCTACTGAAGGAATTTTTTTATTGTGCATTTAAAATTAAGCTGTCCATGTTAAGTAAATGCAACACGGTATTAAAACCTGGAAAACAAGCACTAAAAGCAGAGGAAATACCAGAATAAAACTGATCATTCATTAAACACCATGGAGAATAAACAAACAAACAAACCTAGGCAAGCAGATGCCGGGCATGTGCTGGAGAAACAGCACCCAGCAGGATTTAATGCCTGCTTATCAGCTGATAAAACAGAGGTTAAATCCTGCTTTGTCTGTCTGCTGCTTACTTCCCTGTTGGAAACTGGCTGGGGCTGCCAACACATAATTGACCCCACCCCACAGCTGATGTCTCCCAACACAGTCAGCTGATTGACAGGTGGGTGTGGTGTGGGGGGAACTGGTCAGATTGGACTCCCTGGCAGGCCAAGATTGGCCCCTGGGCTGGAGTTCCTCAACTCTGGTGTAGATGCATGACTATAACTCTGTACAGGCAACTTCCTATTTTCCTAACACATATTTGTATTGTGGATTTCAAATACACATATAGCCCATGTGGTTTATTTAAAAAATATCACTGTATAGGAAGTTAATGCACTGTTCACATCTGTTACCCAAGGCCAAGCAAATACTGATGCAGTTCTTTTAAAATGAGTAGTGCTATTTGGGCTTTGCTTTCTGCTATTATTATTATTATTATTATTATTATTACATAGAAGTTTTGCACAAAGAATCAGTGCTAACAAATAACATTTGCATATGTTTGCTGGTCCTTATTTATTTAGTCAGAGGGAGCAGTGACTTTCACAAAGACATTGAATCACAAGCATATCCTTGGACCTCCTCTGATTTCAGATGGGTTTTTTTAGGCATTATTGGTGGCTGGCTGATTGGTATTTTGTTTATAGACTGCTTTTCAACCCCAGGGAACACCAAAGCAATTTTTTAAAAAGCCACATTTGTAACATTAATTCATTCTTTCAACTAAAAAATGGTATGAAAAAAACAAAACACAGAATTCAGATTTCAAGCATAAGACATTGTGGTGCAGTGTGGTATATTCCCAGTGTATCAGCCCCAAGTTTGTTTGTTTGTTTGTTTTTACATCTGTTCTTAAACTAAAACAAGTTCTCAAAGGAGAGAGCTCTCGTAAAAATATATAATTTCATCAGGAAGAATGATACAAATAAAACAAAACTGCATCATATGGAGGTTAAAAGTATATCTAAAAAGAAAAGTCTTGGTATTACATATTTCTGCTATTACTGATAGCTCTTGGCAGGTTGCACTCTTGCTTAGTGACTCTCAAAAACACAACTCCATCCATGTGGGCAGCCACAGAGAATGCTCTAGGCCAGAGGTGGGGAATCTGTGGCTCTCTGGATGTTGTTAGACTACACCTCCCACCATCCCTGACCATTGGGCCATGCTGCCTGAGGCTGGTAGGAGCTGTAGTCCAACAACAACATCTGGAGCGGCACAGATTCTTCACGCCAGCTCAGTGAAGTATTGCTCTATTCTTCCTTGATCAAATCCCACCTGCAGTCCTGGGTGCAGTTCTGGGCACGAATAGATTCAAGTTACTGTACAAGGAAGGAGATTCAAACTAAACATCAGGAAGAATTTTCTGATGGTAAGAGCTGTTTGACAGTGGAACGGACTGCCTCGGATGGTGGTGTTCACTCCTTTACTGGAGGTTTTTAAGCAGAGGTTCAATGGCCATCTATCATGGATCTTTAGTTGAAATTTGTGCATTGCAGGGGGTTGGACTAAATGACCCCCAGGGTCCCTTCCACCTCTACAGTTCTATGATTCTATTAATGACTAAACTAGCCTACCTAGCAAACTAGCTTGTATGTTTGCTATTAAGTACTTGTTTTATTGCATCTAGTCCTGAGATGATGCGATGCAGGGTGGGATATAAATATTTTAAATATACCGGTAATATATGACAACACTTTCTATTGGGTTTTGAAATTTCAAAGCCATTAGTGGATCGTATCAGGAAACTGGGTAATGGTGGAAAGTTTGTTGGAAGGGTAAACGGAGCAATATAAATGCCCCCTTGATTGGAGCACCACTTATCTTGAAATATGCCATTTTAGTTGCAGAACTATATTCTTTGGGCATAGGCATTTAGAGCAAAGAAAGTTGAGAATGATGTTAACCTGTGGCTTAGGGCCCTTGTATTTACGGGACTGCCTCTCCTGGTATGCCCCGCATAGGACCTTAAGGTCCATGAATAACCATAGTTTAGAGGTCCCAGGCCCTAAGGAAGTCAGACTATCCTCTACCAGGGCAAGGGCCTTTTCAGTGATCGCTCCGACCTGGTGGAATGCTCTGTCCCAGTGTTTCTCAACCGCTGTTCCGCGGCACACTAGTGTGCCGCGAGACGCTGGCTGGTGTGCCGCGACGTGCGGCTACGAGAAGGGCGATTTGCATTGTCACGTGCCTGGCGGCCACCAATACACAGCACTGACCCGCCGGAAAGCAATATTTCTCCTCCTCTTTCCCAAAGCTCAGTGCAAACGAGCCTGGCGGCCGCCAATACACAACACTAGCCCGCCGGAAAGCAATATTTGGCAAGTGTTTCTTACAGTCATAATTATAATATAGGGCGGCACAGAGTTAAATTTTTTAACTTTGTTAATGGTGGTGTGCCTCGTGATTTTTTTCACGGAACAAGTGTGCCGTGGCCCAAAAAAGGTTGAGAAACACTGGTGTAAATGACTATCAGACTTTGAAAAGCTGGTCTCAGTGGATCAGTCTTGTTGAATGAATTAAACTAAATAGCTTGAATTGGATTTTAATAAAATTGCAATTAATTGTTACTGTTTTGAATTGAGGATGAGTTTATGGGAACCAAGTAGGTAGTGTCCCAAAAACATTTGGGAACCCCTGGTATAGACTAATGGTAGGATGTCTGCTGTTGTCTTTTAATTTGGTCACTTGTTCATTCTATGGCCCTTTGCAAGTGTGAGAGAGGTTATGTCCTCAACATCTTGTATCTTCAACATGAATTTGACTTCCCCACTCCTTGGAAGCAGCAAAACTCTGAAGTTGTAAAATAGCCCAACTACTGTTACCTATGATTTGGTAACCTCTAATCTTGATTACTATGAAGCATTATACTTAGGACTGCCTCTGAGACGGTTTGGAAATTTCAGCTAGTACAGATGGCAGACAGCTTGAGCATATTGCACCAATCCTGGTCCAACTGTCTACCAATTAGTTTTTGGGCCCAATTCAAAGTCCTGGCTACCAATTAGTTTTTGGGCCCAATTCAAAGTGCTGGTGTAGACCTATAAAGCATTAAACAGCTCAGGACCCCAATACCTCAACAACTGCCTCTACCCATATGAACCTTCCCGCCACGTGAGGTCCAGAGGGTGACAACACGAGAACAGGCCTTTTCTTCAGTGGCTCCCTGTTTGTGGAATCCTCTCCCCAAGAAGGATTGGCTGGTGCCTTCATTATACACATTTAGGCACCAGGCAAAAACATTCCTCTTCAACCAGGCCTTTGGGTGATTGACATCCGTTGCCCTTTTGAATGTGTTGTGGGCAGGGCAGTCTTGAGCAGGTTGGCCGCCCTGGTGCTGAGGGGCGGAGATCGCTCCGGCGCCCTCGCAGGGTGCAGCATGGTTTCCGCGCGGCGGCCAACCTACCGGCCTGGCGCACCGCGCCACCAGGGGTCTACCTAGAGCCGGCCCTGGTTGTGGGAGTGGGGATTATTGGTTTTTGTTCTTATTTTTATTATGTATTTTGTGTTTCATATATTGCTGTTTTATGTTGTGAACTGCCCTGAGATGAAGAGTGATATTCAAATATAATAAATCTACATCTAATAATGTAGTAATATATATAATAAATACCGTATATACTTGAGTATAAGCCAACACAAATATAATCCGAGGCACCTAATTTTACCTCAAAAAACTGGGAAAACTTATTGACTCGAGTATAAGCCGAGGGTGGGAAATGCAGCAGCTACTGGTAAATTTCAAAAATAAAGGAAGGAAGGAAGGAAGGAAGGAAGGAAGGAAGGAAGGAAGGAAGGAAGGAAGGAAGGGGTGAGAGAGAGAGCAAGAAAGAGAGACAAGGAAGGAAGGGGTGGAAGAGAGAGAGAAGGAGGGAGGGAAGAGAGAGGGGATGGAGGGAGCGGGGGGGGGGGGGAGAGAGAGAGAAAGAAAGAAAGAAAGAAAGAAAGAAAGAAAGAAGGGGGGGGAGGAAGTACCCACCAAGCTGGGCAGAGAATGAGCGCTCTGGATTTATTCAGCTGGGCAAATAAGTGGTGCATCAGCAAGATGAGCGTCAATTATCACCTTTTTGTATTGTGTGTCAGGTTTGCGCACAATAATATGCTTAAAAGAAACAGGACTGAAGCCAGGTACTGAGCCGATAGAGGGATGGAAGGACTGATGATGAGACTGCCAGTCAAAAACTTCAGAAATAAGGGAACACTGAGGAACTGCCCTATTTATTGCCTCTTCAGGATCTGTGGATTTGGAATATTTCAAAACAAGGCATGCTCATTCCATCCCGCTTAGATTCTCTGCCTTCTATTTGCATTATTAAGGGCTCAGCCCTTCACACACACAGAGTGAGACATTCATGCAAACATGTGCACCCACCCACATCTTGCATCTCTAGGGTAGCCAGGTAATTTTCGCTGCCCTCCCCAAGCCACCAGCCCCGTGGGACTCCAGTGTTTGGATCTGTGGGCTGCTATGCAAGGGCTGCCAAAATAAAGAGCATCAGTTTTAAAACAGGGCACACAGAGAAATGTAAATTATTCCCCAAATGATTCTTGGGGGGGGGGCCTTCATACAGAATCTCCCTCACAACCCTGCTTAAAACTTAACTGCTGAGGTAAAGCAAAACGGTGGTGGTGGTGGTGTTCTAAAAAACCGCAATACATAACAACAACTCTGCATTTGAATTGTTGGGGGCATATTGGGGGGGGATGGAAAAAATTGCCAGCAGCTCCTGTCCCTGCCCTTGTGAGAGCCGGGCGGCGGCAGCGGGACCAGCGGTGATGATGATGCCCGCCTCACCCGAGTATAAGCCAAGGGCGGCTTTTTCAGCCCATTTTTGGGCTGAAAAACTCAGCTTATACTCTAGTATATAATGCATGGTGATTTTGTGCCCCATTCAGTGTTTATACGGTGCATTTGGTGTTGGGTCCAGGTTTGGAAGCGCCTCATAGGCAAGATGCCTTCAGATCAGCAGTCTGAGGGCAGCATGCAAACATATTTTTAAAATACACCTATAATAAAGCAAATAAGCCAACAGCATAGCCCACATTCAACCTCCCATTCATTCAGAAATTGACAATAGTTTAAAACTGGAGAGCACCATCTCTGAAATCATTTCAGTGCAGGCAAACTCAAGTTTTCATTTCTGGCATCCCACTATAAATGCTGCTGTCTTGAGTATTTGACAATATGTGCTGCACGTGGCATCCAATGTATATTGCAGGGACCCAGGACTTGCCAAGCAGACTTCCTTCAGCCACCTTACATCTATCCATTGGTTGCATAGACCAGCCTTCAATGCTACCCCTCGTTTTCCTGGGGGAAATTGTTAGTTACCTCCCCTTTCACTCTCTGCCTTCCCCATCTGGCACTGGATCAAGCATGCTTAGGGATAAGTTAATACCATACACTAAATTGGATTGGGGAAGAGTGGGTGGGTAATTAGTCCCACAGGAGGCCCCAGGGGAGTGTAAAAGTGCATTTACTGGATACGCAAAGCATGCATTCCAGGCTTAATCTTTATTAATGTTTTCTCGCACCCAGCTCTCTCCTGCCTTTCTCACAGAGAATTTACCAGGGCAGAAGAATGACACCCATCAGTGAAATGAAACACTTGCACACACAAATGTGCATATCAGTTTTATTTCTGCTTTTGTGAAAGCAAGAGAATGGTTAGTTGGCCTTGTTCTTCATTTGCAATTTTAGCTGGTGGCTCCGCAAAGCTCTGCAGTGCCTTTTGAATCATGTCATGTCTTGCACGGAGCCACTAGCACAGATGTTAAGTGGACTGTCATAAAACTGGCTCAACAGAGGATTGGGAGGTCTGTCGGATACTTTTAAAACCATTTCATACAGAGGCTGGATTCCTCTTTGTTCTCACAGCTGATTCCCCTATTTGTGTATTATTTATTTCATAAAATTACAAAATTACTTTAAAACATACAAAAAGTTAAAATGCTAAAGATTAATCTAAGCTTTCCAAGCATCTGGGTAGGTTTGTCTACACAAGAACGAGTACAGTGAGGGCACCTGCTTGATATCAATAGGCAGGAAGTTCCAGAGTATAGGTGCTGCTACGCTAAATAATCCATGTCTTACAAATTCGGAACACCTGTAATCGTGCCAATTCTGCTGATTGAAACAGTCAAGTGAGCCTTTAGGCCAGGCACCCCCAAAGTGCAGCCCTCCAGATGTTTTGGCCTACAACTCCCATGATCCCTAGCTAAGAGGACCAGTGGTCAGGGATGATGGGAATTGTAGTCCCAAACATCTGGAGGGCCGAAGTTTGGGGGTGCCTGCTTTATGCTTATGGGGGAAGGCAATCTCTCAGGTAGTCCCACATTGTTAAGGGCTTTATATACTAATAGAAACACCTTGAACCTGACCCGGTAGCAAACTGGCAACCAGTGGAGATCGCTGAGCACAGGTGTTATACACTGACAAAGCCTGACTTCTGTCAGCAATCATGCTGCAACATTCTGCACAAACTGAGGCTTCTGCATTTTTGGTACTGGTGTATGTATTGGAAGTAGAACATCTCAACCAAACTAAAACTCTGTTTTAGGCCAAACCCATGTATCCTTGTATGTGAGAACTGGCCTGGTGTGTCTACCTCTGCCATGAAGTTGTTTGATGCAAGGTGAATTCTCTGTCTCAAGCCAATGTGCAATACAGTGGTACCTCGGTTTATGAACACAATTGGTTCCAGAAGTCTGTTCATAAACTGAAGCGAACTTTCCCATTGAAAGCAATGGAAAGTGGATTAATCTGTTCCAGACGGTCCGCAGAGTACTCAACCTGAAGCGTTCATAAACTGAAGCGAACTTTCCCATTGAAAGTAATGGAAAGTGGATTAATCCGTTCCAGACGGGTCCGCGGAGTACTCAACCTGAAGCGTACTTAACCCGAACCATGGGTGTAATTGGTTCCGGAAGTCTGTTCATAAACTGAAGGGTTCATAAACGGAAGCGAACTTTCCCATTGAAAGTAATGGAAAGTGAATTAATCCGTTCCAGATGGGTCCGTGGCGTTCGTAAACCGAAAATTCGTAAACCGAGGTGTTCATAAACCGAGGTTCCACTGTATGGAGATGTTGATACTCTCCTACCTTGCAGGGCTATTGCAAAGATCACATTCCAAAAGTGTACATGAAGCTCTGTACAACACTCAGCAGCACTGTACAAATATTAAAATACTAACTACTCCCATTAATTCTTATTAGTCTTTCTTCCAATGTTACAGCCCTGTCTGCAAAAGTGTAGTGTTGGGAATATTTCCTCAAGAGAACCACTGAGGCAGTATGTGACTGAGTACAAGTTACTGCAGAGAGAGAGAGAGCTGCTGCCTTCACACTCCGCTTGTTGGGTCCCTAGAGGGTGCTGCTTGGCCACTGTCAGAAATGAGATGCTGTTCGTCTGATCCAGCAGACCAGTTCTAGTGGGGCTGCAGCTCAGTGGGGAAGGTCATGCTGCTTGTTCAGTGGCCACAGGGCTTAAAAATTCTCAGCATCTCCAGGTTAGGCCTAGGAAAGTGTCCCATCTGAAGCCCTGGAGAGTCACCATCAGTCAGTGTAGACAGTTCTGAGTTGGGTGGGTCACTGGACTGACTCTGTAGGAGTCAGCTGCCTTTGAGACCCATAAAAGCAGCAATAAACATCTGGATCTCTTAACTTGGAAGGATGGACCACTAGGCTGGAGCAACCATTATTCTCCACCAGTAAGGCTGCTGCAGCCCCCAGAGTATTACATTTTAAGCATATGGGGTGGTAGTCAACTATTTTTTTTAGTCAAAGTAGACCTCTTGGACCTAACTTAGTCCAATTCATTCATTTCAGTGGGTCTACTTAGTTGCAAATCACCCATTAAAGGTTGAAACACGCACACAAACATACACACCCTGTTAACTTGTCAGGCTTTTTGACATTAAAAATATGTGGCATAAAAGCATAAAAGAATTCCAGAGAATTGGTTAATAGGAACTTTTGTTTATCCTAGGAAGAGCAGCAAAGCAAAGTCTAAGGATTATGAATGTTTTCTGCTGCGGAGCCTGACAACATTTTGCAGGAAATCTGTCCTCTGGGCAGCATCTGTCATCTTTGGTTGGGGATTTCTTGTCCTTTCCTGTCAAACTGGCCCTTAATATATGATCTACCCACTGTGGCATTTCCTCTTTTGCCTTGCTTGCCTGTTTTTGTTGTATTCCATTGGCTAGATTTGTTTACAATGTATATGAAAAGAAAAGAAAAGGAGCAAGCTTAAGTTCAGAAGTGATAAACTAGTTTTTAAAAACATCCCTGCCAGAAGAGGAATTTCCTTACAGAGGCTTAAAACTCCTGAGGTTGTAAAAACCAAAGTAATCCTTCAAATCAAGGACACTTTTTTATTCTTAGCCGTTTTTCGCTTGCCTCAAACAATCAAAATGAGAGTTGCATGCTTTAATCAGCTTGATTGATTTAAAGCTTTAGCTTAATTATTGGGAGACTGATTTTATTCAGCAGTGCTTAGACTTAGAAGCCAACTTAGGTGGGTTTTTTTAAAAAATGTTTTGGCCTGGTGGTGTAATAAAGTTGACCTTTTCTTTTAACATTAAAGAACGCTTAGTTTAATAAAGTGTACTTGTCTCAGACCCTTAATAATTTATCTGGGAGCAACATGGGCTGCTAAGACTTCCATAAGCAAGTGTTTTGCTTCTGTTGGACAGACAGCTCAGAAATGATGCCACAGCCTGGCTTGGCATTATTTGAGTGAGCAGCCAGAATACTTGGAACTCGGGCGCTCTCTCATGAAGAGAGATTGCCAACCCTCCCACTCATTTTTTTGGCTTGAAGTAAGCCATAGTTTGCTATTTTTTTACAAACTGGCAATGGTTTGTTTCACATTAGGATCGGAGGGAGAGAAATCTCTCTGTGGGAGGGAAAGAGGGAGAACCTGAACCCAAGAATCCTTATACTCATTAAAGACAACACCAAACCATGGTTTGCTATTGATGAACTGCCATATAACACAATGGGGTTTGCTAATATTGCCAAGAAATCCCTTGCTTGCAAACTTTCTGGTTAGGAAGAAGTTTTTATTTAAAGCTGTGGATCTAACTGTGTGCAAGTGTTCTGACACCTCTTTCTCCAAAAACAAAGCCACCAGAAAAGCAGATGGGGAATTTAGACCAAAAAAAGCAATGGCCAATTTAGACCAAAAAAGAAACACAGTTATGGTGGCAAGAGATAATGTTCCGCCTTTCTAATGCATCCATTGAGCTCCAGTCTCTACTCCAGTCCCAGTAGTATTTGGCTTCCTTGAAAACCATAGGTTGGGAGTTCTGGTTCAGCTATGCATTGTGTTCACAATCCATCCAGCAAAGAGGACCTGCTGAAAAGGGCTCTTCTTTCCTTTTGAGGGTTTTGTAGTGTTCCTCTAGACATTAAGTATATATCACTTGAATTCTGCTTCCTTGTGTGTGTTTTTTAAAATGTGCCGAACCTTACTGTGAATTTGGCCCCCTAGTTTCCAGCATGTCAGCTGAGCTTTGTTCCTTGACAAAGGTGTTGGCCTGTGTTCCATTTTCACATTTCTGTGGGGTGTGTGTGCTTGGCTTGTTCTTTCCATCTCCAAAATATTAGGAGACTTAACAAGACCAGATTTGCTGGCTGACAGAAGGAAGTTGTGGTGGAACAGAAAGGAAAGTTAGAGGCAACTGCCCTAAAACATGCAGCCTCTAGTCAGTGTTGAAACCAAGATGTTGCATGCTCACCGGCTGCCCATGATGGGGTGGGAAATAAAAGCGTCATTTTGGTTGCCAAAGACTGGAGTGATTAGGAAATAGGTCTGGAACGGCACCATGGCCAGACTTCAAAAGAGTTTTTCAGAGAGTTAATACTATTGCACCATAAAACCTCTCATCTACACTTCTTACTAATGAAGCAAATCAGAAACAAAACACCACCTTGTTGTACCTTGGAAGTCAAACGGAATCTGTTCCGGAAGTCTGTTTGAGTTCGAAAACATTCGGAAACCAAAGCACAGCTTCTGATGTGCTGCAGGAAGCTCCTGCAGCCCATCAGAAGCTGGGGAGGCCCTGTTGGATGTTTGATTCCAAAACTAGTTCACAGACCAGAACAGTCACTTCTAGGTATGTGGCGTTCGGGAGCCAAAACATTCAAGAACTAAGCTGTTTGAAAACCAAGGTACGACTCTATTCTCCCCTGAGCTGTGCTACCCAAAAACATGACAGTTATGCAGGCACAGTAGGCAGCACAGCATTCCTTCTGCAATGATTATGCGGTGAAAACTTTGGGACCAATTTTAGGGCCTGAAAAAAGGGGTGCGGCTATTATGTGGTGGCAGTGATTATGTAGTGAAATGCAGTATTTAATTATAAAAAAATAAGACAAGAAGAGGGCCAGGTGCTTTTCTTTCCCCTCCCCACCCCAGCTCAAAAAAACAATTTTTTTTGGTTTTGTTTCCATTTCTAAAATGAAGATGCTTTCAGCTCTCTCTCCCTCCCCCTCCCCCCTGCCAAGAGTCACCATTCCAGGATGAGACTGCTGCAGAACTGCCATGCAATTCCTTTTTTTAAAAAAAAAATACTTTTAATTAAATTTTCCAAATAAACAAAGAACAACAACCACAAAAAACTGATTACATTTTATCTTAAATTCCCCCATCTCAGTCTTTTGCTCCGCCGAGCTGTAACTTCCCTCCTGTCATTCGACTTTATTTCTCACTCCTGTCTCGCAGTTCCTTTTTATAAACATAGATAAGTTCACCGTAGGATTTATTTCAGTCCTGCAAGTGTCTTTAAGCTTCTACAGTTCTTCTCCATATAGTCAATAAATTTACTCCATTCCCTCTGGAACTTTGTCTCTCCCTGCCACGGTCAGGGAAATGGAAGGCAAAACTTAAACCACAATAAGAGCATAAAAGAGAAATGCCATAGTAATTTTGCACATGAACCAAAACTGTTGGATTTTCACACCTTGGCCTCCTAAACATAATAATGCCAGCTGTTCTTCTTCCCCTAAGCCTGGCCTGGGCCTCTTCTCTGTCTGTTGCCTAGGTGCAGAGCTCTTCCGTATGGTTGGGTGTTTTTGCTTGCCCTAAGGGGAAGTGGGTGCCAGCAGGAGAACTTTAGTGGTGTTACTGCACTTCTGTCACAAATAGGGACCCTTTTCTTTTTGCTGGGTACGTGGGGATATTTTTATATTTTATAGAATGCACACAGCACCAACAATGTGAATGACACTTTGAGTAACAGGCGAAGGATAGGTCACTCATAGGATCATAGAACTGTAGAAGTGAAAGGGACTCAAGGGTCATCATCCGAGGGATAGCTCAGTTGGTAGAGTGTGAGACTCTCAATCCCAGGGTTGTTGATTTGAGCCCCACTTTGGGCAAAGAGATTCCTTCATTGCAGGGGGTTGGGCTAGATGACCCTTGTGGTCCATTCCAAGTCTACAGTTCTATGATTCTGTGATCTAGTCCAACCCACTGCAATGCAGGAAGCACAGCTAAAGAATCCCTGACAGATAGCCATCCAACTTCTGTCTAAACACCTTGGTTGCAGGGGAGTCCACCTTCTTCCAAGGCAGTCTGTTCTACTCTAGAACAGCTCTTACCGCCAGAAAGTTCTCCCTAATGTTAATCAGAATCTTGTTTCTTGCCATTTAAATACATTGGTTAGGGTCCTCCTCTCTGTTGGCAGAAAACAATCTTGCTCCATCTTCCATGCCCTCACCTGCCATTCAGATATTTCAAGATGGCTAGCCTATCACCTCTCAGTCACTGCTCACAGCAACTTACAATCTTAACTCCAGCTCCAGCAGGGCAACTGAAGGAGGAAAAACAGAGAGGGGAGATGGGAAGAATACATGTGCACTTGGGTTTACACATACTTGGATTTAGATTTAGTAGGGGACTGAGTGGTTGAGGCTTTACAGAAACTGTGGGATCAGAGAGGCAGTTGCAGGCGTTAAAAGTCCAGCTGGAGTCTTAAGTGGCTTTTCCTTACCCACATTCTCTTTCTCCCTTTCTCTTTCTTTCCTGCTTCCTTCTTTTTGGCTGCAGGGACACCAATCAACCGCATCCCCATCATGGCAAAGCAGATCCTCGACCTCTACATGCTTTACAAGCTGGTGACCGACAAGGGAGGGCTGGTGGAAATCATCAACAAGAAGATCTGGAGGGAGATCACCAAAGGCCTTAACCTACCCACCTCCATCACCAGTGCTGCATTTACACTTCGCACCCAGTAAGTCCTGAACTTTCCACAAGCCTGTGTGATATCTCAGTCTAGAACTAGATTAAGAGTTTGTGGCTGAATTCTAAATGGTGTAGTCGCAAGGAGCTTCCAGTCTCCTTGCAACTATTCTAGGAAAGGAGATGGGGAACACCTGAGTCTGAGGCCCATCACAACTTGTCCCCATCTCAGTAAACTTTGCTTCAGAACCCTGGGATTTCTGCATTCCTGCTGTAATTAGTTTTAGAAAAACATACTATTTTGCCTAGCTGCTTCTGTATTTTGGGTTGTGCCTTCTCCCAGCAGCTGATAGAACTGTTGATTTACTGAAGTTATCACCAGATTGAAGCCTGCCATCTCCTTCTCCCTCCACCCTTTTAATAGTATTTCCATAATGCCATTTTTTACTTACTTTTATCTCATTAATTCTCACGCAACCCTATGTAGTATAACTGCAGTCATATAAAATGTTCTGGCATTACTGTATATCTGAAATTTTGTCTGCTTATGAACCATGGTTTAAAAAGAGGTTCCAAGCAGGCCTGTCAAACCATAGTTTGTCCTAACTGTGGTTTGTTGTTACGTTTGGATCTGCAGATCATTGGCAAATGACAGGGCCTCAAAAAAACCGTAAGACATGAACACAAACTTACAGGAGTGGAGTCCTGATCAGATGAGAACTAAACAGACAAGCAGCTCAAATTATGGCGGGGTCTATGGTAGCTACGGTTAGAACACAGCATGATTTGGCTTGATGTCTGAATGAGCCCTGTGACTGGGCCTGGGCTGAGTATTGACTAGAGTCCATCTCTGCTGTACCAAAAGCAGCATTCTGCCTGGTTCTGCATCTCCTGTTCTTTGTTTGTTTTTCTAGGTATATGAAGTACCTCTACGCCTATGAATGTGAGAAGAAGTCCTTAAGTTCTCCCGCTGAGCTGCAGGCTGCCATTGATGGCAACAGGCGGGAAGGCCGGCGGCCCAGCTACAGCTCCTCCTTGTTCAGCTACTCCCCTGCTGCCACGGGGCCCCCTTCGCTCTTGTGCCCTCCAAAGATCCGCTTCCCCATCGTTAGCCTCGCCCCTGGTGGCGGAACCAGCACCCCTCACCTGTCTTCAGCAGGCGCTCTCAGGAAAGGTCAGCCACTTATCTGGTTCGTCATTTGGGTGGCCTGAAGGGCCAGGTGCTCAGGTTTAGCAGTCAGATGCATACAGTGGGTGAGGGTGTGTTTGCACACACAAACATGCACACCCGGTGTGGCTCACAGTGACCACTTCCTCCAACAGATGTGAGAATTTCAGCTGGTTGTGTGCTACATTGACATCCACCATTTTTAGTGTTCTTGGGTCAGAGGCATGTGAGCGAAGGCAGCAAAGCTTGTCCCCTCGTCTTGGGACTGGTGTATGGAGGGGAAGGGTGGCTACCATCTTCCTAGTTGTTCCTTAGTTGCATTTACTGGCTCCCCTTCCCTCGTGCATCCAAAATAAACTTCTTTTTCACCCCTAAATGTGTTCTCCCTCCCTACTCTCTGTCTCATTCCCTCTCTCCACCATTCTTCATCCTTTTGACTCCTTCACTTTTTAGCCGTTTCCATCATAACCATGCAGCCCTTCCCTGAATTCATTTACACCAAACTTCTTTACTTCTGCCCCCTCTTCTTTTGTCCTAGTTTTGGCAGGTTGTCAGCTGCCTGCTCGTGATCTGCCTGAAGCATTTACATTTCTGTTAGTGCAAGGAGGGGGAACAAGTGTCATCCCTTCCCTGCCAAGTACAACAGGGGGGGAGAATAATAATAATAATAATAATAATAATAATAATAATAATAATAATAATAATAATAATTATTCAACCTCAACCTGTTAGCCTCCATCCATCCTCCAACCGCCTCCAGGCACTCACTCAGGACCTTCACCGCCTTCACTGGTTCTGATTTGAAAGAGAGGTAGAGCTGGGTATCATCCGCATACTGATGAACACCCAGCCCAAACCCCCTGATGATCTCTCCCAGCGGCTGCATGTAGATGTTAAAAAGCATGGGGGAGAGGACAGAACCCTGAGGCACCCCACAAGTGAGAGCCATGGGGTCTGAACACCACTTTCTGGACACTGCCCAGGAGGAAGGATTGGAACCACTGTATAACAGTGCCCCCCAGCTCTTCTAGATGGTCCAGAAGGATGTCCTGATCGATGGTATCAAAGGCCGCTGAGATATCCAGCAGAACTAGGAAACAGCTTTCACCTTTGTCCCTAGCCCACCAGAGATCATCGACAAGGCAGTTTCAGACCCATTGTGAGGCCTGAATCCCGGTTGGAAGGGATCCAAATGGTCCGCATCCTCCAGGGGTGCTTGGAGTTGTTTAGCAACTACCCACTCAATCACCCTGCCCAAGAATGGAAGATTTGAGACTGAGCAATAGTTGGCCTGGTCTAAAGATTGGCCTGGTCTAAAGATGTTTTTTTAAGAAGCAGTTTAATAACCGCCTCTTTCAGTGGGTCTGGGGAGGCTCTCTCACAGAGGGAAGCATTCACCACCCCACATAGCCCATCACCCAGCCCTTCCCGGCTAGCTTTTATTAGCTAGGATGGGCAAGGATCAAGGAGACAGGAGGTTGGTTTCACTTGAATCCTTACTTTGCACAACTTTGGAGAGTGGAGGACATCTTATTGGGATGAGCTTTGGGGCAGGGGAAGAGAGGCTCAGGTAGCTGTTGTCTGCTCCAAAACTAAGTGTAACATGAGATGCCCTGCTCCCTGCCTACCCCAAAAAGTTCTCAGATACATGCAGTAGAAATGGGGACATAGTTAGCAGCAGCTCTTTAAGAGACGGAGTGGGCCAAGCAGTCTTGAAGGGGGCAGTTGTGTCATTGTCCCTTAAGATGATCTCTCTGGACACATAATCATAGAACTGTAGAGTTGCAAAGGACCCCGAGGGTCATCTAGTCCAACCCCCTGCAATGCAGAAACCACAGCTAAAGCATCCCTGTCAGATGGTCATCAAACCTCTGCTTAAAAATCTCCCTTCTTCAGGGAGTCTGTTTTGCTGTCAAACAGCTCTTTCCTTCAGAAAGTTCTTCTTAACATATAGCCAGGATCCCCTTTCTTGTCATTTGAATCCATTGATTTGGGTCCTATCCTCTGGGGCAGAGATTTATAACTGCTCTCAGCCAGTCTCAAGCATCCTCTTCTGGGGCAGCGTGCTTAGTAAGTGGTCGCTGGGCAACACTGTGCTGTGTCAGAGGAAACTGAATTTCTGGACCTATTTCCAAAACCACTTTAATCGCCACGATGGATGGCCTGTGCCAGGAGAAAGACAGGGAGCATGACCCTGCTGATTTCTTTCAGACCACCTGGACCCAGCTCTTCCCTGTCCCTAGAACGCCTACGGTCTCTGTCCTCATTGGCCTATTGTTTGTTTGTTTGTTTAACGTATATACTGCCCTACACCCAAAGATCGCATAATTTTTTGATAGTGCCAGGGATGAAGCAGTTGCTGCCTGAGAGAGGAAAGAAAAGGGGCGGTGCTACTAATAGCATTGTCAGGATGGTGCTTCCAGTCTTGGGCAAGTTGCCGGTTGAGGTCCCTGAGTGGCCCATTTGCTTTCCTAGGTGACGGTGTCCCCTTGACCGTGTCCACGCCAAACCGCATTGCCATGCCTGTGGCCTTGGCGAATCAGCAGGCGGCTGTGACGGCAGCGGCACGAACTGCTACCCTGGACCAGCTGAGGGAGAGGCTGGAGTCTGGGGAGCCCACAGAGAAGGTGGCGCGGATGACGGAGGAGGAGCAGCGCTTCATCCAGCAGGCCTTTCAGCGGAACCTCTTCAGCATGGCCCGGCAGCTGCCCATGAAGATCAAGATCAATGGCCGAGGTGAGACTGCCCTGGCTCTGCTGCAGCCTTTGGACTATAACTCCCATTGGCCCCAGCGAGCGCGTGTAGTTGAAAGCATCAGGTTGGCAAAGGCTTATGGGAGTTGTAGTCTAAAACTGGTCCCCAAAGTAGGTGGGGTTCCCTAGGGGGCAGCAGGGGAGCACTGGAGGTGGTGATTTAAATCTCCTGCTAAGTGACCTTAAACCAGACATTGGGAAACAGGTGTCACCATCAAGCCCATCCATCACATTAAGAGTTTGCAGAACAGTGAAGCCATGACTAAATGTGGTATCTAAGACTTACTCAGTGACTAACAGGCTTATCTCATTTCATGTTCATCAATTAAGCTGAATTAATGGAACTAGCTTTAATTGAATGTTGAATAAAAGTGCAATTAATTACTACTATTTTGAATCATATTGTGTTGTTACCTTCCTTAGTGGGCTGTGCAGACTGCTATTCTGAATAATGCTTTTTGGAGGGTAAGGGACTTGATGCATGAGGGAAGCACAGTAGTCATCACAATGTCCTGGCCTCCCCCCATGCCCAAGAATGGGATGTGGGCAGATAGGTGCAACTTTTTGGTTTAAACCAGTGACGAGCAAACCACAGACCTCAGACCACATTTGGCCTTGTGGGAGTTTTTACCCCTTGAGAATCACCCGGCTTCTCTTCCTTCTCACTCCTGACCTCCTTGGAGTGGATGAGAGAGCGCTGAGCTGTCCCTTTCCAGTGAAGCTGGCTTGGCCAGCCGTAAAAGCAGGGCTTTTTTCAGCCAGAACTCACCGGAACTCATTTCTGGCACCTCTCAGGTGGGTGCCGTTGCCATTCTAAGAGAACAAGAGATGTGTTCTTGATGCGTTCCAGCACCTCTTTTTCTAGAAAAATAGCACTGATGAGATGCATGTCAGAAGTCTCATGAGATGTGCAGGACTTACTTTGCCACTGATGCGTCTTCATTACCTCATCCTCAGAGGCATGAGTATAGAATGGTAGTTGGAAGGGACCCAAAGGGGTGGATAGATCTGAAGGGGTGGAGAGAACGGCAGGTCTACAGGGTCTATCACAATCAGCTGCATGTTGAAGGAGGAGGATGCTGGGGGTCGGTGTTTTCCAGATGCAGGGATCAGGCCTGCATGCTGAACAGTTTCCACGCCAGATATGACCCTCAGTCTAAAAAAGAAAAATCACCATCCCTGGTTTAAACCCCTTGTGTATGACTTCCCGTGTCCAGTGTTTCCCCAGCTGGTACTTTGAACCATTCAAGGCCCATTGTTTCTTTCCATTTATTTTAATGATGGATCAAGGCATAGTGCAGAGCAAGGTGAAATCTCTACCAGTTGACCAACCATCTTACAACAACAACAACAACAACAACAACAACAACAACAACAACAACAACAACAACAACAAATATATTTATTATTTGTTTCCCCAGCCACTCTGGGCGGCTTCCAACAAAGATTAAAGTACATTAAAATGTCATACATTAAAAACTTCCCTAAACAGGGCTGCCTTCAGATGTTTTCTAAATGTCAGGTAGTTGTTCATCTCTTTGACATCTGATGGGAGGGCATTCCACAGGGCGGGCGCCTGGTTCCCTGTAGCTTTGCTTCTCGCAGCGAGGGAACCACCAGAAGGCCCTTGGCACTGGACCTCAGTGTCCGGGCAGAACAATGGGGGTGGAGACGCTCCTTCAGGTATACTGGGCCAAGGCCGTTTAGGGCAGGCATCCCCAAACTGCGGCCCTCCAGATGTTTTGGCCTACAACTCCCATGATCCCTAGCTAAGAGGACCAGTGGTCAGGGATGATGGGAATTGTAGTCCAAAACATCTGGAGGGCCGAAGTTTGGGGGTGCCTGGTTTAGGGCTTTAAAGGTCAGCACCAACACTTTGAATTGTGCTCAGAAACATACTGGGAGCCAGTGTGGGTCTTTCAGGTCTGGAGAGGTGTGAGAGAGAAATGCCCAAGCCGGGTCTGTCCTATGTAGTGGGATGAGCATAACACAACTCACACTAGTCTTTTGTCCTTCCCCACCAGAGGATAAATCAGATTCAGCAGCGACATCAGCAGCACTGAACTGGACCCCGTCTGGCTTTGGAAGCATTAATATGTCTGTGGAAATCAATGGCACAATCTATGCTGGTGAGAGAGAAAGAGTCCACTTCTGAAATGGGGCAAGGGATTGAAGCAGGTGGATATCTTGGAATCAGCCACCCGATATTTGGAATAATCCAGCTTCAGGCTGAACATTCTGCCAAGCTGCGGAATGGCTGGTCTCTGGAGAACAATCCTCTGATCTCACACACCCCCACACACGGCTGTTGATACTCCATTGCCGCTCTGAGGAAGCCAGAACAGAGAGAGGCACGAGAGAGGCTTTAAAAGAGGAGAGGGCTATCAATGGCTCCTAGCCAGGATGGCTATGCTTCTGTCTCCACAGATGGATGCAGCAATGCATCTGAGTACCAGTTGTTGGGAACTACAGGAGGGGAGAGGGCTCTTGTGCTTGGATCCTGCTTGCTAGTTTCTCACAGGCATCAGGAAGGCCACAGTGAGAACAGGATGCTGAACTAGATGGGTCCCCTTTGGCCTGAACCAGCAGAACTCTTTTTGCCTTCTTGTGTTATCCTTGGCCTGCTAATCTTCCTCCCTTCTCTCTGCCCTGCAGGGGTCTTGTTTGCCCAGAAACCTGTCGTCCACCTCATTGCCGGATCCAGCGCGCAGAGTACCGGCGGCGGCAGCAGCAGTTCCTCCCACTGTTCACCCAGCCCAACCTCCTCCAGGGGCACACCTGGTGTTGAGCCCTCAACCAGCTGGTCTCTCTGAGGGGGAAGCAGGGAGGAGATGCTCTCTCTCTCCTTGACCCCAAGCGGTCCTGCCGGTGACCTCGCCTCGAGGAGCCCGCTTAGAAGACCAGCCAGTGGCAGAGAAGCAAAGATCCTGTGCTGGCAAGGATCCTGCCGAGGTGGTCTCTTGCTGCCCATCTCACCTTTCTTCAGGTCTTGCTGTGTCCTCGGTGGGAAAAGGGGGGCAAGGGGGTGGGGGCGGGAGGGGACACAGGGCGTGTTTCAATCAGGGATTCTCTGGACGAGCTGTGTGAGTTTTTGTAGATGACTGAGCATCGCCACTGTAGCAAAAGGCGAAGGCAAGAAACCCATTTTTCCATGCTTCAAACGACCTTTTTCCCCTAACATGACTGCGGTGTATTGACAATCCTACCCCCAGAGGCAGGGGGGGAACATAGCTCTCTTCTCTCATATACCACCCCCACATCCTTGAATTCCTCTCTCCAGCTTGCTTTTATACACAGAGACACACAAACCCATATTTGATCCCTCTGTGTGTTAATGTGCAGGTCTTACTGGGTCTCTTTCCTCTTCCCAGTTAGCAGCCAGCCTTGACTCAAAGGGCCTGTGCATGTCCTGCCTTGCTCTGTCCTTAGGTTTCTCCTGCTAGCTTCCTCTGGAGGTGTCCGACAGTGTGGAAGTTCCCTTTCGTGCTGCTTCTGCAGCATTGAGCAAGGCCCCTGGGAGGCTGGACAGGTCTTTGGAGAAATCTGCACCAGCGGCCCTTCGCAGCTTTGCCCAGCCTTCCCTGCAGAACTGGGGCTCAGGCGCCAGCAGTGGCAGGTTCTTCCACAGCCTCACTCCTATCCAGCCTGCCCATGAGGTCAAGTTGTGCAATTCTATTTCTCCATTCTTTCTGCCTCAGGGGTGGGTGGGGATGCATGGATTATTTTTTTAATTTAAAAAACTCTACCAGTCAGAAAGCTAAAGGTGAAAGTGGTCAGGCACATTTTATGCTCCACCCATCCTTGCTTCTCTGTCTCCCCCCAAATGTAACTGGGATTGGGCATCTTGATGCTGAAGAAACAAAGCTGTTCTTGCATTGCTGCTGCCTGTGTCCACTCACTTAACACTTGCCGAGAACCCTCTGTGATCCCAGCCTATCAAAGGGGGATTGGCTGCTTCCTTGTGCATTGGCGGGGCCAGCCCTAATTGACTGCCCCACAGCCCTAGAACAACCAGAGGCTTTGGAGCACCTTCCCCCACATCTTCCCTTCTAAAATCTTGATGAGGGAGCCATGTGCTGATCCTTAGCACAGATGGAACTCCTCTTCTCAATTGCTTCCCCCTCCACACTTGTGCACACACTTAGCACTTCCTTATACCTCCCCCCATTGAACTTCTGCCTGTTTCTGCTTCCTCCTTGTAGCAGAAGCCCACTGCCTGCCTGTTGCACCGGCAGCCCCCACCTCCTTGCCAACAGGGATCAGCCCTCCCTCTCCTACCCTGACGAGTCTCAGTCATGCTACAGATCTGCACCAGCTTCTCCCGAGCAGATGAAATACCTCAGAAATATGTACTTATTGCTGTGTTGTTGTTGGGGTGTTTTTTTTTCTCTTTCTCTCTTCTGGAAGGATTTGCATATGTTAAAGCTTCTTTTTATATGTCTTGTTGACTGCTTTTTATTTTAAATTTTATATATTGTAGCACCAAAGACACACCAAAAAAAAGGAGCCCCCTGAGTTGAAGGATCAGAAACCTTTGATGTCCTCAAGATAGCATGGAAGCACTTGGCTCATGGGGTAATAGGTGGTGGTGGAAGATGCAGGTTAATTTCTCAGGCTGACTTTCTCTCTTTCCCTCTTGTTGGTTTGATGTTGTTTTCTACTTGAAGGGCTTATTAGTTGTTCAGGATTTTCAAAACAATCCATGTTAGGTGCATAAAACAATCCATGTTAGGTGCATCTCAGTCCCAAAACAATGAGAGAACTTTGTTTCCTTATTACCCTTGAAGTAAAGTCCTGGGCTGTAATTCTGATTATTTCTGGCCTCTTGAGAGCTCGCTGCTTCTCATGGGATTCTAACCCAAGTCCTGCACGGCAGGTGGATCTCTGGAGGCTGCTAGCCCCTCTCAGAAATGCAGGTGTTTCCCCTCCCCTCCCCTCCCCTCTTTTTTAAAGGCTCCCTCAGAGGGAAAGCAGAACCCCCAGCTTGGAAAAGCTAGGCACATCTGTAACTGTGAAGCTACTGGGAATGGTTGAAGTGATGTTTTTTTCTGGCTACAAGAAATAGATTAGGGGACACACACACACTAAATCCTCTTCCTTCCACGATGTTGCTTTTGGACAAATTCCTGCAGAGGAAAGATACGCCCTTAGGGGAGGGAAACTTTTTGTATTTGAAGGGTGCATTAAAATGCATTATGAGTTAATAAATAAGAACGTTCCTTTCTGGACACATCTTTGAGCACAAGAATGGACCACCTAAAAAGACAGTGGACTCTCCTTGGCTGTATGTTTTTTAAGCCGAGGTCAGAAAGCCACCTGTCAGGGATGCTTGCTTTAGTTGTGATTCCTGCATTGCGGGGGGTTGGACTCGATGGTCCTTGGGGTTCCCTTCCAACTCCACAATTCTATTAGTCTTTGATGGTGCTTGGTCCTGCAGGTTTTCCGTTTTTTAAAAAAATACTGGATTTCTAGGTCCAGTATGTTTCTCCCAGGTGTGTTCCTCTGCAGTTACTTACCCAAGGCACTCCCAACTGCTATGTATGTGAGCATGTACCACTGAGCCAAGGAAATTGCTGTGGTGCCAAGTTCACACATCCTTCCAAGTGACGCCACATTCATCCCTCCGCCAATCAGATTTATCAAAGGGGACGTGAGCAAGAGAAGATGCCATTCCTGCTGGAAGGCCTCAAGTCTGCGCCAGGGAGGCTCAGCTGGCAAGCCAGATGTGGCCTGCAAAGCATTCTTGCCTGGCCTGCAGCCACCCTGCCAAACTTCAAGCAAGGCATTGTAAAAAGTCTAGCCTTTGTAGGAGAGAAAGAGATTCCACACTTCAGTGTTATCTCTTTTCAGCCAACAAGCTGCTTGGAAAAGCCGTGGGACACTGGATGCTTTCCAGCAGACCAAAACTGCAGAGAACCAAGTCGGTCCATCAGAATCTTGTTTTTAAAAATGCAACAGCAGCAGAATCCTGCAACTAAATTGTCACAGAATACAAACAAACCTTGAAGAAAAGATCTGCTGAAACTGAAAGCTTGCTCATACTTGGGGTGTTTTAGTTGACCCGATAAAGGTTTTATACTGCTATTACAGTGTAGGAGATTCCCTGCCCGTTTCATTGTATTGCTGTCTCATGCAGATTCTGGGAAAAACAAAGCCCCACGCCCAGGCTACCTCTTTTGCAGATCTTTGCGAAGCAATTCTGCTCCCCTCCCGCCAACCGATTGCCTTCCCCCATGTGACTGCATGGCTCCCAAACTGTGACACTGCTGGATGATTTGGAGCAGATAGTGTGTCACAACACACCTCTGGCCCCTGGGCTGCTGCTCTAGGGAACACAGAAGCCTGGGTCAGATCTGGCCAGCTGTGGACCGAATAGTCTGCAAACATATATTTTTTCTCCCTTGCCACCTTGCTAGATTTAAATGAAAAAATGTGGTTGGAATTCTGCCCGCATACGCAGTGATGGGGATTCCACATGATAGCATTATCTTTGTCTTTGGGGATTCTGCAGCAAAATCCAGCTCTGTCCCCTGCAGCAGCAGCGACCCCCCCACCCCACCCCCAGCTGACTTGATAAGGTTGAGGCCTTATCTGTGACCAGTTCTCAGGGCCCCTTGCAATTCTACTTGGCTCCTTTACTGTCAAGAGTATGGCTGTTCCTCCTCTTGAAACAGAGAAGGTAGGAGAAGTGGCAGCTGGAGGCTGGGTTGTCGAAGATCCAAAGGCTGCCTTCAGCTTTCCATAACGGTATATTGCTTGTTGCTCCCATTTGCATTGGAAGCCCCCCAGCCAAAAATATTTTGCCCTCCTGGGTATTTCCTCCACCAGGAGCCAGGAGCTAAAGTATTTGTGAGCAGTAAAACCTGTAGTCCACCTGCTTTCCTTTGGCACAGATGGTCTGGTTGTAAAGGCAGCTGGCTGACTTTATTCTAGCAGGCAGCAAGGTTGCCAAAATTGGCATGAGATTTGCCCTCGTGGGCCTCTTGGCTCATTGCCTCAGACCTCAGGCCTCCTTTGCTTTTAAACAGAACCTGCACCACAACCAGGGTTGGGTGTGAATCTTCTCGGATGTTTTGCTGTCTAATTCTTTTTCTTTCTCTATTGCGTGTGTGTGTGTGTGTGTGTGTGTTTTTCCCCACCACCACTCCCAGCACGGAAGATTGTCCCATTTGCAGTGGTGGCTGTTTTCCAGCTTAGGATCCTCCAAGGCTGCTTAATACAAAGCCAGGCCGTGGGTCCATTGAGCTCAGCATCCCCTGCACCAACTGGCAGCAGCTCTCCAGGGTTTCAGGCAGGCCTCTGGGGACAGAAGCTCCAAGCAAAACAGGTGCTGCAGCAACTTCCATTAGGAAGTTGAGATCTATTGAGTAATTCTAAGGAATCCCGATAAAACTGCTTTTGTCTTGTAAGTGTAGGTTCCCAGGCCTCAGTTTTGTGGGCTGATGGTGGTGGATGAGAACTTGAAGGTGTGCAGTATGGTTTCTGCATTTAATATGGCTCTAAACTTTCCTGCACCAATTTCCCCAATACTCACATGGCGCTCAGACTTCCTCTCCCAATCCCTACCCAAGTGGAACACACAGAACAAAATCCTGTAACCATATAAACACAGGTGGATATTATGCAGAGTTGCTTCATCTGCATAACTCAGTTTCCTGGCTTCAGAACTTGTGGCTTCAGCTTTTCTTTTCTTTTTACCCTAGTGCAAAGTTCTAAGTTGGGAGGGGGGATGAAGGCAGGGAGAGGCTTTTCCTAAACACCTTCTCCCCACCCCCCACCCCACCCCAAGCTCTGTCAGCAGTGGATTCTGTGATTTCTTGCTTTAATGCGTACCAAGCTAGACACAGAAGTGGGAGAGAGAACTTGGGTCTGTTCTGATTTATGCGTAAAGCAGGCATGGGAGGATAAGGGGCCAGATTTAATAACAAATCACTGAAAGCATAAAAGTTCATATAGTTACTGGGAGATGAACCTTCACCCTCTAGCACTTTTCTCTCAACCACGCTCTTCTGGGTGTCAGAGTTTGGCTCTGGCACAGGGAACACCTGGAGGGTGATGGGAACTGGCTTGGAATAAGGGTAAACTGTGGGGCAACCTCCAAACCCATGTGCCCCAATTGATTTAAAGAGGAGCCCACTCCTCCCAGTCTTCTGCGTTACCTGGAGTTTCAGGCAGAGCTGAGTTTCTGCCAACAGGTCTCCCACTGCCCTGTCCAGTTTGGTCCCATTGCACTCGATACCATTTGCATTTCTTGCACAGGAAGTTGCTTGGTGCCCTGGGGTGGCCTCCACCCTCCATCCAGGCCCATCAGTTTCCTCACTCAGCTAAACTGGAAGCAGGCAGGGAGCTAAAGGGTCGTTCTGAATCCAGTTCAGGGAAAAGGGTAGATTTTGGGATTTGTAATGACATATATATATATAAGTATATACCTCATTAAAATAAGCTACAGCATCAAACTTCAGACCCTTGGCTGTTTTCTGGGTCGGCCATTTCAGGTTGTAGAAATCCACCTCCTCTCCTCCCCTCCCCTCCCCTCTTTTTGATGGGCTTTTTGTTTGTGCTGTGCTTTGCCAGGCTTTGGAGGTTGGTGGAGAAACCAGCAGCAGGTAAGGTGCAAGTGAGCATTCACTCCACCTTACCCAATTCTGAATATTGAAAGATTGTATGACGCTCAGGGCTTTTGATATGACAGAAAGGGCTGTCCCTCCACCCTGGTCTTAAGTTTCCTTTTGCAGAGGCAGTTTCCTTTCCACCCCCAGTTCAAGCATGAAATCCCGCAGCAGAGATGCTGAGCTTCTTGGTGAGGTGCATCCCCACAAGGAAGGATCCTCCAGGCCCTCCTTGGCTTAGCTCTGGATTGTGCAAAGCGTTGCAGACCTGGGACTTTCTGCACACGCAGCCTGTGCTCTGCCACTGAACTACAGCCTCTCTCTCACAAAGTCTTTTTTTAAAAAAAACAACACTCCTCCTTTCTGTCGCCCTGGCAAAGAGGGCCCAGTGCTTTTCAGGTGGCACCAGGAGACTCCCGGACGAGTTCAGCGTGGAGATGGAAGGGGGGTTGCTGTCCCAGAGAGGTTCTCTGGGTCCTCCCAAGCAAATAGGACTTGATAACACACACACAGAGAGAGAGCCCTTTCTTAGCGGCTGCCTCTTCCAGGCGGATCCAAAGGAGGGAAGGAGGCAGGTGGTCCTGAGTTCTGCTACCGCTTTTGCAGCAGCTGCACAGTTAGGGGTGTTTTTTTTTCCTCTCTCTCTCTTAACTATTTAAAGGAAGAAATAAAATGTGATAGCCTAGATGGTGAATAAATAAATACCTCAGATGTTTCCTTCCAGCAAGTGTCTGTATATGTTGTTGGTGGGTTTTTTTTCTATCTTACATGTTATCTGAATGTTTATATTCCAATAAACTTCTACCTCTTCATACAATGGCTATGCACTTCTTCCTCTTTGTGCCGTTTTTTGTTTGTTTCTTCCCCCCACTGCTACTTCCCCTTTTGTAGTTCCCTGGAACAGCCAAACAGCAGCTCTTCCATTCCAACACTTTGGCAGAATCCTGTTGTGGAAAAGGATTTAAAAGTCCTCCCATCGAAGCGGATATTGTTATTGTTGTTATTTAAATTTATGTACTGCCCTTCATCAGGAGACCACAGCACGGTTTACATCACATAACCTAAAATACATAACATAATAACAAACAAAACAAAACAAAACAAAACACACACCCAGTTTAAAAGGCCATAAGTTGTTTTAACGGTATTAGCCTAAGGCCTGCCTGAAGAGGAAAGCTTTTGCCTGGCACCTAAAGATATGTAATGAAGGTATCAGGCGAGCCTGCCTGGGGAGAGCATCCCACAAGTGGGGAGCCACCACAGAAAAGGCCCGTTCTCATGTTGCTGTCTTCCAGACCTCTTGTGGAGTAGGCACACAAAGGAGGGCCTCAGAGGATGATCTCGGGTAGGTTCATCTGGAGAGAGGCGGTCCTTGAGGCATTGTGGTCCTGAGCTGTTTAAGGCTTTAGAGGTCAAAAGCAGCACTTTGAATTGGGCCCGGAAACTAACTGGCAGCCAGTGTAGTCGGGCCAGAATTGGCGTTCTCTGCATGGCTGATGGTCACGGGATGGTGGCAACATCTAGAAAGTCCACAGGTTCCCTGTCCCTGGATGGTTTTGACAGCTAAGTCTTGGACAGAGATGAGTCTTTCCCCTTCTCTGCTCCCAGGCGCTGAACATCCTGCTTTCTTAGTGAAGCTCAAGGTGCCATAGAGGCCCAAAGGGGTCTCCCGTTCAGGAAGCGATGGCCAGAGCTGCCACCTCTTGATTTGCTCTCTATTGCATTTGTTCTGCTCTTAAGAAGAGAGTGGGGGGCCTTTCACATGTTGTTGGACCCCAGCCAACATAGCCAGTGACCAGTGAGGGTGGGAGTTGGAGCCCAGCATCGTTTGGACGGACACATGCTCCCTAGCCCTGCGCTTGGGACATTTAGGTGGTGCCCAGGGTTCCCCCTTCCCGTCCATTTTATCTTCACACCAAACCTATGAAATAGGCTAAGCAGAGAGATATCTCTATCAAAAATTGTTCAGCTATAAATACATGTTATGAGCTGGCAACATTAAAGTCAGTAAATTAAAAAAAACCCAATAAAAATACTGAAAAAGAGAGGACCTTTGGTCTTCCTTTATACAGGCATGTCCAAAGTCCATTTTGGGGTCTAATCCGGCCCACCGGTTGGTTTAATCCGGCCCCTGTGGCAGTTTATTTCCTGGGGTAAAATCCTATTTAAAAAAAGTCAACAACTTCAACCCTTGAAAAAGCTCAACAACTTTGGTTGGCCCCTTGGTTGGCCCTCATGGCCCTTTACTTCATTGAATCTGGCCATATTTGGGAAAAGTTTGGACACCACTGTTTTATAGGTTTTGTCTTGGTTTTCATTTCTGCCCACATCTGCCCCCTTAAGCCCAATGCTGTCATACAGAGGGCAGGTGGCCGGAGCCAGCTCCTAAATCCCTTTGCACATTAAACCATTGGCCATGGTGTTTTAATGGCTGAGCTCAAAGGAGTGAGTTGAGTTAGTTGGACTGTTGGATGGAAACTGGGATTCAATACTTTTATTGCATGTCAGTTCATAGGAACACAGCGAGCTTCCTTGTACTGAGTCAGACTGTTGCACCATCTACCACGGTGTTCTCTGACTGGGAGCGGCTGTTCAGGATTTAAGGCTTGGAGACATCCCTAACCTATTTGGAGATGCTGCCAGAGATTGAACCAAAGACCTGCATGCAAAGCAGGTTCTCTGCCACTGAGCTACAGCCCCAAAAGTATATGCAAGAGGCCTTGCTCTACCATGGTAAGCATTGCTGGAAATCACGAGAATCTTTCTGGCATTCACTCAGTGGTTCCCGATTAGCTAATTACCCCTATTTTTCGAAAGCCAAGCTACGGACCCCATATTTGATAATTCTATGGTAGTTACGGTACCTCTGCAAAGCAATTTTTTGAACAAAATGTGGGGTAGCCCCAATAAGCAATGGATTTTAGGTACAGTGGTGCCTCGCTAGACGAATTTAATTCGTTCCACGGGTCTATTCTTATAACGAAAAATTTGTCTAGCGAATCCCATAGGAATGCATTTAATTTTTTTGAATTTTTTTTTGCCCATAGGAACGCATTAATTGAATTTCAATGCATTCCTATGGGAAACCGTGATTCGCTAGACGAATTTTTCATAAAACGAATTCATCTAGCGAGGCAACCTCCACTAGAAAAATCCTTTCTTTAAGCGAAAATTTTGTCTTACAGGGCGTTTGTTAAGCGAGGCACCACTGTATACTAAAAAACCGACTAGGGCTGAGTGGTACCAGGTTTTCGGCATTGTGATATATCGGCTGTTAAACATTGTGATATTCCAATATATCACAGTGTCACATTGGATATCAGGCGTGGGGATGAGGGAAGGAGCAGCTGCAGAGATTGGATGGGTGGGAAGAGGAGAAGCAGCATAGTCGCCTCCACCACATGGGGATGGGGGTACATCAAGCTGTGTCTGCTATGGCGGCGGCTGCTTTCCTGCTGGCTGAGAAAAGCTGCTCTGCCTCAGTGCCAAGGGAAGGTAGTGCCATGGTGCCTGGAAGTGAGGGCAACCAGCTGCCTTGAAATTGGATGCCCTGCTCTCCCTCGCGAGAGGAGCAATATATTGCTGCTTATTGGCAGGTCAAAATTGTTACTGCGGTGTGATTTCAAAACAGATTTGGGCCGATATGCTAAAAGAGGCCATAAAATTTGTGATATCGCCATTCAAAAATGACAAAAATATTAGTTGGGAAGAGGCAAGGGCCCCTAATTGGGAACCACTGCTCTAGAGGGTTGTGCTTCTTTCTCTTGGCCTTTATTGCCTGTTGATGTTTTGGTTGCATTTCTGTAAATAGGTGAGTACAGTTACCAAAAAAACCCCGTGGTGTTAATAAGGAAACACAAATATGAGTCCCTGCGGTGCTGTGGTTAAGAGGCTTGTAGCAGGATGTGGAAGGCTTGGTTCAGAAACCCCACATGGCTGCACACGTCTCTGATTTGACCTTGAACCAGTGACCCTGAGCTCTTTGGGCCTGACCTACTTTGCAGGCTTATTGTGAGGATAAAATGGGAGGAGGGAGTACTATGTCTCACCCACACATCCAGCCTTCCCTGATCAATTTCAGAGCATGTTAGAAGGAGGAGCAGAAGCCCTCTTGGCTTGCAGTTCTCTACGCTTATCACTAGATGGCAGTACTGGTGAGGAACTTGAAGGAACTCCCACAAGGAGTATTTCTCCGTTTTGTACCCATGTTTCTTCCCTTGACTGATTGAATTAATCAAGGTTGCTTGAATCAATAAAGGTGGTGACCAGTGAAGACTTCTCCTTGGAGGTTTTTAAGCAGAGGTTGGATGGCCATCTATCATGGACGCTTTAGTTGAGATTCCTGCATTGCAGGGGGTTAGACTAGATGACCCACGGGAGTCCCTTCCAACTGATTCCATGAATTGATCGGTTGCATTTCTAACCCACCTTTTTTTTCCTCCAAGGAGCTCAAGTACAGTGGTACCTCTACTTACGTGCCCCTCTTGTTACGTATCCTTTGGGATACACAAGCGGCAAACCCGGAAGTATATTTCCAGGTTTCATCGCGCAAGCATGCGCAGAAGTGCTTATCGCGCCATACACGTGCACAGAACAGGCATCTCCAGTTGCAGAAACGTCGGGATCCAACCGGAGCTCCGGAACTGATCCCATCCGCAACCGGGGGTACCACTGTACTGTATATGATTCTCTGCCTCCTCATTTAATCCCCACAATTAATTTAATACTGTGTCTTAATGTTGTAACCTGCCCCGGGACCTTACGATGAAGGGTGGGTAATTAACAACAACTAAAAGTACATTTGTTGTTTTGTTGTCCCAGGGTGGCGCTCTGGGATGTGGGTGGCGCTCTGGGATAAACCACAGAGCCTAGGGGGCTTGCCGATGAGGGCAGGGAGAATCGGGACCAGCATGGGACACCCCCACCCTGCCCTTTTGCCAGCTTTTCTTTCTGCATGCAATGTGCACTCAGAAAGTGTGTGTGGGGGGGTGTTCCTGTTAAAGGCACGGTCCCCAATTGTGGCCCTCCCAAGATCTCCTTCCAGTAATGCGCCATTATTGGAAATCAGGGAGAAATTTGACTCATTTCACATTGAAAGGCAAACCTGCCTCATTTGCATCATCTCAAACAATCCACGGACCGAGGCATAGCCATCCTTCATGATTTGCCCTTTTCTGAATTTTGCAATGCAGTTCTCCAGCCAGGTAGTGTGTACGCAAAGGTATGCACTAGGTTAAAGTGTGCAGAAAAAAATGAAATTGTGAGTGAAAATAACATACCCCAAAATGCATTATATTTCACAGGAGGGGAGTGCTTTGCAAAAAAATAAACACATGTGCTTTAGGCAAAATTGCTTCCCCAAAAATGTGCCTTTTAGGTAAAATGTGTGCTACGATGCTGGTGCATTTTCACGAGGACTTTAAAACACACATAAGAGCATAAGGAAAGCCTGCCAGATCAGGCCAATGGCCCACCTAGTCCTGAATGCTGTTCTCACAGTGGACAACCAGGTGACCCAAAGGGAAACCAGCAAGCAGGACACGAGCCCAAAAGCAACACTTTCCCTCCTGTGGTTTCCAGTGTTGTAAATGTTAAGGTGTTATATATATATATATATATATATATATATATATATATATATATATATATATAATAATTGTTCATAAACATGTACACGAATGTACAGGCACATGTCTGAAACAGCACAGGAAGACAGGCCTGACTGACACCATTTTGACACTCTCTGACCAGAATCACACACATTTCCACATGACTATCAACTTGGGAGCCATAATCCTGTAAGCTGGAGGCTCTGCCAACTGGACATTTCCCCATCAATGGTGCCAGACTACTAGCCATCTCATTCACAATGGAAGACTCCTCCGAACAAAAGATAGTGATCAACTTTTAGGAAACTGTTAATTTCTCTTTGTGTTTAGGAATTCACACCTGGGAGAGGTAAGAGGAGGACTAGGAGAGGTGTCAAAGGTGCTCAGATTTCTACCTTGAACCCTCCCTTTTTGTGAGGTATTGATTATGTAGCTGTGATGTAGGAATGATGTATTTTGGGGGTGTTTCTTAGTGATGGGAAAACTGATAAAAGTGGAGGTTCTCTTTTGTTCTGGGTTCCTTCCTTGATCTCTTGTGTAAGGGGAAGGACCGTGTTGCAACAGCAAAAATAAAGGCTTTGCTTCTCAAAATTCTCTGGTTGGCCTCTGTTATATTCTCCGACTGATGGAGAACCCAATAAGGGCTCTTGTGTACCCCATAAGGGAATAAGAGCAGATTTTTGCTTATTACAGCAGCATCTGGTATTTAGAAGCATTGCAACCTCCAACTGCAGAGGCACAGCAGAGCTGATCGAGCCGCGTAGTTGCAGAAATGTGGAGAAACTGAATTGGAAGACTGGAAAACTGAGAACCCAAGTGGACTGCACTCTTGCATTCCCCTTGCACTGAGCAGCTTCTGGGCCTGCCCCTCCACCCTGCTGCTTGGCTGCCCCTCCTGCCATCCTGCCTCTCAAACACCACATTCCCTGGCAGCAAACACTGGCATCCTCCCTCCCTCCCACCCTCTGCTTTGGGAGCCCGCCCATTCCCTGGATTGGAAGGGGAGAAAACACTCCAGAATATTTTTTTCCCACCTGTTTGCTCTGTGGTCTTAAGAGAGCTTTATTGGCTTCTGTTTATCAACCCGGCCAATGCCACCCCGCTCTCCAGCGCTGCCTCCGACAGGCACCTGCCGTCTGCAAACCTTACTGCCAGTTCTAAGCAGCTCCCAGTTGGGGACCTAGCACTTCTTTCTTTTTCTTCCTCCTCCTCCTCCTCCTCCTAAACCTCTCCACAGTGACGCTTTGGGCACTTTCCCTTGGTTCCTGCCAGGCGCCTCCATGCCAGCACTTCCAGGGCTGCTCCAGGACTCCTCCATCCTCCCAGCTCACTTTGGGAACAAGGCTGTGGAGGCAGGTAAGTGGGCTTCATGCAAACATGGAAACTAACAGGCCTATCTTGGGGGGCAGATGGGGGAGAGCAAGGCCAGCTACCTTTATTGGGGCACAAGGTTCTTTTAAAAGGAGGTGCGAAGGCCTTGTACCATTTTCCACTCTTGGGTTCTGTTTTCCACATCACTCTGCAAGAAAGAAGAATTTGAGTCACGGGGAAAGTGCACCAGCGTTTTACTGCAAATTTCTCCTGCCGTGCCCATCCTGCATGCCATTTTTGCAAAGCAATCTCCCCTAAATATGCTCGCGTGTTATTTTCACTGTACAATGCATTTCCATTCACCCCGGTATGTATGTTTTGCGTACAAATTACTTGGCTGGAGAACTGCCTTTTTAAAAAAATATTTTTATTAATTTTATACATATAGAGACATAACACACTTATGCAAAAGTGCAAACAACAAATATTTAACAAGAAACTAAAATAAAATACAAATAAAATGAAATAAAAAATACAATAAAACAATACACACCATATCAATACCTAAATCTTCCTTTTAACTTTCTTCCACCCTTCCAACCATTGTTTCTGGGACTTCCCCAGGTCCCTCCTAACTGATTTCCTTTTCAAATCGACTTTAGCAGTTCTTATTCATTACTTTAAATATTTATCATAGCTATCCCATCATCTTTACCTCAATCAATTAGATTAAAATCATTTATCTAATTTTCCTCTCTCCTCCTTTCCTCCCTAATGCCTTAACAACAAGAAAGTTTCCCATAGATATTCAGATTCTTATACCCCAAAATATTTCCCTAGATATACTTTAAACTTCTTCCAGGGAGAACTGCCTTGCAACCAAGGAAGCAAAAATTCAGAGACCCCGAAACAGTGGCACCAGCCTGCTTGTAACTTGTGCTCGGCTCACTGAAAGGCACCTGATACGGACTCAGACCAGTGCTATCTACTCTAGCTGGCAGCAACGACTCTCCAGTGTTTGAGGCAGGGGACTGACTTCCCACAGGCCCCCAGCTCCCCCCCCCCAGATGTTGCTCCTGGAGACTGAGTTGCCTGCATACAGAGCAGGTGCCCCAGCGCTGAGCTCTAGCCCTTCCCTTGCAGCAAAGGTGGGCCCCGGAGGAGGAGGGATGCATTGCCTCTCTGAGCCTCTTTTGTTTGCTTGTGGGGAGAGGAGGGCCCTGCTCCCAGCAGAACAGCAAGGAGCTTTGTTCGGAGGGATGGGAAGGAGGGGGCCGCAGAGGGGTTGCAGCCAAGAGGTTTGAGGGAGGGGTCCCCAGGTTTTTGTTTGTTTATTATTTACTTACTAGTGTAATTCAGCCCGTTGAATAAACGGGCGCTAGAACATCCCGGGGTTCGGAGAAGCGCTTGCGCAGCACTTCTCCGAACCCCGGGACCTGTCCTTGTTGTCGGTGGCAGGGGGACAGGAACGAAGGAGGAGAAAGCAGCCCTTTCTCCTCCTTCCTTCCTCTCCCCCAGCCGCCAATAGGACGGAGACATCCCGGGGTTCGGAGAAGCGCTTGCGCAGCGCTTCTCCGAACCCCGGGACCTATCCTTGCTGGACACACACGCTCTCTCCCCCCCCCGCCTCCAACGCTCAGTCCGGCTGGGAGCAGCAGTTGGCGGCCGCAGGGAAATGGTAGGTGGGGGGTGGGGAGTGCGCGCACGTGTGTGCATGCAGCCTCTGCATCCAATCCCTGTGTCCGTGGGGCACATGCACAGTAGCGCGGACACAGGGACACGGAATCTGGACGCAGAGACACTTGCACTTTATTATATAGGATGATATATTTATTCATGAGAAAACACAACAAAATACAATACCAGATGCTAACTAAAACAAAAATAGAGGCAATGGAGGATATCTGCAGCCAAACATATAGGACAGGCATCCCCAACCCCAGCCCTCCAGATGTTTCCGGACTGAAACTCCCATCATCCCTAGCTAACAGGACCCAGTGGTCAGGGATGATAGGAATTGTAGTCCCAAAACATCTGGAGGGCCAAGTTTGGGAATGCGTGATATAGGAGCAGAATTCCAAACCCAAACCAAACATAATAAATTAATATCGCAAAGTTACAAGTGACACAAATTTCTTTCAGTTCTCCCATACCTTCTTACTCCAGTATGCTCACCATACATTTAAAGCACATTTCCTCCCCTACAAAAAAAGGGAGCTATAGTTCACCCACACAGAGAACTATAATTCCCAGCATCCTTAACAAACTGCAGTTTCCAAAATTATCAGTGGAGGTAGGGAATGTGTTTCAGTTGTGTGGTCTGTAGGGGGTTAAAGCATGTTGAGGTCACAAAGGGCCCAACATTAGAGCAGGAGTATGGGACCCCTCTGGGGCTGGTGGATTTATTCCAGACCACCCACACGATTTCCGCTTTAGCAGTTGTTCTGTGATCCTGATGGAATCATGGAACTGTAAAGTTGGAAGAGACTCCAAGGGTCATCTAGTCTAACCCCCCCTGCAATGCAGGAATTTCAACTAAAGAATTCCTGACAGATGGCCATCCAAACTCTGCTTGAAAACCTCCAAGGAAGAAGAGCCCACGATTCAAAATGGGATCATGCAGAACTGCCTCAAAACTATCCTGAGCACAAATAATCACAAAAGCACAATAAAAACATAGTCTGGGGGGTCCACATTGTATATCATTCACAGACAAAAAGAGACAGATTTTGTTGCCTTTTTTCGTAAAATGCTTGGGGACTGATCTAGAATTAAGCTGCATATAAATGCAGGAATTAAAAAAAGTCAGTGTTCTTCCTAGCCTTGAAAGCTAAATAGCACATCCAGATTCAGAGGCAATTTATTGCAGGGTACCCTTGGCCAGGGCAGGAGAGGCTTCCTGGCTTCCTGGGCTGCATGTGGGCCTCCCAAAACAATCTTCCTGGCCACCATGGGGAAATTTCCTCTCCTCCTCCTTTCTCCTCGTCTTCCCCGTAGAATTACACATGGTTACCCATCCAATTTTAAAACATACCAGACCCTGCTTAGCTTTGAAAATGGGCTAGCAATTTTATTGCTGCACCACTAGGTCAAATCAACCTTACCTGATAGCTGAAGTGGAAATCAAAGGCCATTGTTAGTGGGAAGGGGAAGGAGCCCACTCTGAATCATGCAGGCTGGGTGCCGGGGCCAGGGGACCCCAGAGGGCAGCCCCTGCCATTTCTTCCCTAGGAGTGGGATGAGACCAGCAGTGTCTCCTATTTGCCAAGAGGCTGCTGTAGAGGAAGCACAGGTGGGGCTGCTGAGGAGTCAGTTCCAGCCTCCAAGGAGCGGCAGCGAGTGATGCACACCCAGGGGTGCAAGCGAGCCGCCGCGACACCCGGGGCGGCAAATTGCCATGCACCTGGGGGGGGCGTCGCCACGTAACAACGCATGTGTGTTACGTAACGATGCATGCATCATTACGTGGCAGGGTATCACTGCCCCGCCGCGCCTCCAAACCCGCGCTCCTCCAGCTCCAAACTCCAGGTAAAGAGCCTGCTCAGCGCGGTTTTTACCTGGAGTTTGGAGCTGGAGGCGCGCGGCTTTGAAGGCGCGGGGGGCAGTGATACACCGCCACGTAACACGCATGTGCAGCATCACGCTGCGCATGCGTGTTACGTGGCGGGGTATCGCCGCTGCC
Organism: Zootoca vivipara; assembly: GCF_965207765.1. Taxonomy (NCBI): domain Eukaryota; kingdom Metazoa; phylum Chordata; class Lepidosauria; order Squamata; family Lacertidae; genus Zootoca; species Zootoca vivipara. Next base: position 5,970,014 of record NC_142583.1, on the reverse strand, counting down.
CCGGCGACTCCAAAGCTTTTTACCGGGAGGCTGGAGGCTCAGCTTGGGAGTCACGGGAGTGCCAAGTGGCACCCCCCCCCGAGTGGAACCTGGGGTGAACCCCCCCGCATTGTGACACCCCTGTGCACACCTCGGAGACTGGATCTGCCACCCCTGTTGCCCGAGGTAGTCACCTCGCCTTGCCTCATGGGCGGGCTGGCCCTGTCTGCTTATTTCACGGGATTAATAGCTGTACTTGAGTATGGCCACATTGAAGATCCTGTGGAACTAGTGCTCTTTCTCTCCGGTCTCCTCCTTCATCTCCATTACGGATGGATGAAAAGGACCTTGGGGTCAACATGACATGTCCCACATCATGCTCCCCTAGAGCAGCCCAAGGGAGGGGAGGGGCCTGCGACGCTCCAGACGTAGAGGGAAAGCTGGCCCAGAGTTATCTCAGGTCAGTCCTCCAGACCCAGCCAAGGACGCTGCCACCGTGGCAGCTTGGAAACTGCAAGTGCAATATCTTTTTTTATCAGAACATTTTCTCTTGGCCTCCGAGCACACAGGGGAACAATCATTGACAATCTTAATCTGTACGGTTGTAGATTTTCAGATAAACTACAAATAGATGGGCTCTGCTTCGGACCCTTGTCCACTGCTCAGGTGCTACTGCCGAAAGTGGAAGGCCACCTGCCGGTCTGCACCTGCCCTTGACAAAGCCAAGACGGCAGAAGCATGCCAGCGTCAGGCTTCTTGGCTCTGGCATGCCCTTGGCCGTGTCCCCCACTGCTGCAATCCAGTAGGCCAGGGCGGGGAGCCTTTTGCCCTACGGGTGATAAGCAAATAGAATCAGAGAATTGTAGCACTGGAAGGGATCCCAAGGGTCATCTAGCTTGGCCCTGTGCAATGCAGGAATTGCCAGTAAAGAATCCCCGACAGACGGCCATCCTCCCATGAAGGAGAGTCCACTTCAACGTCCGACAGCTCTTACCTTCAAATGCTCTTCCCAATCTTTAGTTGGAATCTCCTTTCTTGCAATTTGAATCTATTGGTTCTGGTCCAACCCTCCAGAGCAGGAGAAAACAAGCTTGTCCTGTGTAAAGGTAAAGGTAAAGGGACCCCTGACCATTAGGTCCAGTCGTGACTGACTCTGGGGTTGCGCGCTCATCTCGCATTATTGGCCGAGGGAGCCGGCGTACAGCTTCCAGGTCATGTGGCCAGCATGACAAAGCCGCTTCTGGCAAACCAGAGCAGCACATGGAAACGCCGTTTACCTTCCCGCTGTAGTGGTTCCTATTTATCTACTTGCATGTTGATGTGCTTTCGAACTGCTAGGTTGGCAGGAGCTGGGACCAAGCAACGGGAGCTCACCCCGTCACAGGGATTCGAACCGCCGACCTTCTGATCAGCAAGCCCTAGGCTCAGTGGTTTAACCACAGCGCTACCTGGGTCCTGTGACAGCCCTTCAAATCACCACTCAGTCTTCTCTTCTCCAGGAGAACAAAAGGCCATCATATTGCATAAAGTTTATCCATTTTTCTGCTTATCACTTTAAAACGAGTGTTATTTTCTCAGCAATGGCCAGTCGCCAAACATTGTTTGGCCATAAATCTGGGGATGGTTCCTTTAAGACCTTCCAGGTTTGAGCTAAAGAGAGGCGAGCCTTTGAAGAGGTATAATAAACAAGAATGGAGGGAGAAATGCAGGAACTCCCAAATTATTTTGAATATTTCTGAGGATACCAACCCCCAAAGTGTCTGTTTTAGCAGGCAGTCCCACCATGACAGGTAATACGTTCCCTTAGTACAGGGGTCAGCAAACGTTTTCAGCAGGGTGCCGGTCCACTGTCCCTCAGACCTTGGGGGGGGCGGACTATATTTTTGGGGGGGAAATGAACGAATTCCTATGCCCCACAAATAACCCAGAGATGCATTTTAAATAAAAGGACTTGGTCTACTCATGTAAAACATGCTGATTCCCGGATCGTCCGCAGGCCAGATTTAGAAGGCGATTCGGCTGCATCCAATCCATGAACAGCACTCTCAATCCTTCATTTGCATGTTGTGGACCTGAGTGAGAACTGCAGCCACAGTGGGCAGGGTAAGAACTGCAGCCATGTTGGCCAGAAGGAGTACTGCAGTTAACTTTATACATACGGTAACACCCATTGTGGACCTGAGTGAGAACTGCAGCCACAGTGGGCAGGGTAAGAACTGCAGCCACGTTGGCCAGAAGGAGTACTGCAGTTAACTTAATACATAACAGACATTGTTCTCAAAGCTACGAACATGAGTTTGACCAAACTGTGGGAGGCAGTGCAAGACAGGAGTGCCTGGCATGCTCTGGTCCATGGGGTCACGAAGAGTCGGACACGACTAAACGACTAAACAACAACAACAAAAGTTCTGCTGTGCACTTAAATCCCTCCTGCAAAGGATTGACAGTTTGGTGGCACCCTGAGCATTTTGCTGCTTGCTGGGAGGTCAGGTATGCCAACTCTAGGGGGTGGAGGTGTCTTCCGCCCCCTTAATATTTGTTTGAAGGGGGCCCAGCCCCTCAATATTGAGCGGGGCTGGTGGAACACTGCAGAAGGCTGCACCAGGCTGTGTGGTGTTGGGAGACATGTGTGATGTTGTGACACACACACACGTCACACATAGATGATGCGCAACATCCCCCAGGCATCACTGATTGTCATCCTTTATTCACTTGCTCTTCAAAGAGAATCCAGATGACGTTATCTCCAGTTGAATTCCAGTGTTTTCTGTGAGGCTTGCCTCTCTCCCCCCCCCCCCGATTTATTGCCTTTCTTTATTCTTTGTATTTAAAATGCAGCAGCAACAGCTACCTGCTCAGTGTGGATTGGGGCCATGCAGTGAGGCCCTTTCAGGGCTACCATGCCTCCTCCTGGGTGCAGCGAAAAATGGTTTTCATTCTTAGATGAGAAATAACACTGTTTCACTATAAACTAAACTAAACTAAACTAAACCTAGTGGAAAGCAGCAATTCACCCCTGCTACAGAAACAGGGGCTAATGAATGGTGCGAGGGACCAATAAGCTACATTATTCATCTTTCATGCTGTTGCCACCCAACAAAAGTTAAGGGGTGATATGATAGCCATGTTCAAATATATGAAAGGATGTCATCTGGAGGAGGGAGAAAGATTGTTTTCTGCTGCTCCAGAGAAGCGGACATGGAGCAATGGAGTCAAACTTCAAGAAAGAAGCTTCCACCTAAACATTAGGAAGGACTTCCTGACAGTAAGAGCTGTTCGGCAGTGGAATTTGCTACCAAGGAGTGTGGTGGAGTCTCCTTCTTTGGAGGTCTTTAAGCAGAGGCTTGACAGGCATATGTCAAGACTGCTTTGATGGTGTTTCCTGCTTGGCAGGGGGTTGGACTGGATGGCCCTTGTGGTCTCTTCCAACTTTATGATTCTATGAAAAGGGGCAGAAGCTGCATATGGGAAGCTTTTAACTAACATCACAAGGGGCCTTCACTGGAAGGGCATGGGTTTTGCACAAACGTTATAGGAAGCACTGCAGGGACAGGTATTGCAGTACAAGATATCCCTACATGAAGTTACATGTTCAACTACCATTTTAATTCTGCTCGGGCGAGTAATCTCTGTGGAGTAAAACGCCCCCTGCGCATGATCATCTATATGGCAGTTCTCTCAACACCAAAGACAAAAGTGAGAGATCAAAGAGCTACCTTCCCTATCAGAAAGGCGCAGTTGATCTTCACAGCTGTCTTACCACATCACCATCTCTTGCCTGCAAGATCTACGAAGCGGACGGCGTCTCTCGCCCTGGATCTATTTATACCTTCTTCTCCGTTTCGCAAGGAGCCCACCTTTGGGGAGGTCATGGGCCTTCCAATAACGTTCCTGCCCTGCGAGGCAGATGACATTCTGCGTGGCTGGTCTTGTTGCTCCTGATGCGGAATGGCAACCCGTGGGGTGGGGTGGGGGGAAGGAAGGAAAGAAGGAAGGAAAGGGGGTCACTGCCGGTTGCCTCAAGTGGACCGGAATAGATGTGGTGTGAACCGGAGGATCTGCCGGCAGAGCTCTGGATTATTTAAAGAGAGATGCGTTGACTTGCACACTGTCAGGCAGGCTCCGGGGATGCTAGATCCTTTGCGCCCCACAAGCCCCTTTCCTCCGTTCCCCCAGGGACCTTGCTTCAGGGAGGTCACCTAGGGTACCTCTTCTGCCTGCCAGGTCCACTGCGGAGCTCGCCCTGGGTGGTGCTGCCTTGCTCTTCTTCCATGGCTGATCTCCACTGTCATCCTCTCTCAGCCCCAAGTGCCCAGCTCAGGTGAGCAAGGACCCTCCTGGGGGCCCTCCTCTGGCTCTCACTCCCATCTGGGGCAAGGCAGGGGATGGCGCTCTTCAAGGACTACGTCTTCCCTGCTCTGTCCCTCTGCCAGTCAATCGTCTTTTTCTTCTGCAAGGGGATGATTGAAGGGTTGGTGGTTCTACTCTTCCTGTGGCTGCTGGTCCAGGTCCTGCTAGACAAACACCAGCAGGGTGAGTATGCCGCCCTCCTCCTCCTCCTCCTCCTCCTCCTCCTCCTCCATCCTCACCCCCTCCCTGAAGTATCATGGGAACTATAGTTTCCTAAGGAGATTGTAGCACTGCGAGAAGGGGGGGGGGCTCCTAACAGCTCTCGGCACCTTCAACAAACTACAGTTCCCAGGATTCTTTGGGAGAAGCCATGGCTGTTAACGGGGCACTAAAGTGCCTTTTAAGCCTGTGGAGTGGGCATTCTGCGGATGATTGTCCTTTGAATCTGGAGCGACAGCATTTTGCAGGAGGGATTCGTGTTTTAGCTTTGTGTGTTGAAAGGGGACTAAAGCACCCTGGCCTTGGGCAGTTTGGAAAGTGATGGGAAGATGCATTGCAAAGTGTGTGGGATGAACAAATGACTAATAGGAAGACAACCCTGCAGGCAAATCAGGGTGAGCAGCCATTGTCATATAGGTAAAGGGGCCCCTGACCATCAGGTCCAGTCGTGTCCGACTCTGGGGTTGCGGCGCTCATCTCGCTCTATAGGCCGAGGGAGCCGGCGTTTGTCCGCAGACACCTTCCGGGTCATGTGGCCAGCATGACAAAGCCGCTTTTGGCGAACCAGAGCAGCGCACGGAAATGCCGTTTACCTTCCCGCCAGAGCGGTCCCTATTTATCTACTTGCACTTTGATGTGCTTTCGAACTGTTAGGTGGGCAGGAGCTGGGACCAAGCAATGGGAGCTCACCCTGTTGCAGGGATTCGAACCGCCGACCTTCTGATCACCAAGCCCTAGACTCTGTGGTTTAACCCACAGCGCCACCTGGGTCCCTACATTACAATGGGTCCCTACACTTACATTGTCGTATAGCCTGTAAGCAAATCAGAATGAATGCTCAGTAAAAAAGGGACACAGTCTAACCTTTAGCCCCAGCACCCTGAGCGAACTACCATCCCCAGGGTTCTTTGGGTTTCCATGGCTCCTCAAAGATATTGCTCCAAGGGTATAATGTAGATAAGGCCCAAGATGGGTCCGTCCCATGGGAATTGCACTTCTGTTAGGGGAGGGGAGGGGAGGGCCCTCCCCGCTACTCTCAGCACCCTTAGCAAACTACCAGATTTTGTAGTTTGGTGGAAGCCATAGCTGTTTGTTTGCTTTGTTAAGTGGTATGATACCATACTGTTTTCGAAGTATAGTGGAGATGGGGCCTGTGGCTACTGTACAGCACATCGTTGGCATTAAGATATTTGATTCCCACATTGCAAGGGGTTGGACTAGATGACCCTTGGGTTCCCTTCCTGTCCTACCATTCTATGATTCTACGGGAAAGCAGTAAAAAGTCAGCTGTGGGTCGTATTCTCTAAAAATCAAAGGCAACCTTCTAACACAGATCTCCAGGGGTTGTGAGGCTCCCAGCTGCCATTAACCTCAACCAGCATGCCCAGTGCTCAGGGCTGATGGGAGCCAGACAGTCCAGAAACATCCTGAGGGCCACAGTCTGCAAACAGGAGCAGCAGCAGCCACTATTTATCGGTGTTCTCTGGATTGATTGATTTCTGTTCTGGATGTGAGACGAAGAAAGGAACATTGGCAAGTTCCTGCACTGCTGGGGGTTGGGCTAGATGACCCTTGGGATCCCTTCCAGCCTTACAATTCTTTCCCTGTTTTTGTTAGAATTTTGTAGGGGATTGGCCCAGGGCCTTCTACATGCGAAGCATGCGCTCTAACCTTGTGCTGCAGCCCTCCCCCCCCCCAATCTCACGGGAGAATGCAACATTCCCTCTCACTCTCACACACACATATTCTGGTGTCAGCTGCCAATTTACCTGGAAGCCAAGCACAGATTGAGTGCTTTGCAAAGGGCTGTTTGACTAGGAAAAGGCCTCTTAGCTCCACAACTGCCCTGCGTCAGCAAAAAGGCAAGCCTGATAAGAAGAGCTTTTCTTTCCCTGGGGTTTAGCTGGTTTGAGGAGAGTCTGGCTTTATTTTAGCTCCTGAGCAAACATGTCAAACTGATGTCATCATCACGCCAGAGCTGCTCTTTGGGCGTCTTTTGGAGAGAGTGGGACTCCGGATGGGGTGACTTGCCCCTCCCACCCCACCGGATCCCTTTCCTGCCTTCCCTATTCTCCTTTTGAGCTGCCCCTCTCGCCCTTCTGAGCCTTAGTGGTAGTTGTTGTTGCCAATTTGTTCCAGCTGTTGTGAGCAGAGATGGGGGAGGAATCCAGTTCACACTTAAAGGAGATACTACCTAATCCACACATTCCAAAGCTGCCGATAGCGATAGCGTAATGTCATTATACAGCTGCATTTGGAATGTTCATGTTAGGCAAAAACTGCATACCGATTGCATAAGAATTTCCAAGGTGACTTGTTACACTTAAAAAACCCGCAACTTTATGTGGACATGCGAACAGAACTTACAAATGAAAACAAAAAAAGAGAAAACGAGCAAAACCCAAATGGACATGTTTTTTTTCCATCCCTACTTGTGAGTGGAGAAGTGAGTACATGCCGTAGATGGAGATCCAGTAGTGGTGCAGAGATTACAGTGTTAGACTAGGACCCGGGAGACCAGGGTTCGAATCTCCACTCGGCCATGAAGCTCACTGGGGAGAGGGGGGGGGGTCCAGTCTCGGCCTCTCAGCCTAACCTACTCACAGGGTTGCTGCAGGGATGAAACAGAGCTGGGAGAACCAGGTAAGCCAACTTGAGCTCCTTGCAGAAAAAGGTAGGGGGTATAAATGCAGTATATAAAATAAATAGATGGCCCATGGTGAGCCCTCCCCTGAAACTGGGACCTGCCCCCCTTGAGGCTCTGCAGTTGCTTTTCCTACAATTTGAGTCTCTTCTGCAAACAGAAAGAAAATTCGGACCTAACATTAGGAGTAGCTTTCAGGTGGTAAGACTCCCTCAGAAAGGAATGCACACTCATTCCTTGGAGGTTTTTAAGCAGTGGTAGGGTGGCTATCTGTCAGGGATAATTTAGCTTTGCTCTGATTCTTGCATTGCAGGGGGTTGAACTAGATGACCCTCGGGGTCCCTTCCAACTCCAGATTCTATTATTCTATTATTCTCTTCCTCTCCTCTGCTCAGTGCACTTACAGGTATTCCTGGGCGTGGGGCTGGCCCTGCTCTGCTTCTGCCTGCTCCTTGGCTGCGCGATTTGCTGGCACCGGCGGAGAACGCGGCGCCCGGATTGCGGCGAGGCGCAGGCGTCGTCGGGCCGCCCCCTAGTGGATCTGGGCCCCGTTCTGCCCTCTCCGACGACCGCGGTGCCCATCCAGCAACAATATGCCCAGCTGGCGGGGCAGCTTCTGGAGAGCCTGCCTGCTGCAGCTGCTCGTGAGCCGGCCTCGCCCGACGGCAGCCCCCCGACGGCCCTCCTGCGCAGCCGCGCCTCCCTGCCCAGCCTCGTCGTCCCGCCAGGGCTGAGCGCGCCACCGGCCAAGCGCCCTCGGGGCCCGCAGCGCCGGAGCACCATTGCCGCGGGAGACAGCAGCCTCCTCGCCGTGCGCCCCGTCGCGGGGCTCCTGCCCGCTGCTGCTACCCGCGCCAAGCCGCGACCTCGCCTGCACTTCGCCGTCGGCTACTCTCCTCCGGAGGCCACGCTCACGGTGAACGTAGTCGGCGTCGCCCATTTGCCCGGGGGCCTCGGCGCCAGCCGCAGCTGCTACGTCGAGGCGCGCCTGCTGCCGGGCTCCGCGGAGCCGCAGCGCACCGCCCGGCGCCGGAGGAGCCTCCACCCCGAGTTCCACGAGCAGCTCCGCTTCCCCGGCTGCGCCCGCCAAGAGCTGCCGGGCCTGACGCTGCGCCTCGCCGTCTACGCCAAGGCTTTCGCCCGTCGGAAGGACGCCTTCGTGGGCGAGGTGCTGTTCCCCTGCGCCCAGGTGGCCGGCGAGCTGGGCGCCTCGCCCTCTGCGCACGCCCAGGAGCTGTCGCTCACGAAGGTGAGGCTCGTGTCACCCAGCGGCCAGGGAGTCGTCGCCTCCCGCCATGCGGGGACCCCCAATTCCCGCTCCCCCTGTGGACCTCTTGGGGGTTTGGGGGCAGCAATGGTAGTTCCCTAAAATTCAAATTGTAATATAAGAAATAAAAGGAGCAGCAGAAATGCAATTGAGAACCAATCCCCAATATTCAAAGCGATGGATGGGTTACCTGCAACCACAAATGCTGGTTGCCCAGCTGGTCGCCCATGGGACAGTTTGAGAAACCCTGCACTGGATGGGTAAGGGCTGGTTTTATATGTTTGTACAATATGTGTGTCATGAGCATAGCCAGGATTTGTTTCCGGGGGAGGGCAGTTAGTTATGTATTTTGTAATGATTTACTTGATTTAGGGAGGGGCAGCTGCCCACCCCTCCATGGCTACCCCCATAGTGGGTGGGTGTTCCCTCTAGAGCAGGGTTAGCAAAACTGGCCCTCCAGATGTTATTGGATTCCAACTCCTATTGGCTGCTGGCCTTGGTGGGTATGCAGGCCCCTGAAGGGCAGGCTCATGCGCTTTTGTATAAATGAAATAACTAAACAGCATTTTAAAGCCTTAGGCAAGTAACTTTGACACGCAGGCATCCCGGCAAAGAGGCCCTAAGCAGCGCAAAGTGGCATAAGGCGAGAGTTGCTCTTGTGCTGGAAACCTGCTTCCTGGTTTCCCATTGAGGTTTCTGGTTGGCCACTGTGCAAAGAGGATGCCGGGCTCCACGGGCACCCACTGGCCAGATCCAGCAGGCTCTTCTTAGGTTCTTAAATCCATGTTAAATATAAAACTGGAGCTGGCTAACTCCTGTATGTTTGTATATATATGCCATCATGACGTGTTCATTCTCTCCCTCTTCAGTGCCACAGTTGCCAGGACATGAGCTCCGCCTCTTGGCTCTCTCAGCCCAAGTCCCTGGGGCAGCTTTTCCTCCTGCTCCAGTATCAAGCTCTGGCCAATCGCATCAAAGTTCTGGTTCGCAAAGCAGAGAACCTGGGGCGCGTCAGCCGGATGCTGGGAACACCAGGTAGGATGCATGTACCAACACGTGTATAGGAACACACAAACATAAGAAGCTGCCTTCTGCCGAGTCAGACCGTTGCTCCCTCTAGCTCAGTGTTGTCTACTCTGACTGGCAGCAGCTCTCCAGGGTTCAGGCAGGGAGTCCCTGCCAGACCTACCTGGAGGTGCAAGTGGGTATTGAACCTGGGACCTTCTGCATTCAAAGCAGATGCTCTGCCACTGAGCTATGGCCCTTCCCAGTATATGCTTTCCTCTGTGATCTCCACATGCAATAATTCTGTGTTTAAACTGGGATCTGGTACAGGTATTGCTCAGTACAGGTACAGGACTCAGGACACAAATTTTCATAAAATTTGCATGTTTTAATCTATGTACACACACACATTTTTAAAAAAATCTGTGAGCAAATTAAGAAGGGGAGCTCTCAGACCCCATCTGCATTATGCATTTAAAGCATTAGGATACCGTGTTTCTCCGAAAATAAGACACCGTCTTATATTTATTTTTCCTCAAAAAACCACACTATGGCTTATTTTCAGGGGATGTCTTATTTTTTTCCTCCTCCTCCTCCTGCCGCGGCTGGCATTGCTTCTGCACCTATCACTATGTCTTATTTTCAGGGTATGGCTTATATTCCTTGACTGCTTAAAAATCCTGCTATGGCTTATTTTATGGCTACGTCTTATTTTCGGAGAAACAGGGTACCACATTAAACACACATGGCTTCCCCCAAAGAATCCTGGGAACTGCAGTTTGTTAAGGGTGCTGAGAGTTGTTAGGAGACTCCTCTTCTGCTTACAATACTACATTTCCCAGAGTTTTCCAGGAAGAGGGCAGGACTGTTAAACCTCTGGAAATTGCAGCTAGAAACTGCTTTCTCTGCAGAATGGGAAATGCTAGCTTAGGGGAGATTTTCTCCCTCCTTAGAGGCTTCCAAGGGGCTCCCTGAGACTGATGACCAGGTGATGATTCATTATAGGGAGCCTCTTGCAGGCCCTGCTCCTGATCAACGGATTGGCACTGAAAGCCCATCTCCAAAGAAGATGGCTGTAAATGCCAACCAGCAATTTTCTTTGAACTTTGACAGGTTATATCAGGTGGTGGGCGGTCCTGTCCACCTATCAAAGTTGGGGAGAGAGGAATCTCTCTAGTTCCCCTTCTTTCATAGAATGGTGGAATTGGAAGGGACTCCAATAATAATAATAATAATAATAAATTATTTATACCCCACCCATCTGGCTGGGTTTCCCCTGCCACTCTGGGCGGCTTCCAACAGAAAAATGAAATAAAATAATCTATTAAGCATTAAAAGCCTCCCTAAACAGGGCTGCCTTCAGATGTCTTCTAAAAATCTGGTAGCTATTTTCCCTTTTGACATCTGATGGGAGGGCGTTCCACAGGGTGGGTGCCACTACCGAGAAGGCCCTCTGCCTGGTTCCCTGCAACTTGGCTTCTCACAACGAGGAAACCGCCAGAAGGCCCTCGGCGCTGGACCTCAGTGTCTGGGCAGAACGATGGGGGTGGAGATGCTCCTTCAGGTATACTGGACCGAGGCCATTTAGTGCTTTAAAGGTCAGCACCAACACTTTGAACTGTGCTTGGAAACGTACTGGGAGCCAATGTAGATCTTTCAAAACCGGTGTTTAGTGGTCTCAGCGGCCGCTGCCAGTCACCAGTCTAGCTGCCGCATTCTGGATTAGTTGTAGTTTCTGGGTCACCTTCAAAGGTAGCCCCATGTAGAGCGCATTGCAGTAGTCCAAGTGGGAGATAACTAGAGCATGTATTACTCTGGCGAGACAGTCTGCGGGCAGGTATGGTTACCATCTCTGCCTCTTCCAGCCCTCAGGCACAAACCTGTCGGTCTTGAGGAGTCCAGCATCTCCCAACCCTTGCCCTCTGCTTTTCCTCTTTCTAGACCACTACGTTCTGATCCACCTCTGCCACGATGGAAAGGTCATTGACACAAAGGAGACCAAGTCCATAGCGGGCTACAACCCTGTGTGGAATGCCCCGTTCCTCTTCAGCTTACCTGCTGGAGACATCCAGGAACAGCAGTTGTCCCTGGAGTTCACAGTCATGCAGGTAATGGATGGAAGATTTGAGCCAAAGTATGTTAGGGAAAAGGGACACAAGTGGCGCTGTGGGTTGAACCACAGAGACTAGGACTTGCCGATCAGAAAGTCGGCGGTTCGAATCCCTGCCACGGGGTGAGCTCCCATTGTTTGGTCCCTGCTCCTGCCCACCTAGCAGTTCGAAAGCACAAAATACAAGTAGATAAATAGGTACCACTCTGGCGGGAAGGTAAATGGCATTTTCGTGTGCTGCTCTGGTTCGCCAGAAGCGGCTTAGTCATGCTGGCCACATGACCTGGAAGCTGTACGCTGGCTCCATTGGCCAGTAAAGAGAGATGAGCGCCGCAACCCCAGATAAATAGGTACCACTCTGGCGGGAAGGTAAATGGCATTTTCGTGTGCTGCTCTGGTTCGCCAGAAGCGGCTTAGTCATGCTGGCCACATGACCTGGAAGCTGTACGCTGGATCCATTGGCCAGTAAAGAGAGATGAGCGCCGCAACCCCAGAGTCGTCCGCAACTGGACCTAACGGTCAGGGGTACCTTTACCTTTATGTTAGGGATTGATCTCTCCCTGATGACCAGTGATGGAGATGATGACAGTTGCCACACTTACTAGGGTGAAGACAGATGCAAAGAGCTGTGGTGTCCATTGAACCTCTGACTCCATTCTGGCCGTAACTAAGCTGAGTGCTGGAAGATCTGGGGCGGCTAAATTAAAAGCCCTTCACGCAATGCCTAGTTAAACTATGGAACTTGCTTCCCTAGGAGACAGCGATGGCCACTGGCCACCAACTTGGGTGGCTTTAAAAGAGTATTAGACACATTCACAGAGGAGGAAGTCAAGGATGCCTCCTAGCCAGAAAGGCTCTGGAGGGGGGGGGAGGGCCATGTGCTTGAATCCCTGCTTGCTGGTTCCTCACAGCCACTGTGAGAATAGGTTGCTGGACTAGATGGGCCATGGGCCTGATCCAGCAGGCTCTTCTGAACAATTTTTATGACCAGGATTCTATATGCAGCTCCCTAGCGTGCCTGCGGCAGGGCTTCTCCTAGCCCAGGCTTCCTCAACCTCAGCTCTCCAGATGTTTTTGGCCTACAACTCCCATGATCCCTAGCTAGCAGGACCAGTGGTCAGGAATGATGGGAATTGTAGTCTCAAAACATCTGGAGGGTCGAGGTTGAGGAAGCCTGTCCTAGCCCATTGCAGAGCAGAGGGTTGGGGGTGGGTGGGAGGCAAGCAAGGGTAGAGCAGCCTGCATTCTGGGTTGACCTGAAAAATGTAGGCACAGATAATTCCCTGGGCCCAAATGCAACGTATGATCTTGAGTGCCGAGCCCAGCCCACTCTGGATCCACACTTCTGGACTTGCTGAACAGTTATACAAATGCATAGATTTATTATTTATCTATTATTGTGATTTTTAAATCCTCTCTTCACCCTAAGGTCCATGGGCAGGTCACAACATTGAAACGCAATGTTAAAAACAGTTCCAAACAATTTACAGTCATAAAAATATTGGGGGGGGGGGTCCTAAAAAAATGCTCTTCGAGTGTCAAAAGCTGGGGTCAAGAGGGTCAAGCCATTGAGTTGAGCTAAAGGGAAATGAGGTTTTAGAAAGACAGTGTGGTTCAGTGGTTAGAGTATTAGAGTAGAACCTAGGAGAAACCAGGGTTCTGATCTCTACTCTGCCATAATAATAATAATAATAATAATAATAATAATAATTTATTATTTATACCCCGCCCATCTGACTGGGTTTCCCCAGCCACTCTGGGTGGCTTCCAACAGAAAAATAAATCACAATAATCTATTAAACATTAAAAGCCTCCCTGAACAGGGCTGCCTTCAGATGTCTTCTAAAAGTCTGGTAGTTGTTTTCCTCTTTGACATCTGTTGGGAGGGCGTTCCACAGGGCAGGCGCCACCACCGAGAAGGCCCTCTGCCTAGTTCCCTGCAACCTGGCTTTTCGCAATGAGGGAACCGCCAGAAGGCCCTCGGTGCTGGACCTCAGTGTCTGGGCAGAATGATGGAGGTGGAGACGCTCCTTCAGGTATACTGGACCGAGGCCATTTAGGGCTTTAAAGGTCAGCACCAACACTTACCCTCAGCCTAACCTACTTCACAGGGTTGTAGTCGGGATAAAAGGAGGAGGAGGAGGAGGAGGAGGAGGAGGAGGAGGAGGAGAATCTGGTGAATCCTTTCTGTCCAAGGAGGAAACAAAACAATGCATTGATTCCTGCTTGTTGTTGTGCCAACTTAGGGTGCACTTCCTCAAGAAGTATTTTGTAGGTGGGAAAACTTGGGCTGAGATTTCCTATAGGGAGGGGAAACCCTGAGGTGAAATGGAAAGGTGTTGCCATGGCCCCCTGCCCAACCTTGCTTGCCAGGGTCCTGTGGTGGACAGTGGCGGCTTCCAGGTTCTGGCGGAATCTGACGGGGTCTGGGGGATCTTGCTGCAACCTGGAGGTCACTGCCGCTTTTTCCTTGCTTCTCTGGCATGGGAGGGGTGCCACCAGCAAGAGAGCCCTGCTGGAAGACAGTGTCAGTTCTCCTCACTCGTCCGGCATCACGGGTGGGGGTGGCAGGGCTTGCCTCAGTCTGTCTCAGGATGGGCTAGCTATAGGGCAGCTCTGAGGTTCCCCCACAACTATTCCTGACACTGACTCTGTTTCCCCCTCCATCTTGTCCCAGGCTCGCCTCTACGCCCGCAGCTGCGCTGTTGGCCGAGTGCTGATCGGCCCTGTGGCCCCTGAGATGGGGCAGGTCCACTGGAAGGAGATGTGCAGCCGGGGGAACATGGAATCTGCTCGCTGGCATGCCATTCAGTCAGGCGGCTTTCAGCTCTGCCCTTGAGATGCGCACCCAGAGCTTCCGGCTGGGGAAGTCACCTGCCGGTCATGGTGAACGATGGTAGCCAAAGCAACGGCACCCTGCGAGAGAAATGGCCTCCCTCTGCTAAGGGAGGCCAGGGAAGGCTTGAGGGGAACTTGGCATGGCGACACCTTTAAGGTACACAGGACTGCAGGAAGTCCAACTGGAGAAATCCAAGCCAGTTCCAAGTCTTCCCAAGGCAGGGACTTTTTGCCCAAAGAGAGGTGATGCTGCCTGGAGCCCTTCAGAAACCTTGGGGTTGAAAGGTTGGCTGCAAGCTCTCCGGGACAGCCAAGGAAGGCAGAAAGATCTCTTCCTCCATAATGCTCCCCACCTCCACCGGGCACGCTGACCTCAGATCCAAGATCCGCTTCAGCAGCAGCTTCTGGGCACTGCATCATCCACATAACTTACGGCTGCCAGCCATAACGAAAGAGAACTGAAAACCACTTTGGATGGCGCTCAAAGGCACGGCGCTGCTCTAGGTGGGGTGCTGACTACTGCTGCTGTTGCAACGAGGAGGAACTTGAACTGGGGCAGCTGGGTGCAAACAGAAATGTCAGAATAGTAGGCGCCAGTGGCCTCGTTGCAAGGCAGCCTGGAAGGGCTGTTGTGCTGGAGGCTGCGATGGACAGAGCTCTGCAAAGAGAGCCTGTCTGTATAAAGCATATGCATGGCCCATTAACAGCCTTTATTGCATTCCTTCTCGGAACATGCTTATTTCATTCTCTCATCTCCAGGGGGTTCAGGGCCGGCACACATGGATCTCCCCCCCACCCCTTCATATCCTCTCAACAGCCCTGCAAGGTTGTATTAGTGGGTGTGGCGTTTCACCTCTAGAGGGCCTAGAAGGGGTTAAGTTGCCAGGAGGGAAACGACCAATGGGAGCTCTCCAGCCAGAAGCAGGGTGTATATAGGAAGAATGCAGGCAGGCAGGAGAGGTAGATGAGATGAGAGATGAGGAGAGTTGGGAGAGTTAGATGTGAGGAGAGAGAGATAGATGAGAGGAGCTGGTGTGAAGAATAGAGCTGGTTAATATTGTGGTGGCTGTTAAATAGCGAGATAGACAGGATATAGTGTTAGGAGTTTAGTGATAATTATTATTAGTATTATTTAGAGGTAATAGGCCGGTAAATCATATTTAGAGGTATTAGGCCGGTATAGGAACCATCTGTGATTTTGGAAACCGTTTAAGCTTTGTACAGTAACCAACACGCATAAGAGTATTCATTAAACTATTCTGTTTTATTTTACTATATCCTGGTCTGAAGTGTGTGAGTGATTGAGAGTATTTGTTTGTCGTTGGCACAACACCAATAGACCTTCAAACGTCCGGGGGTGTTGTGCAGGTCAGTGTGACCGCGACAGTGGGCAATGCCATGTGGAAGATATTTCACACTGTATGTTAACTTATCCCCTACATGCAAATCCAAAAGAGGCACTTTTTCAAAAAACCCTGTTTGTGCAGGATAGCAGGCTGTCCCTGAGTGAGAGGGTCCAGGGGTTGTTAAGGGACCATACTACACTAGAAGAAGCACCTGGATAAAATAGCCGTAAGAAGTGAGGGGAATTTGGAGCACTAAACTGAAACAGGGGCATCCCTGTTATCAGATATCTCACATCATATGTTTGCTGTTTTTATTTGCAGATGTCTGAATCATATTTTAAAATAAAAAAATTCCTTCAGTAGCACCTTAAAGACCAACTAAGTTTTTATTTTGGTATGAGCTTTCGTGTGCATGCACACTTCGTCAGATACACTGACGAATTTTAAACTGATTGTAATTGTGTGGAATTGCCCTGGCCTTCAGTTAGTAAAATAAACTTATTTTGAGTGATGTAGGTTAGACTTGAGGGCAATCTACCAGGTCAAAAATCTCCCCAGAAACTTTATGACTGAGCAAGGATTTGAACAAGGATTTCTTGTATTATGAGGGATGCAAGAAGCTGCCTTGTACTGAGTCGGATCCGCTGGTCCATCCAGCTCAATATTGTCCAAACCAACCTGCAGCAATGGCTCTTCGGGGATTCACGCAGGGGTCTCTCACAGCCCCACCTGGAGATGCTGTTGCAGACTGAACTAGTGAATCAGGTGGCTCTACCACTGAGTTATGGTCCTTAGAAAATCATTACAATTCTATTGGAATATTTCAGCCAGTGGGAGGGATCCTGAGCTTCCCCCTTGGGCCATTTGGACAGGTGGGAGTCATGATTAGATAACACAAAGGGGGGGGGGAATATAATCAGTGTCTGCGTATCTTTTATAAAGCCAGCTAAGATCCAAGCGGGGGGACCCAGGTGGCGCTGTGGTTAAACCACTGAGCCTAGGGCTTGCTGACCAGAAGGTCAGCGGTTCAAATCCCTATAATTTAGAGGCGAACCTGACCCATTCGCACTTCGTGAAACAAAGGGGAAACTGAATTGCAGCCTTTTAAATCTGCACTTCCTCAAATTTTGCGGTGCGGGGCTCCAGCAAAGCCAAGTGGAAAGGGCAAATTGGGAGGGTTCAAACTTCTCCCCCCTGCATAAAATGACCTTTGGAGGCCCCACCGTTTGGGATGATTCCAGGGCAGGTTGCAAGATTATAACACAATATGATTGATTGATTGATATTTATTACGGCCATTGGCCCATCACAACAATTCCCATACCAACATATATGTACTTAAACCTCCAAATTTAAAACAGCCAAAAACTTACAAACAAACAAACAAAAAACCCAACAACATACAATACAATAAATTTTCAACATAAACATCGCCCTCTGCTCATAAATTAATAAAAGACATAAATGATGAATGGTATAAATGGTATCTGAAGAAGTGTGCATGCACACGAAAGCTCATACCAAAATAAAAACTTAGTTGGTCTTTAAGGTGCTACTGAAGGAATTTTTTTATAAATGATGATATCACCTAATTACATCCTAAAACATAAATCATGGTTTAAAAGGGTTATCCGAGCCGCACAGGAGTCCGTTTTTCTTCTTTAGGGATAGGACGCTGATCAAGAATCTGGCACAATATGAAAAACAATTTAACCGTAAAAATAAGACAAGTCCTACAAAAATACCACACAAAACCAGTAAAAAAAAG
Organism: Zootoca vivipara; assembly: GCF_965207765.1. Taxonomy (NCBI): domain Eukaryota; kingdom Metazoa; phylum Chordata; class Lepidosauria; order Squamata; family Lacertidae; genus Zootoca; species Zootoca vivipara. The sequence continues at coordinate 5,952,488 of NC_142583.1, read as the reverse complement.
TAGTATGAAAGCATGCAGAAACAAGAATTCGGGGAATTCCTACAGATAAAAACTGGCCTTATGCTCCAGGAGAGCCTGGGGGAGAAGAAGAGGTGTCTTGGCAAGATGGGTGCTGCTTCATGGTGGAAGGACAATAGCAGAAAAGCCCGTTTTGGGAGTCACCGCCCTGTGACACCCTGCAGGGCACAGTACTGCAAGGAGACTCTCCCCAGATGATCTAAGTGATCTTCCCATTGAATTTCCTCATGTTCAAATATGGCAGAGTTTCTCCAGCTCTCCTTCAGTTCGGTCTTCTTCTGAAGGTTCGGGGCTCCCTCTGAATTTAAAGGGGGACCATGGTCTTGGGGACCCAAATGGCCTTGGGGACAGAAGAGCTGAGCTCCGGGGGCTGAGCAAGGTCCCTTCGCCCTCAAGGTGGCCCTGGCCTTCTTGGTGGGAAGTCGTGGGGGGCAACAAAAGAATTGCAGAAGGCACAGTGGGGCCGGAGGACCCCGGGAGCGAGGGGCGAGGCCATGCAGAGAGGAGGTTTCCATGGGCAGCAGAGGTTGTGGCTGACAAATGTGCGACACTCGTGTCAGAAGAGACACAGCTTCGCTCTTCTTCAGCACCAGAGTGGAGCTGAGCCTCCTGTGTAGCCGCAGGCCAGTTCTCTCTGCCGCAAATGGAGGATATGAGCTCGTTCCTTTGGGGCGAAGGCACAGGGTTGTTGCATCCATGAGCGTTTTGCACATCCCGGTCCGGGTTAGTGGAGAGCTGGGGAACCAAACACTCGGCCCTGCTCTTTTCTGGTCCTTGCTTCGAAAGTCTGCCGATCTCTTGGATCTGTTGCTGGAACCTCAGTTTGGCTGTTTGGGGAGTGGAGAAATAGGAGCAGAGATTTAGTAAAGAAATATTATCTCCCCCACTTTCAACTCCAAAAGATTCCAGGGCAGCAAATAATACTGTTGGTTTTTTTTTAAAAAAATCCCTATATAAAACTGTAAGGCACATCTGGTTGGCCACACTGAGAACAAGATGCTGGTCCAGATGGTCTGATCCAGCAGCTAAGTTCTTACTAGGTTTTTAAGTTCTTCTATAATGTAGAAAACTAACAGTGGTTCAGCCTCAGCTGTTCCAAAGTTATGTAGGCTGTCTAAAGTCCTTGCAAGAAAATGCAACCACGGTGTGCAGTGGCCCCTTAAAGACTAATATATTTATTTCAGCATAAACTCACTCTCTCTCCCTCCATTAAAGCTTATGCCAGAGGTCTCCAACACAGCCCCACTTGTTATGTATTAAGTTAACTGCAGTATTCCTTCTGGCCACCATGGCTGCAGTTCTTACCCTGCCCACTGTAGCTGCAGTTCTCACTCAGGTCCACAACATGCAAATGAAGGATTGAGAGTGCTGTTCACAGATTGGGTAGCTAGGGGAGGTTTGTTACTGTTGCAAGTTACTGAGTACTATATAAACCAGTTGGCTAAGCTACTGTTCTGTCTGGACTCAGAGCTAGAATAAAGAGCTGGTTGTTTTGAGAGCTGTGTCTTCATCCTTCTTACCCACTATTTTACACTGGCGAAGAAGGTGGGATCAGGATGCAGCAAGCCACAGCCAGAGCTGAATCACTGAGCTAAATCACTGAGCTGAACACTTAAGAGCTGAATCACTGCTGGCCCCTTAAAGACTAATAGATTTATTTCAGCATAAACTCACTCTCCCTCCATTGAAACTTATGCCAGGGGTCTCCAACACAGCCCCACTCCCTGCAGTATGTCCTAAGGTGCTTGTGAAAGGACTCAGTAAAGTTCCCCTCAAAGATCCGCAATAGATGTGGGACTCTTTCCTCTCCCTCCTCTGTTCTCGTTTCCATTGACTGGGCCACTCCTGCCCTGCCTCTCTTCTTCCGCTCTTTCAGATGTGGTAGCCATTTTGTGTTACACCATGCCCTCACAGTAGCCATTTGTGACAGGCACCCATGACAGTTTCTCAAACAGGGGCACCATCTAGGGTGGGACGAGGGCCCCCCCAAAAAATTCAAGGATGGGGCCGCCCCACTAGGCCTTCCTGTGGGCATCACTGAGCCTTCTCATGGCTGCAACAGACACCACTGGGCCTCCCTTCGGCCATGATGGGCCCCATCCGGCCTCACAGCCACCTCCCACTGTGTGATGCCATGCACATGCACTGGGGCCCCCCAAAGTTGGGCGGAACCCGGCGCCAAAATATGCCCACCGGTCCAAAAAGGGTTGGTGACCTTTGCTTATAGCAAACAAGCAGAAACATTAGAACCAGTAACACAAAAACAATGCTTGCAGTCTCAAATATAATAAATTAGCTCATGCCACTACAGATGAAAAGGTAAAGGGGCCCCTGACCATCAGGTCCAGTCGTGTCCGACTCTGGGGTTGCGGTGCTCATCTCGCTCTATAGGCCGAGGGAGCCGGCGTTTGTCCGCAGACAGCTTCCGGGTCATGTGGCCAGCATGACAAAGCTGCTTCTGGCGAACCAGAGCAGCACACGGAAACGCCGTTTACCTTCCCGCCGGAGCAGTCCCTATTTATCTACTTGCACTTTGATGTGCTTTCGAACTGCTAGGTGGGCAGGAGCTGGGACCGAGCAACGGGAGCTCACCCCGTTGCAGGGATTCGAACCGCCGACCTTCTGATCAGCAAGCCCTAGACTCTGTGGTTTAACCCACAGCGCCACCTGGGTCCCCTGCCACTGCAGATTAGATTACTGCAATGCGCTGTACAGACGTCTTCTTGAAAACAGTTCAGGAGCTACAGCTGGTGCCTAATTCAGCAGCCAGATTATTGACTGGGAGCAGAAGGTCTGAGCGCACTGCACTAATTCTGCCTGACTCTCCTGTCGATTCTTTTCTGGGCTCAGTTCAGGGAGCTGGTTTTCACCCCTAGAGCCTTAGGCAGCTCAAGATCACAATACCTCAAGGACCGCCTCCCTCCATAGGAACCAACCTGGGTCCTGCAATTGTCGTCTGAAGCCTTTTCCCCTGTATGAGCCACCCTTCACGGGCAGCCACACAAGAACAGGGCCTTCTCCAAGATGGCTTCCCAGGTGTGGGAGACACTCCCCAGGGAGACCCATCTTGCCCCTTCCTTATATATCTTCAGAAAACATTCCTTTTTGGTCAGGCATTTAGCTTTTAACTATATATGGCCTTCTTGCATGCATGTTTTAATGTAGGTGTTTAAATATATATATATGTGCTGCTTTCAATGGATGTATGTGGTTTTTTCCTTAAAATACTGTATGTCACTTTGAGTTGCTTTGTCTACACTACCCAGGGAATCTTTCCCAGTCCTACTTGGTGATGCCGGGGACTAAGCCTGGCACCTTCTGCATGCCAAGCAGGTGCTCTAACACCTTAAAGGTAAAGGTAAAGGGACCCCTGACCATGAGGTCCAGTCGTGACCGACTCTGGGGTTGCGCGCTCATCTCGCATTATTGGCCGAGGGAGCCGGCGTACAGCTTCCAGGTCATGTGGCCAGCATGACAAAGCCGCTTCTGGCAAACCAGAGCAGCACATGGAAACGCCGTTTACCTTCCCGCTGTAGCGGTTCCTATTTATCTACTTGCATTTTGATGTGCTTTCGAACTGCTAGGTTGGCAGGAGCTGGGACCAAGCAACGGGAGCGCACCCCGTCACAGGGATTCGAACTGCCGACCTTCTGATCAGCAAGCCCTAGGCTCAGTGGTTTAGCCCACAGCGCCACCGGGCAAAGGCCTACCTGGTCCAGCAGCAACCTCTTCTCACAGTGGACGACCATCACCATCACCATCACCCTTCCTACCTTTCATTAAGGCTTCATTCTTCTGCTTCAGAGCTTGGATCTCAGAGGCCATGGAGGTGATCTGGAAGGGATAACTGAATTATAAGGGGGGGGAGGGTTTGCCACACCTGCACCATACATTTAAAGGGCTCTTGGGCCATGTTTAGCAGTCATGGCATCCCCCAAAGAATTCCCGGGGAACTTTCTTTTATGTGACTTGAACTGCCAGCTTCATCAGATCGGGAAGGTGGACTTGTCAAGTGGCCTCTCTGAATGGGTGGCAGGAGCAGGGCCACGAGGCGGATGGAGGCAGCTGCTCTGCGGTGAGCAGAGGTAAGGAGAAATCTCTCGAGAGCCCTGTGGGATCACACAGAGGCCTTGAGAGATCTCACCGGAAACTGGAGGCCACAGCCTCGGAAGCCTGGGAAGCAAGGCTTTAGCGCAGGCAGCAGCGGGGGGCAGGTGATGCACGGCACAAGGTCAACACCTTCCTGTTTTGCCTCAGGCGGTGAGGCAGGCTGGTCTGCCCCTGAGTGAGCAGGAGGGACCCCTGGCATTTTCCTGCCCACCCCCCACCCCCGGGCAAGGCTTAGCACCAGCAGTCTGCCTTACTATTTCCGTTTTCTCTCTCAGCTGCTGCTGTAGACTCTGGGCTTCTCCACCCGTGCCGGGAACGCCCTGAAGTTCTGCCTGACCTTCCTCAGGAAGCCTAATGGGTTTGGCTACAGTCTGCAGGAAGCACAAAGAAGAGGCTATAGAAATCCTTCGAAATTCCAGAGGGCATCATGCCCTGCAACCCAGCCACAGATGTCATGCACCCAGAGCAGTGTAGGAACCACACACTAGGCTCTGGGCTCTGGGGTTGGGTTCCCCCTTCCAGCCAGCTACTCTGTTTCCCGTTGCGATGGTGGCATGAAGGTTTGGTGGGTTGGGCACACAGAGGGCACCCAAGGGTTACAAGCCGTCCGCAAGGCTTAGGTTGTCCACACATGCCTTCAACCCTTAAGGGTTTCCCTGGAAAGGTCCTTCTGTACCTTCTCCACTGCTCTAAAAATAGTGGGGCAGGGGGAGTGACGTAATAATGTTTCCATTGCCCTTAAAGAACAAGTGCCCCCATACAGTGCTGGGGCAAGTCAATTCCCCCCCCCCCAAATAAAAGGGTTTTGCGGGGTTTGGGCACATTGTTGAACCAGAGAAAGGCGATTGCCTTTCTGATGCTCGTTGTGTTACAGCTGGGATGGGAACATCAGAAGAAGCGGCCTACTGGATTAGGCCAAGGGCTCATTCAGTCCAGCATCCTGCTCTCATGGTGGCCAACCAGATACCCCAGTGGGGGGCACCCAAGCACAAGAGCGATCCTCTTCCACTCCTGCAGTTTCCAACAACTGGCATTCAGAAGCATTGCTCCCTCTGACTGCGAAGGCAGAGCAGAGCCATCCTGGCCAGGAACCATGGAGAGCCTCCTCCTCCTCCATGAGTTTGTCCAACCCTCTTCTAAAGCCTTCTAGGTTGGTGGCCCTCCCTGCCTCCTGCAGGAGCGAGTTCCACAGTTTAATTCTGCACTGCGTGAAGAAGGACTTGCTTTTCTCTGTTCTGAATCTTCCAGCAGGCCTCTCCTTAGGTTCTTAAGTAATGTCTGGAGGGCACCATATGGGGCTGCCCCCAACCTCATCTCTTTCTTTCTCCCCAATATTCCTCCGACAAATGTGGGGAATTTTGGGACTCCTGTGACTCTCGACACCCAACCGCGGTGTTACTCCACAAGAAACCCATCAGGGATGGAGGGAGGGAAGATTTCTCACCAGCATCCCTTGTGACTTCAGAGGAGCCGCTGAACTTTCTTCCTTTGGTCTTCCGGGATCCTTCTTGTATCCTGCCTGTTGCTGCCTGAAAAGCCCTTTCAGCTGTCAGAAGGGCAGAAAACAGGCGCAGGGTTAACCTTATCCGGCAGGGATTCCCAAAAGCAGCTATGAAAAATTTGCCAATCTGAGTTAGATGGACTATTTGAGCTGTGCCATGGTATATTCCAAGTTTTCTGGCAACAGTTGGGGAAGCATCACAGAGCAACACATAAAGCAGAATGCTGTGTGGACGGTCTGATATAAACCCACCTCTGATGCACCATCATTGCATCAATAACATGTTGCAGAATACTTCCACCCACCCAAAAACAGAAGAGCCCCCCAAACAGTCACATTGATCATTTAGATTACATATTTTGGGCGCCTCTAGGCCGTCAGTGTTTTGCAGGAGCGAATTAAGCTCATGCTAAAACTGAGAGCCCATGTGGCATAGTGGTGAGTGTTTCAGGCTAGGGCCAGGGTTCAAATCCTGTCTCAGCCATGAAGCTCACTAGGTGTGACCTTGGGGCACCCACCCACTCTCAGCCTAACCAGCCTCACAGGGCTGCAATGGGTCTTAAATGAAGAGGTGGGCACAGCCACATACGCCACCCTGAGCTCCTTGGAAGAAAGATGGATATTAACATAATAAATGAATAAACTTTATGTATGCAATTTTAAAGCTGATTAAAAGTGTTCTGCTGCCCCTAGTACAACAAATCCACTCTGTGAAGAAGAAAAAACAGCAACAACAACACAGACTTCTTTGTGGTTTGGAATGTAACAGTGGAAACACATTAAAAAGTGAGAGGTGAACGGATTACAGGAACGTCTGTAATAAACGCCCCACAAGCGGCCCAGGACACAGGCTCATTTACACGTAACTGTCACACAAAGAAATCAGAATGAATGCTCAGTAAAGACCAGACAGAGTCTAGCTGCCTTGTACCCTTTTTGCAAACAAATCAGGATTAGTACAGGTGTATTTCTGGAGGAGCCCCCAAGTCAGACACACGGAGGGGATTCCTTCTGTTGGTGCAGGAAAAAAGTTTCCTCTGAGAAGTTTAACCTGCCAGGGACATTCTTGGCGCCTGTGCAATGTCATGTCACCCGGCCCCATGCCAGCTCAAACATTCATTTTGCTGCATGCACTTAAGCCAATGCGCGGGAGGGTAGAATTTCACACCACTTTGAACGCCCATCGGTTATATAATAAGAATATAATAATAATTATTTATTATTTATTATTTATACCCTGCCCAACTGGCTGGGTTTCCCCAGCCACTCTGAGCGGCTTCCAACAAAATATTAAAATAAAATATTCTATTAAACATTAAAAGCTTCCCTAAACAGGGCTGCTTTCTAAAAGTCTGGTAGTTGTTTTTCTCTTTGACATCTGGTGGGAGGGGGTTCCACAGGGCAGGTGCCACTACCGAGAAGGCCCTCTGCCTGGTTCTCTGTAACTTCGCATCCCGCAGTGAGGGAACCGCCAGAAGGCCCTCGGTGCTGGATCTCAGTGTCCGGGCAGAATGATGGGGGTGGAGACGCTCCTTCAGGTATACTGGACAAAGGCCGTTTAGGGCTTTAAAGGTCAGCACCAACACTTTGAATTGTGCTCGAAAACGTACTGAGGATGCCAGGCAGGCAAAGGCTGCTCTGGGTTCCACAACGAAAGCAAGTGTCATTCAAAATCATATATTTAGCCGAGGGTTGGGCTAGATGACCATTGGGGTCCCTTCCAACTCTACAATTCTACAACCCTAGGAATACAGCACCAAGTGGACTCATGCTCATACTTCAAAGCAGGAAGTGGTGGGCAGATGAGTCAACAGAAGCTCTTGAACACACAAACACACAACGCTCCCAGGATGACATTTCCTTCCTCCTTGGCTGCGGCCTGTTCTCTCCAAAGAGCCGTGAAGAACATGGTGAGTCAGGGAGGAAGAGGCAAAGGTGAGGAGGGGCGATGACAGAGGTAATTCTGTCACCTACCTGCTCGGTCACCAGCTGGTGCTGCCGTCTCAGGCTCTCCTGCTCTTCCTGGGGGCTCCTGGTGACTTTCGCTTCCGAGTCCTGACTCTGCCCCTGGGGGAGGAAACGGACCTGTGTGGGCAGAGAGGCCAGAGGATGGCAGAGCCCAGTTCTGGTTCCCGTCTCTTTTACGGATCTCGGCTTCTGGAAGTGGGAGGCGAAGCCTCGGGGTTTTCGGCAACCCAGCTGGGTGCTGTGCCAGCCACAGCAACTCTGCCAAGCCTCTCCTGCACCTGCCTTCCTAACGCCCTCAAGGACAATCGGGGGGGCGGGGGGCACACAGGCTAAAGGTGAAGGAAGAGAGACACAACTCAGCAGCTGGATGTCTGCCTTGCAAGCAGAAGGTCCCGGCTTCCGTCCCCGTGGGCATCTCCCAGTGGGGCTGCGAGAGACTTCTTCCTGAAGGCGAGGAAAACGCCACATGGCAGAGATTCCTAGCACTATGCATGGCATGGAGAGAGTGGGCAGAGGGAAGTTTCCCTCCCTCTCTCATAATACTGGAACTCATGAGCATCCAGTGAAGCTGAATGCTGGAAGATTCAAGATTGATTGGGGGGGGCAGCATTTCTTCACATGGGACACAGTTAAACTATGGAACTCCCTCCCACATGAGGCAGTGGTGGCCGCCAGCTTGGCTGTAAAGGAGGACTGGAGAAATTAATGGAGGAGAGGGCTATTGACGACTCATAGCAAAACATGGCGCTCCTTGCCCCCTTAACAGTTTGCTGCAGGCTAGCCTAAAGGATTTATGCAGTTCTATGACTAGGGACCCAGGTGGCGCTGTGGGTTAAACCACTGAGCCTAGGGCTTGCTGATCAGAAGGTCGGCGGTTCGAATCCCTGTGATGGGGTGAGCTTCCGTTGCTTGGTCCCAGCTCCTGCCAACCTAGCAGTTCGGAAGCACGTCAAAATGCAAGTAGATAAATAGGAACCGCTACAGCGAGAAGGTAAACGGCGTTTCCATGTGCTGCTCTGGTTTGCCAGAAGCGGCTTTGTCATGCTGGCCACATGACCTGGAATCTATACGCCGGCTCCCTCGGCCAATAATGCGAGATGAGCACGCAACCCCAGAGTCGGTCACGACTGGACCTTTACCTTTATGACTTAAAAGCAAGGGGAGCCTTTCCTTGGTCACATCCATGCCATACACGGAAAGCACACGGCTCCTCAAAGAATCCTGGGAACGGTATTTGTTTAGGGTGCTGGAAACTCTAGCGCTGTGGTGGGAAAACTACAGCTCCAAGGGCTCTGTGGGGGAAGCTGTCTGCTTCAAGGCATGGCCTGGCTGTGGCCAAAGAGCACGGAAAAGCTTCACCCGTTCAGATTTCAACAAGACAGGCTACGGCTAAAGGCGCTCTCAAAGAGACAGGGAAGTCTTTAGGGCCGGAGGGCTGCCTTCCCATCAGGGCAACTTTCCGGGGACCAAATGCCAGCAGTGGGCGGAAGCAAAATGGGTGGAGCAACAGATGCAAATTATGTGGGATGGAACACTGGGGCAGACAAGTCACAACAGTTCCTAGAGTGTCTACTAAGAGGGACTCACCTGGGGGAACACCTGACTAAGTTCCTGTTCCTCCAGATATGCAGATGAGATGGATTAGCTGGCAGACAAAAGCCCCTAGCCAGCAGCCATTCTCTCTCTTAGCCATTTCTCCTTCAACGGGAACACATCTCCAGAGAATCTCCAGTTAGGATGGTTCTCCCTCTTGGCCTGCTGCCAAGAGAGAGACCAGATGGAGCCTCACTTTACTGAGAAGACTCCAGATGTACATATTTGTAACTTTTCTACGTAAGCCTACCTTTCTGAGATTATGCTGTTAACTCAGGATGTCATGTGAGTAAACTCTGTCTTATTTTAATACTATTGTGTTGTGTATTTCTTTTAAGAGGGACAAAGGGGATTTGCCAGGAAGTATAATATTGAAGTATAATGTTGCAGAGGTTCTAGCACACCTAACGCTCATGCTTTGCTGCGCACAAAAGGGGAATGTCACTCTGCTGATATTGGAAGCTTGCTAACACAAGCTTGGATAGGATCTATCTAATAATATATCCTAATCCACATCCCTAACATTCCCATGGCGTGCTATGGTCCATGGGGTCTCGAAGAGTCGGACACGACTAAACGACTAAACAACAACAACATTCCCACAAATTATTCCTTTGCCCAGCTGGCACACTCAAGTACAAGGCAGGATCAGAGCTCCAGGACATATTTCCAGCCAAGCAAAAGCACTTCAGGACAGGGCGGTCCAATATGCAGCCTGAGGGCAGCATGCAGGCCTCGAGGCCTTTGGGGGGGGTGGCCCTTGGCAACATTTGACGCCTCCCCCAGCCCCAATGCTACCTTCCCAAAGCCTGGTAAGGAGGTGCTGGGCTTTGGGAAAGAGGTTTGATGTCTCTGGCAGAGAAAGAGCCTGCAGGTTCCATGTCAAAGCCTTCTTGAGGCCCACTTGGGATGAAAAGCTGGACCTCCCAGCTCCAAGAGGCTGTGAAGTAGGGCCAGGGGGAGGCCTGGCCTGCAGAGAGTCCTGGTGGCTAGATGGCAACCCCCCCCCCCCGGAAGTCTTCCTGCACAGAGGCAGATTCAGGAGAGCGCTACCCGTTCTGTCGCACTGGGTGCCAAGCCTCGGGGGCGCCGCAACTGGGATTTTGCATGGAGCGCAAGAGTTGTGTGTGTGTGTGTGTGTGTGCCAAATTTTGGAGTTGCACAGGGCACTGCTGACCCCCAAGGTCCGCCACTGCCTTGAAGTTCCCCACACCTGCAATAGCAAAAGGGAAGAAAAAGGCAACAGCCTTAGTGGGGGTGGGGGTGTCGGGGGGGTGTCGTCTCTCCAGCGGACCCACACCTTGGCAGAGAGGCCTGGGGCACTCATGTTCTGCAGCTCCTCCTCCCTGGTCTTTGCGGCTGCCGTCTGCTGCCGCTGCCGACCTCTCCTGTCCTGGGGGATGTGCTCCTGGCTGTCCAGCCGGCTGCCCACCTCTTCCTGCTTGGCTTGCAGAGCTGCTTCTAGCTCCAGGGTACGAGCCTGCAGGATGTCCTTCTCCCTCTGCAGGAGCCTCCAAGATTCCCTGCAAAGAACCAGAGGGGACAAGGCAGGCACACACTCGCTTTCTGACCTAGTGGTGACAGGGGCTTCCCTTGCTCTTGGTCCAGAAGCTGCAGTCAGTGCAGGATGCTGAAGGGCTACGGCTGACAGAGGGGAGGCCTGGCCAGCATATTCCCCCTGTGCTCAGAGATCTGCACTGCCTGCCAATTTGCTACCAGACCAAGTTCAAGGTGTTACGATTAGTGTATAAATCCTGAACAACTTGAGATCTCATTTCCCCATATCCCCAAATATAGCGCCCCCCCCCCCCCCCGCATCTGACTGCTTCAATTGCTGGAACTGGTGTTTTTTACACATGCCACATACGGTAATATCCATTCTACAATTGTAAGAACTCTGTCTTTCGAACTCCCTGCCTATTGTAATTTTATCATTTTATTCTCTTTGTAAACTGCTTTGATGTTTCATTTTCACAATTGCGCTGTGTAATAAATAAACTTTAATAAATAAACAACTAATAACTAAATAGCAGCTACAAACCGCCACACGGCCGTTAAGCTCACTTCATGACCTTGAATCATTCTCTCTCAGTCTAAGCTACATTGAACTGAACTCAATCTCTGCCCCGTCCCTGCCTCTAGGCAGCAAAGAACTGCTTTGCCCCCTTGTGACAAAGTAATGTCCAAAAAAAACACTCTCCGAAAAGCAGAATATCAGGCCGCAGGATCTCTGCCATCTCCTAATATTTACTACTGCAGCAGGTCAACATATTGCTGTACACCAGAGCTTTCCAAACTGTGTGTCACGATATGTCATTGTGGTGGCTGCAGTGTGTAAGTGTGTTGCATGAATGCTCCCCGCAACTCCTCCCAGAGCTGGAAAGGGGGTAGTTTAACTTCCAGTTTGCTAATAAAACAGAATTACTGCCTCATGAAACGATGCATGTCCAAAAAGCGTGCCCCCAACAGTAAAAGTTTGGAAAGCTCTGCTGTAGCCTATATACACGTACTGATATGGGAACTACGTCTAAGAGAATGTGCTTCCACAGACTGTATTAAGAATGCGTCAAGGATGTTTGTGCAGGGAAAACTCAGCCTTGAGCCAAACTGATGGAAAGTAGACACCAAATTCTTCTTGCTAATTCAGGCACCCAGCTCTGATAATACAGGCACACTTTTCCTCTGGAACGTGGCTTAATTCCTGTGCATGTGCAAAGCTAAGGGGAGGGAATGCCTCTCTGAAAGTCTGTGTGGCTTACAGTCCTTTGGACTCCACTCCTGGAGCTGCTGTTGCTTTGCCCAAATAAAAGCCATCTTAAACATTGTGACTGGAGTGGTTAATTGGAGAAAAGCAGCAGCTCGGGGAAAAGGCCATCACAGCCATCTCCCAGCATTTCCTGCCAAGTAGTACCTGAGATTCGCACAGGTTTCCTGAAGAGCCTTCACCTCTTCCTCCAGCTTCCTCCTGTCCTCTTGACTCAGAGCGGCTCCCCTCCCTTCCGCCTCTTCCAGCAGCTGGCTCTGCTCATTCTCCAGCGCCCGGATGCGGCCCTCAAGGATCTGCTTCTCTGCTTCAGAGCGATGGAGCTTCTCCAGAGAGGCTTCCAGCCTCTGGCGGCTCTCGGCTGCTTCGGAAGAGAGCATTTTGCATGCCTGCGAGGGAGATTGCAAGGCCTTTGCTCTATTCGCTTGGCCCAGAGACCCTTCCAGGTCAAAGTGCACGGCCACTTGGTAAACTCAAGATCTTCCAGGTAGAATTGCTGATCTAGTGAACAGTTGGGCACAGGGCCAGATCGCCACCTAACCACAACTGTCCACCTAAGAAAATACTATTATTAGAATATAATACAATATAATATAATTTATATCCTAGCTTTTTCCCAGACAGGGACTTAAGATGCCAGATAAAATAGAAATAGATAAAAACAGAAAAACACAATAATTAAAAAAACAATTAAACACTAATTAGAATTAAAATTGTGTGTGAGTGTTTGTGTGTGATACCTATTAAAACAGGCATCCCCAAACTTCGGCCCTCCAGATGTTTCGGACTACAATTCCCATAATCCCAGACCACTGGTTCTGTTAGCTAGGGATCATGGGAGTTGTAGGCCAAAACATCTGGAGGGCCGCAGTTTGGGGATGCCTGTATTAAAACATGCAGATCATTACAGTAAAAACAGCATGGCACCTGTCCTTTCCTTTAAAACAGTCATTCCCCAAAGCCCTTTTTGGAACAAGAAAGTCTTCACTTGCGGGCAGCAAGGAGGGAGCCAGTCTGGCTTCCCTTGGCAGGGAGTTCCAAAGTTGCTTGAGAGCAGCTGCTGAGAAGGCCCTCTCCTGTGTCTCCACTGTGCGTACCTATGCAGAGCTGGTTCATATGTATATTTTTTTGATGTTGTTTTAAGCTGTTTTTGCTGTTGTGTGATATTGTGCGTTAATATTACTGCTGTGTTTTAACTCTTATAACCTGTCCTGGGACTTTAGGATGAAGGGCGGGTGATAAATTGTAGTTAATAATAATAATAATCTTTCAGGGATGGAGAACATTTTTCCGTGTGAGGCCCATATTCCTTTCCAGGGGAGGGCCTGCATGCCAACAGGGCGTGGGCCAGAGACAAAAGCAATTTAATATAATGTATTGCATTTCTATCCCACCTTTTTCTCCAGGAACTCAGCATAGCTGCCAAGTCTCCCGTTTTTCCCGGGAAATCCCCGTTTTTCCAGCTGTTCCTAGCTGAAAAAATGGATTTTTTTGTTTTTTCCCGGTTTATTCTGGCACGGTGGCCATTTTGGAACTGGGCAAAGCAGCATCAAAAGTCACTTCTGAGCATGCTCCGCCCAGTTCCAAAATGGCGGCAGCGCTACTTCCGGTCTGCTATTTCCGGCCCAGTCCCTTATTTCTCTGACAGCAACATGGCAGGTATGGAACTCAGAGTGATGTAGGTGTTTCATGGATCCCACCCAGAGCTGGAGAAATGGGCCAGAATGGGGGAACTCACCTGTCTGGTGGATTCCAGCTCCTCCTCCATGAGAACCTTCTCCTTGTCCTGGTGGTTGACTTGGGTCTTGGCACAGACGAGCTCTGAATGGAGGGCTGAGACTTGGTCGTTGGAGCCTTCCTGCTGTTTCCGCGCACGTTCCAGCTCCAAGGTGAGATGTTGGACCTCCTGGTGGAGAGCTACCTTCTCCTGCAAGACAGTCGCTATGGTTGTTATGGTAATGACTTGCTGCTCACTCTTCTTCATCAAAATGAAAGCAAAGCGGCTGGCAGGATTAAACGCTAATGCTCAACACACGACTGCAGTACTCAAAGCAGCACAGGTAACTATGCTGCCCCATCAGATGGCAGCAAACCAAGGGCACTAGGAACATGAGAGCGTAAGTTTGTGTCCAGGTCAAGGGAAGCCACGGTGCCACTCTGCCCTGCCTTGGTCAGACCCCACCTGGAGGCTTATGTCTAGTTTTGGGCATCTCAGTTTGAGGAGGATATTGACAAGCTGGAACATCTGCAGAGGAGTGCGACCAAGAGAATCAAGGGTCTGGGCACCAAAACTTAGAAGGAGCAGTTGAGGGGGTCGGGTACGTTTAGCCTGGCAAAGAGGAGACTGAGAGGAGATATATCTCAAGGGCTGTTCCATGGAAGAGGGAGCAAGCTTGTTTTCTCCTGCTCTGGAGGGTAGGACTCAAACCAACGGATTCAAGTTACAAGAAAGGAGATTCTGACTAAACATCAGTGGAATGGACTCCCTTGGCAGGTTGTGGACTCTCCTTCATTGGAAGTTTTTAAAGCAGAGGTTGGATGGCCATCTGCCTGAATGCTTTATTTGAGATTCCTGCATTGCAGGGGGTTGGACTAGATGACCCTCCAAACTCTATGACTGTAATAAGAAGGAGGTGCCAAAGCCCCTGGATTAGCGCAGTTCATAAAAAAACTTTTATTTTTTTAAAAAATGCCTGCTCCAAAGGTCTTATCTTACAACACTAGGGATTATTTGGCTATATTTAAAATTTCATGCATATCAGTTAATATCTTGATCCTCCTCCATTAAAATAGCTGTTTACTTGGTCATTTTCCTATGTCGTGAAGGCTGAAATTTCAGTTCAGTGGAGCAGGGTCAAGATATTAACTGATATGCATGAAATTTCAGGTATAGCTATATAATCCCTAGTGTAGTAAGATAAGACCTTTGGAGCAGGCTTTTTTTTAAAAAAGCTTTTTATGAACCGCCGTACCCCGGATTCCAAAATGCAAATACTTTACAGACTCCCGATCAAGCAGATTGCTCACTTGGCCTCTGTCCCCTCTGGGGTCAGGCTAGTCTGCTCTGCCCGCTTCTCCCTGGACACCCACCTCTCCCCAGACCCAGAACTGTAGCTAGGTGATCTTGCGACCCTGGCAGAACCATCCAGAATGCGCCCCCTAGCCACGGACAAATTAGCTCTTCTTTCCGCCTCTCCTCCAACTCCCTCCCTTCCACCCATTCAATTCACCCTCTATTTAAAACCATTTCTTATGAGGCAATAATCAATATTTATATTTAGGGACATATTTTTAGCCAATTTTGTGGGGGGGCCCCATCTCCTGCGCCCCTGGCAGGGGCCCACCTCAACACCCCCTAGCTACGGCCCTGCCCAGACCCCATACCTGGAGGACTCTCTCCCAGTCAGAAACAGCAGATGCCAACTTCAGGCTGAGCTCCCTCACTTTCTCCTCCAGCCGATCCTTCTCCTGTCAGGCAAACCAGCACATTTCCCCCTCAAAATGTCATTCAAACATATTTCGTCGGAGTGAAGAGTGCATGGACCGGCAGTTCCCCAACTTTCGGGGGCCACCTTGGTTCCATAAACTCATTTCCAGCGCCCCTCTGCCCCACCCTCTGGCTTAACGCAGAGGTTCCCAGAGTGGACAGTAAAGGTAAAGGACCCCTGGACGGTTAAGTCCAGTCAAAGGCGACTATGGGGTGTGGTGCTCATCTAGCTTTCAGGCCGAGGGAGTCAGCGTTTGTCCACAGACAGCTTTCCAGGTCATGTGGCCAGCATGACTAAACTGCTTCTGGCACAATGGGACACCGTGACGGAAGCCAGAGCGCACGGAAACACCGTTTACCTTCCTGCCACAGTGGTACCTATTTATCTACTTGCACTGGCGTGCTTTCAAACTGCTAAGTTGGTAGCGTTCCCTGGCGGTGGTGGGCAGTAAGATGTGACGGGGCAGCAGGGGGCTCTGGAGGCACAAAGGACTGTCCGACTATCACAGGATAAAGTTTGCCCATTTTGTTGAATTAAATAGTTTTAATTGGATGTTGAATAAATGTGCAATTAATCATCCTTACCCTGAATTTTATTGTGCTATTATCTTCCTTAGTGGGTCCTGCGAACCGCTATTCTGAATACCGTAGTACTTTTTAACAGGGTAGGAGTAGAGGGCACCAGGCATGAGATTATGGAACCAGGAGTGGGTGACCCCCAAAGGTTTGTGAGCCAGTGGAGCCGTAATGTGTGGGGCTTTGCTCTTACCCGCGCTAGCTTGAGTTCTGATGGGTCCTGCAGATTCCCCCCTCCACCCCATGCCACACTGCTAGATCTGTCAGGCCAGCAGGCCCTGCACCTCCTCCTCCAGCCATGCCCCAGCCAGAATCATGCTCCAGCCAGTCAGTGGAGCCCTAAGTTACAGACCCATTGTTAAAACCATGTTTATGGAAGACAATCTTACTCGGGTACGAGTGATCGCCAAAGAAGAAGAAGTCTGGGGCAGTTTCTTGTCTGCTATACACACCAGGCTGATGCTGCTGCAGGCAACTTGGAGCTTCCCTCTGTCTTCATTCAGCACTTGATTGGCCTGTTGTGAATCAGCTGCTCTCTGACTGGCCTCGGCAGCCTGGCCCAATGCCTTCCGCTGCCCCTGGTGAGCAGAGGTAAAAAGCACATCCCAGAATTACCATGATGTTGTGGGTTTATGGGGGTCAGCCTAGATGATACCCAGAGATCCTTCCATTTCTTGGGGTTCCTTGAGGGTTAGGGTTAGGGTCTGGGCAGCTTCCAATAAAATATTAAAATACAGAAAATATTAAAATACAGAAATCCAACAAACATTAAAAGCTTCCCTAAACAGGGCTACCTTAAGATGCCTTCTAAAGGTCTGGTAATTGTTATTCTCTTTGACCTCTGGTGGGAGGGCATTCCACAGGGTGGGTGCCACTACCGAGAAGGCCCTCTACCTGGTTCCCTGTAACTTGGCTTCTCGTAGCGAGGGAACCGCCAGAAGGCCCTCGGCGCTAGACCTCAGTGTCCAGGCAGAACGATGGGGGTGGAGACGCTCCTTCAGGTATACTGGACCGAGGCCATTTAGGGCTTTAAAGGTCAGCACCAACACTTTGAATTGTGCTCGGAAACGTACTGGGAGTCAATGTAGGTCTTTCAGGACCGGTGTTATGTGGTCTCGGCGGCCGCTCCCAGTCACCAGTCTAGCTGCCACATTCTAGATTAGTTGTAGTTTCCAGGTCACCTTCAAAGGTAGCCCCACATAGAGTGCATTACAGTAGTCCAAGCGAGAGATAACTAGAGCATGCACCACTCTGGCGAGACAGTCCGCGGGCAGGTAGGGTCTCAGCCTGCGTACCAGATGGAGCTGATAAACAGCTGCCCTGGACACAGAGTTGACCCGCGCCTCTATGGACATTTATAATTGACCTGCCTAACAACAAATAATTACAACAAATAAAGGCTTGACATATCTTGCTTTGCATGTCATGCATCTATCTCATATATTGGTTTCACCTTTTAAGTTGCGTCACTGAAATAAATGCACTTTTCGACGATATTCTAATTTTCCGAGTTTCCCCTGCAAGCATGTGACTTTATATCCTGGGAACTGTAGTTCTCAGCCCCTGAGAACTATAGTTCCCCACCTCACAGAACTGCAAATTCCCAGCCCCCTTAATAGAATATAGGACCCAGGAGTGTTTGGGGGAAGTTGTGTGCTTTAAATGTACGCCGTGGGTCCCCCTGCAACTCTATATCTTAGCTACTTTGCAGCCCTAGAGGGGACTTCCAGTCTCCTTGGCAAACCTCTTTTGCAGTTTCCAGCTCCTGCCCCATCTCCTCTTGTTTTTCTTCTAAGGCCTTGATGTGGCTTTTGTGAGCCAACAGGCTGCTTTGAAGGCTGACCAGTTCTTCCTGGAAATCAAGAGTGCATTTGAATAACTTCTGTGGCTTTTAAATACATTTGAAACCGATGATGATGATTTGTACCCCAGCCATCTAACTGGGTTGCCCCAGCCTCTCTGGGAGGCTTCCAACTGAATATACAGAAACACAACAACCGCAGGAACACAATAGAAAATCACACATTAACCCCTAACGCCTTAACCCATCATTGATAAGGACATATTTGTGGCAGTGGGGCTTCTGACCTTGATCAGCAGGGCTGCATGGATTTCGTGCTAAGGAAAATGAAAATTATGCTGCCAAGCAACCCAAATTCTGCATGGGGGTAGGAATGAATTCTGTGATCTGAATTCAGTAAGCAATCTTTCTTATTTTTCATCATTCACTCTAGTTTTGATTGTTGTGAGGAGGGGGTAAGAAGTTATGCAGGCACCAAAGCCCCCCCCCCCCCGGCCAACAACTGGAAATCTGCCTTCTTCGATTTCAAGAGGCACCACTCAGATGCTTTCAAAAATATCTGTGCTTTCATGAAGACTAGCAACTTCATTTTTAACTGAAAGCTGTGATTCCTAGGACACTAAATTCTGCGCCCATACACCACCTTTTATGAATTCTTGCAGTTTTAAACATGATAACCTCTCTATGTCCGATCCTATGCTAGGTCCAGACACACCCACACCCACACCCTTGGCTGAGCCTTGCTTACCACAGTGGAATTCTGATTGGAGCCCGGGGATGAGAGCGGTCCATGGTTCCTTTTGCCTAGAGAAGATCTGGCCTTTACCAGCTCTGTTTCCAAACTGAAGAGCCTAAAAGGCAGGCACATCCAGACAGATATGAGGCTCCTGCCCTCCATGCTAAGAATAGTTCGTTCCTGTTTCCTAAGTCTGCTTATGCATCAAAAGAGTAATAGTACCCAGAACATATTGTCAGAGTCGTTATGACTCCTCCTGAGTAATGACCTTCCACATGCTTGTCTTTCAAAACTCTTTATTAGTGCACATTATTTACAGTGTAGCGAGCTGCTGGTTTCATGTCTCCTCATTCCGAATCAGAATCCGGCACTGCCCCTTTTCGCAACTTTGCCCAACATAAAAGCCTCGGGACAGTGAATCTGCTCCCTTTTCTCCTCCTTCTCAATACCGGTGTTCAATAGAATGCTTAATTAAGGAGATAAAAGATGCCAGAAATATTAAAGGATTGAGAGTCAGGAAGAGTGAGATCAAACTTAAGGCTTTTGCGGACGACATCTTGATAATATTGGAAGACCCAGCAGATTCGGTAGGTAAATTTAAATTTAAATTTAAAAACTATGGGGAAATAGCGGGATTTAAAGTTAATATGGGAAAAACCAAAATGATTGTTAAAAAATTGAGGGAAAACGAAGTGAAGGAATTAGAATTGGCTACGGGTTGGGAGGTGGCAAAAAAGGTAAAATATTTGGGAATAATAGTGACAAAGAACAATGTTAATTTATATGAGAACAATTATAGAAGGCTGTGGAAAGAAATTGAAAAAGATTTAGAGAAATGGGACAATCTACACCTATCAATAATGGGAAGAATTTCAACAATAGAAATGATGATATTGCCAAAAATCTTATTTTTGTTTCAGATGTTGCCAATTATCGGGAAAATTGAGATTTTTAATAATTGGAAGAGAATTCTAAGTAGATTTATCTGGGGTAAAAAGAAACCTAGAATACAGTTCAAATTATTAACGGATAGCAAAGAGAGGGGAGGATGGGGTGTACCGGATTTAAAATTATACTATGCAGCGGCAAATCTGTGCTGGTTAAAAGAATGGATCGTGTTAGACAATAGGGAAATTTTAGATCTGGAGGGATTTAGAAACTCTCTTGGGTGGCATGCATACCTTCTACAAGAAAATGAAAAGATATACAAGGAATTCACTGACCACGTAATTAAAAACTCAATATTCAGGGTTGGTTGGAATTTAGGAAATTATTAGAACCAAGGACACCGTGGTGGGTATCACCCTTTGAAATAATGGCCCGGGGGGGGGGGGGGAAGAAACAAGGAAAAGTGGCTAACGTACCAAGACCTGATAAAAGAGGTAGATAAACAATACACATTGAAACCATATGAGGAGGTGAAAAATCACTGTGCAAGCTGGTTACAATATAATCAAATACAGAGTTTATTTAAGAAACATAGGGAAATCGGCTTTCAGAAAAATAAATCAAAATTACAAGAATTGTTAATTGAAAATGAGGAAAAACAATTGGCAGTAATATATAAACTTTTGCTGGAGTGGAATCTAAAGGATGAATTAGTCAAAGATGTCATGGTAAAATGGGCACAAGATTTCGGTAGGGCTTTTGAGTGTACAAAATGGGAGAATTTGTGGATAGAAAGTATAAGATTCACAGCTTGCACAGCGATTAAGGAGAATACAATGAAGATGGTATATAGGTGGCACCTGACACCAGAGAAATTAAGGAAGATATATAAAAAAGGTTCAAATAAGTGTTGGAAATGTCAGGAACAAATTGGAACGTACATGCATTGTTGGTGGCAGTGTAAAAAAGTACAAAGGTTTTGGAACATAATTTATGAGAAGTTAAAGAGGATGCTAAAGTGTACATTTTGAAAAAACCCCAGAGCTGTTTTTACTAAGCATGGTACCCAAGGGTATACCCAAGGATAGGAGGAATATCTTACTATACGCGGTGGTAGCGGCAAGGACCCTTATAGCACAGAGATGGAAAGGGGAGGAGACACCGACGGTATGTGAGTGGCAAAACATAGTAATAGAGTATATAAATATCAAAGATGACAGTGTATATAAGAAACACCCCGAAACAAAAAATCCAAAGTGAGTGGAAACTATTAGAGGAATATTTAACGAAAGAGGGACTAAATTCGGAGTTGGTGATATGCTTAAATTAAGATCCGTATAAAGAGACAATATATGTTAGGTTAAAGTAAGAAAAAAATTATCCGGAATTGGCCAGAAAGGAAAGTGGGAATATAACAAGTAAGAGGAAGAGCATATTTTAGGCCCTGTTTAGGGAAGCTTTTAATGTTTGATGGATTTCTGTATTTTAGAATTTCTGTTTTTTTGGAAGCCGCCCAGAGTGGCTGGGGGAACCCGGCCAGATGGGCGGGGTATAAATAATAAATTATTATTATTATTATTATTATTATTATTATTATTATTATTATTATTATTATATTGTAAGACAACAGTGGACAGACAATCGGAAGTATTCTTATATTTTTCTTTTTCTTACCTTTATTTTTATTTGCATTTCTATCTTTTTTATCTTTATTTTTGTTGGTATCCCTCATTATTTTTACGTTCTGTGTTTATGCCTTATAAATTGTGTTCAACAATTGCTGCATGAGTCAGGCGGTGAATGTTTGGAATTTTGAGTTAGTATATATATATGCATACATGTATGTGTATATATATATATATATATATATATATATATATATATATATATCCTTTGTTATTATGATTTGATTTTATTAGTATATTTTTGTACGTGTGGAAGTACGCATGAACAGAATAAGATATGATTTATGTAAATTTGCGAATGAGGGATTTTCGAACTCCCTTTTTTTCTTTTTTCTTTTCTTTATGATTTTTTTTTGTTGGTCTTTCTTTTGTGCTTGTTTTTTCTTGTTCTCTTTTAATATGTAATCTTAAATTTTTTTGAAATAAAAGTATTATTTTTTTAAAAAAATACCGGTGTCAGGGGGAAGGATCTACGGCAGGCACCCCCAAACTGCGGTCCTCCAGATGTTTTGGCCTACAACTCCCATGATCCCTAGCTAACAGGACCAGTGGTCAGGGAAGATGGGAACTGTAGTCCAAAACATCTGGAGGGCCAAAGTCTGGGGATGCCTGGTCTACGGTCTGCCCTGTTCCTGTCCACCCTTCCCGCCTCTCTCTCTCTTCCTGCCTGTGGAGCAGGGGCTCTCCAGTGCAGCCAGAGCCCTGGCACTCCTTCTCACCCCTTCAGGCTCCTCGCTTTCCTGACTGCTCGGAGACGGGCTGCTTCTGATGGGGGGGGGGGTTCTCTGTAATCCCTCCCCCTTACACATATCATTTACATGCTCTGCAGAAATCATTCCCTTCAATATTTCTCCAATGAAAACAGGGACGGGCACGAAGTACTGGGCAGGCGCTGGGCACAGAGGGTTCACGAGGCTGCGCTGCCTGCCTGCCCACCAGTTCAGGGGTGAGCCCAGATACCCCTGATGGAAGTGCCTGACTCATGCCCCCTCAAAACCATGCGCCCGGGGCTACGTGTTGTCCCTCCCAGCCCTCCCCACGCTATGCCCAGTTCCTGCTGGAAGGCCAAGACTGTTATATTCCAACAGGGCCTTGGGGAACTGACTGTTTTTAAAGAAAGAGCTGGTGCTGTGGTGTTTTTATTGTAATTATCTGTACATTTTAATAGATCTTAGATATGTTAATATTTAATTTTTTTTTAACAATTCCTTTTTCCCTATGTTTGTAGCTGTTTCTGTTTTATCTATAAGCTGCCTCGAGTCCCTGTCGGGGAAAAAGACAGGATATGAATGAATGAAATAATAATACAGTAGTAAGTTGGGAGGCAGGGAGGCAGGAGGTTGCTGAGAACGAAGCTTAGCAGGGCAGCAAGGGCCCCACTTGCTCTAATGGACCAGCCTCAACTGGTCATGCGAGTCTTCTTTCCTGGAAGGTGATCAGCCTTTAACAAGAAACATTAGGAAGAACTCTCTGGTTCCAAGAGCTGTTCAAGAGTAGAATGGAGCCCTCGGAAGGCGGCAGACTCTCCTTCGTTAGAGGCTTTTAAACAGAGCATAGACGGCCATCTGTCAGAGATTCTTTGGCTGGGATTCCTGCATTGCAAAGGGTTGGACTAGATGACCCTTGGGGTTCCTTCCAACTCTACAATTCTATGATTCTATAATAATTCAGACTAATCTACTATTCTATATTTCCTCGTTTTTGTTCCCCCCCCAACCCAAATCTATTTATATCCTGCTTTTCTTCCATGGAGCTCATGCGTGGGACTCCCCTCCAGACTGCTTCACTTCATCAAGTTTGTTGTGCACCAGCCTTCTTGAGGCTACGCCCTGGGAGGACCCTACTCACTTATCGTCCAGGTGTCCTTTGTGCTTCCTGTCTTCTGAGCAAGTCCTTTCCAACCACTGCTTTTCCTTTTCTATATGAGCGAAAGAGCTCTCCATCTGCTGTGGAAAAGGCAAGGGATCAGAGGAGATTTCAGAGGCAAACTGTGCATTAAGACCCATTTGCATGAAACGAAGGAGGTCCCAGACTGTGTTCCCAGATGAGACGGCATTTAGCCCAACAAGGACCAGAGTGCAAACCGTTCCAGACACCTGAGAGTGGCGCTCTGGCAGCAAACCAGATTCTACAGGTTGTAGATTTCAGAATATAGGAAGTGCCCTTCTGGATCAGGCCAGCGGACCATCTAGTCCAGCATCGTCTTCTCACAGATGTCTGTGAGAAGCCCACAAGTGGGATTTGAGCACAAGATCAGCATTCTTCCCTCCTGCAACTGTTCAAGGGGCCCGCTGCCTCTGATCCTGGAGGCACTATGCAATCATCACGACTAGCCATTGAGAGCCTTAACCTCATGAACTTGTCTAATCCACACTGAAAGCCACCACAGGTGGTGGCCTTCACTACATTTTGTGGAAGCAAATTCCATAGTTAAACTATGTGCTGTGTGGAGAAGCATTTTCTTCTACCTGTTCTGAATATCCCAACATTCAAAGGACCATAGGAACATCGAATTGTAGAGTTGGAAGGGACCCCAAGGGTCATCTAGTCCAACCCCCCTGCAAAGCAGGAATCTCAACTAAGGCATCCGTGACAGAGGTTGGCCTCCAACCTCTGCCTAACAACCTCCCATGAAGGAGAGTCCACCATCTTCTGAGGGAGCGTGCTCCACTGTCAAGCGTCTCTTCCATAGGAAGCTAGCTCCCTCCTATAGGAGTCAGGCCACGGGTACACCTAGCTCAGTTTTCTATACTGACTGACCACAGCATTCCAGGGTTTCAGGCAGGGATATTTCCCATCCCTACCTGGAGAGCTACAGCCCTTCATGAGGTGGCCCCAGATTTTGATATAATGAGGGAGAAAAAATGTCTCTCTAGCCTCTTTCTCCAAACCTCACATGATCTTAAACAAAACTAAAAAGCCAAAAAAATTCCCCGGAAATTGGGGAATTCCCCAGAAACCTGCCTGGTCGCTTTGGTTGCCCTTTTCTGAATTTCTCTCCTTTCCCAAAACTTTGCCCAACATCCCACATTACCTTCTGCTTCAGGGAGAACAGCTCAAAGAGCATCATGTTGAGTTCCAGCTCAAGGTTCCTCACGGAGCAGGTTTCTCCCTCCTCAAGTTTCCTTGGCAGCTCTTCTGGTAAAGATGCCCGCAGGTCCAACTCTGAGCAGCTCTGTCTCCTTCCAGCTAGCGGCTGTGTGGAACTATCCTCCCTCGTATTCCAGTTTGGGAGGCGATAGAAATAAGGCCTCCTTCTGACGGTTGAGCTATTGTGTTCTGTACCATCTGATATATCTCTGACAAGAACAAGGAAGAACATAAGGAGAGCTCTTCTGGATCAGGCCAAAGGCCCATCTAGTCCAACAAGTGGCCTTGTCAGAGTCATTCCTTCATTTCAGGGGGTTGGACTCTTTGGGTCTCCTCTCCTCCAATTTTATGCCTGTAGGAAGCACGTGGGCAAGACCTGGGCACAACAGCAACCTCCCCTCCTGCAGCTTCCAGGAACTGTGTTTAGAAGCTTCCTGGAGACAGAGGATACGGGAAGCCTGCATGCAGGACCTGAATTCACAAGCCCTCTCCCCAGTTATGATTTCCAGCAACTACTATTCAGAAGCATTGCTTCATAACTAGAAGCTACTGATAGCCCTCCCCTCCATGAATGTGTCCAATCCTCTTTTAAAGCCATTTCAATTGCTGGCCATCACGACATCTTGTACCTCATGCTTCCTTTAAAGGTGACCCGGAAACTACAATTAATCCAGAATGCGGCAGCTAGACTGGTGACTGGGAGCAGCCGCCGAGACCACATAACACCGCTCTTGAAAGATCTACATTGGCTCCCAGTACGTTTCCGAGCACAATTCAAAGTCTTGGTGCTGACCTTGAAAGCCCTAAACGGCCTCGGTCCAGTATACCTGAAGGAGCGTCTCCACCTCCATCACTCTGCCCGGACACTGAGGTCCAGCATCGAGGGCCTTCTGGCGGTTCCCTCGCTACGAGAAGCCAAGTTACAGGGAACCAGGCAGAGGGCCTTCTCCGTGGTGGCACCCGCCCTGTGGAACGCCCTCCCACCAGATGTCAAAAAGGAAAACAACTACCAGACTTTTAGAGGACATCTGAAGGCAGCCCTGTTTAGGGAAGCTTTTAATCTTTAAGAAATTAGTGTATTTTAATATTTCTGTTGGAAGCCGCCCAGAGTGGCTGGGGAAACCCAGGCAGATGGGCGGGGTATAAATAATAAATTATTATTATTATTATTATTATTATTATTATTATTATTATTCCTTTCCTAAGAAGGATTTTGAAAGCAGAACTTTTACCTTGCCTGACACACGTACATTCTGCTGCCTTTCGTGTGGAGCACTTGTGGTGGACTCATAGACCTGGCTCTCTGAGGATGCTTGGGGTGAAGGAATTCCCTGCTGTATTCTCCCACTCGGCCTCTTGAGCTGCTGAGCTCCAGCAGTCCTGATGCCCCATTGACAACTATCTGATCAAGAGGAAAAAGAAAGAAAGAGGCAGCTGGGTACCAAACCTAGTGTGGAAGGTGGCTGACTGAGATCCAGGAGCACCTCAGATAAACCTGACAGGCTAAGCCCCAGCAGAAAAGGTGCTCTCCTACCTTTGATGGAAGGAGAACCTTTGGAGAAAGGTCCATGTTGATCCTTTTCAGCTCTGCTGCAGAAAATGGTTGAGAGGGCTGATGGTTTCTTCTAGAACTTTCTGCAACTTTGCTGGGCAATCCCATGGACTCAATTTCTGCGAAGCCATGTGGGAAATGTTCATTGCTAGGACAGTGCTGGGAGGGCAAGCCTGCAAATCCTCTCCAATTCTGGAGCAACATGGTGAAGAGTGGAATGGTCACAGCCGAGTCTTTTTGTCTGTCTGTCTCCAGTTGTGTAGGTTTAGACACAGATCCAGAATTGGGATCTATGGATCCAAGTTAATGGCAGAAGATCCAAGAAGATCATGGGATCTAAAAGACATGTTAACAAACATAGCCCTACCCCCCAAAAAAAGGATCATAATGAGAGATCTCACGAAGCTGTGTCTTTCCCAGCCTATATAGAGACTTTTCCACAATCCTGGAACTTGGGAAATCCTTATGACTAAGCTGTTCAACACTGAGAGACACTGAGCATCAGGGCGTTTGCAGAATCCACATTGCTGGATCCATCCCTGAATTTTGATGATCTCCTTTACCAGATACACTTACCTATGTGGAACTGAAAATGTCAGATTTGGTGATTCTTTCAAAGGCATATTTCTAATATTTGCATGAAAAATCAAAATTAAAAACGGTTTAAAGACAATTTAAAATGTTTGTATTTGCTTTTTCTTTGGAATTGCACAGTTGCACAAGGCACAGTGGTTAAAATTGTGGGTTTCAAAGTCATTGCAAAACACTTTAAAGAATAATGAGTGTTGTTTTTCTGAAACCTCCCACAGGTTGACATCCTGAAATCAATTCCTGCTGCGATTCAAACGGTGTGCAGTCCAAGGGATATCGCAAATAGCAGAATAATGGTGTGCAAGAATCAGCTTGTGAAGGGAGGGCACTTTCAGATTACCTGCTTACTGAGCAGTCATTCCGATTTCTTTGAGGGGCAGTTAAATACCATGCCTTATTATAGCCCTCCCCTCCTCCCCCAGAATTCTAGGAACTGTAGTTCGCGAAGGCTGCTGGACATTGTAGCTCTGTGAAGGCTAAACTACAATTCCTGGAGGGGTGCTTTAAACCGACATTGCATCAAAGCAAGTGCTATCCCACACTTCCCAACGTATTTTCCTGTCACTTTCCTGACTGCAAAAGCTCATGGAACCAAGTTTGTTGCACAATATTTCCCAAGGAGCCAGAACTGTGCCACTTGAATCTATTGGTGACTGAACCCCACTCGAAATAGTGGCCATTCAACTCCCTTTGCAAAGACAGGATCATCCTTGTGCCAACCCCTTCTGAGACCCATCTAGAGCAGTGTTTCCCAACCTTTGGTCTCCAGCGGTTTTTGGACTACAGTTCCCATCATCCCTGACCACTGGTCCTGCTAGCTAGGGATAAAGGGAGTTGTAGTCCAAAAACAGCTGGAGACCCAAGTTTGGGAAACACTGATCTAGAGAGTCTCACGGATAAGCTGCTCCAGAGGTCAGCTGCTCTGATTAAGTGAGCCCAAGTAGCATTCTAAAGGGGGAAATCGCTTGCAGCAATGAAGCGTCCAGAACTCTGGGACTTTCCTAGACTTACCGTACCTCCTGACAAAGCATGCTGGTGTGACTGAATCCCCAGTGCTGAGAAAGAGGCCTGCAAATGTGTTCTTTTCTCTTCTGTATGCACCAGCTTTCTGTGGGGAAATACATATCCCATGGCAAGACAAAAAGCAGGGCAGCTGCTGCTATGGAAACTGTGGTGGCAACAGGGCAGTGCCTGCTTCTGTCCTGCTAATAAATTGGCCATTGTGAAACGTGGGTCACTTCTCAAAAAGGGAGGAGCTGCCATAGCAGGGAGGAGAAAGGAAGAACACAGCAAAGGGTGTTTGTGTGTGTCAATAGAAATGACACACACTTGGACATTCTGTAGGTGAAAGCAAAGATATTTGGCTGTGGTTCAGATCCAGATGCTCTTCGAGGAAACTGATTTTTTTTAAAAATCCATTTCAATTGGGGTTTAGGCACAGAAACTGCTTTGGTCGCCCTGTTTTGGTTGCCTCTGTTGAGAGACAAGGGAAACTTGTCCCTGTTAATTCTCCTTGACCTCTCAGCGGCTTTTGATAACATTGACCGTGGTATCCTTCTGGAGCAGCTGTCTGAGTTGGGGGTGGGTGGAACTGCTTTGTGGTGGTTCCGGTCCTACTTGGATGGTCGCTCCCAGTGGGTGATGCTCGGGGAGTGCTTTTCAGTCCCATGGAGCATTGAGTGGAGTTCCTCAGGGCTCAGTTTTATTCCCTGCTATTTAACATCTTCATGAAACCGCTGGGTGGGATTATCCAGAGGTTTGGAGTATGTCGTCAGCCAACGAGCAGTAAGAATTGCAGAAAGGGTAATTGGTGTTAGTTTGCCTTCAATAGGGACACTTTATGCTGTTCGAGCTAGGAAGAGAGCAGAGGGAATTGTCGCAGATCCTTTGCATCCTGGTTATCATCTGTTTGATTTACTTCCATCTGGACGTCGCTACAGGACTCTATACACAAAAATGGCTCGGCACAGGAACAGTTTTTCCCCCTTGTGCCATCAAATTGTTAAATTCGTAGTTGTGTAGCGGAAGGGGAGGCCAGTTATGGGTGGGGTTCCTTTGCTGTGCTATTGTATTGAGTGGAGCAGTGTTTGTATAATGTATGTTTACATTGCAATGAGTCGAAGCAAAATTCCAAGTATGTTTGGTACTTGGCCAATGAATTATTATTCTATCTATCTATCTATCTATCTATCTATCTATCTATCTATCTATCATCTATCTATCATCTATCTATCTATCTAATATGCTGATGACACTCAGCTCCGTTTCTCCTTTACATCTGCAGGTGAGGCAGTGGAAGTGCTGGACCAGTGTCTTGCCTCTGTAATGGATCAGAGCCAACAAACTGAAGCTCAATCCAGATAAGACTGAGGCACTGTTAGTGGGTGCTTCCCTAGACCAGATGGGTGGGAGGTCGTCTGCTCTTGATGGGGTTACTGCTGTCATTCAAGGCTCAGGTGGCCCCAGCGGCACAGAGTGCCTTCAGTCAGTTTTGGCTGATGGCCCAGCTATGCCCCTACCTGGACAGGGATAGCCTAACTACTGTTGTCTACGCTTTGGTAACCAATTGGTTAGATTACGGCAACACGTTATACCTAGGGCTGCCTCTGAAGATGGTTCAGAAGCTTCAGCTGGTGCAGAATTCAGTGGCCAGGTTGCTCACTGGGACAATATGGTTTGAGCATATTACACCGATCCTGGCCTGACTGTACTGGATGCCAATTAGCTTCCGGGCCCAATTCAAAGTGATGGGTCTGACCTATAAAGCCTTAAATGGCTCAGGAGCACTATACAGTACCTCAAGGACCACCTCTGGCCATATAAACTGACCCAGACATTGCATGCATCAGGTGAAGCTCTTCTTCATGTGCCTCCTCCATGTGAGGTTGGGGGATGGGGGGTGACAACACAAGGATGGGCCTTTTCTGCAGTGGCTCTGTTTGTGGAATGCTCTCCCCAGGGAGGTTCATCTGGTACATATCTTAAGGCACCAGGCAAAAGTGTTCCTCTTCAGCCTTTGACTGATCAGGCCTTTGACTGGTTAATATTCTACAGCCTTTTAATATGCGCCTATGGGAAGGGGGGAGATTATTGTTTCACTGTTTTGTTTTGATTATTTACTTGTGTTTTTATCTTATATTTTATTCTGTGAATTGCCATGAGAACTTATGTTGAAGGGTGGTATACAAATTAATAAAATAAAATAAAATAAAATAAATAACATACTCTTGTGCACTGGAATTTCAACACTGGAGGGTGACTGGGATGGTCAGAGGTCTGCTAACCCAATGTATTTACAAGCCTGGAGACGAATGACATTGGATTGTTTGTTTTTGTAACTGAAAAAAAATATTTTCAAAAGAACATGAAACCATAATACGTCGCTTAGCAAATATTTCCGTCCCCACTCACCCCCCACCCCGAGTACAGATATGCTGTAAGCCGCCAAGAGTGGCTGAGGTATAAATAAAATAACAACAGCAACAACAATAATTGCAGTCTTATGGGGAAATGTCGTTCCAAAGTGACACAAGCGAGCTCTGTGGATGCCACTGTAGTTGATGTTCCGTTGCACATGAAGGGATGCTGTGTCTCTATGGAATCACTTTCCAGCTATAGCTTTGACTCCCTTCATTGGTCAGTTTTTCTGAAAGTGCTAGAGTCCAATTTGGGGCAGCAATGTCAGGCTTCCTCAAACTCGGCCCTCCAGATGTTTTTGGCCTACAGCTCCCATGACCCCTAGCTAGCAGGACCAGTGGTCAGGGGTGATGGGAATTGTAGTCTCAAAACATCTGGAGGGCCGAGGTTGAGGAAGCCTGCAATAAGTTGTCCGCTTGCTTTGGTTCCCACCCCCCCGCCGCACTTCTATAGGGATGGTCTTGGACCAACTGGTCCCTCCTGCTCTGGGTCAGGGGCGCTATGGGGTGGGAGGTGGGGCAGCCAGGTAAAAGGCACACGACACAGGCAGCTTGGGGAACTGTGGTTTTAATGTAAGTTTGTTTGTCTTTTTAAACAGAATTGTCTGTTAGGGTATTTTTAAATGCTGGTTTTAATGCATAATCGCGAACCGGAAGTCGCCGCAGTAACCTCTTTAGCTCGCATCCCCTTGGACTGCCTATAGCCGCCGCCACATAATTGCGGTCATTCTCTCTCTTTGCCGCATTCATCCTCCTCCACCATAAAGTCGCGCGGATAGAGCGACCCACGCTCCTCAGACTCGTCGCGTCAAGGAGGAAAAAGAAGCGTCGGCCGCTCTAGCCCGCACGGCGGCGGCTCCCTTCGGCGCATAGGACAGCAGAATGCGCATGCGCATGGTGCCGTTTGCGTCGTCGCCGCCGCCGCTCTGTCGCTGCAGCCGCCGCCGCCGCTGCTAAGGGGAGAACGAGCGGGACCAGGAGAGTCGGAGGAGCCTCAGGACAGCGGTGAGGGACTGAGGGTCGGGTGGTGATGGTGAAAGGAGCCCCAGAAGCGGCTGGAGAGGAAGGCCTCAGGCCCCGCTGCGTTGGGCCTTGTCGGGTCGGGCTGAGCCTTTGCGGTCTGTGCGGGAGGGGGAGGGGCTTCGAGTAAGCCACGCCCATCGGGGCTCGCCATCATTCTCCCCTCGTCCCGACCCCCCCCCCCCGGGTGGTGGGCAAGCAGCTACGGTCTGGCTCTAGGCCGCGCGGTCTCGCGGTGCCAGGTGGAAGTCTCGCGGGACTTGGGCGTGGCTCTGCGGCTTCGCGAAGCGGCTGGAACGCAGGAAGTCCAGGCCTCTGCCTTGCCACGGGTTCCCTGGAAGCAAGATTCCGGCCCCGTGGCCCTGCACTGACTGACATGAGTGGCGGCTGTAGGGAGATTGCCAACCCTACCTGGAGATACTGCCGGGGATCGAACCCGGGACCTTCTGCATGCGAAGCGGATGCTCGGCTGCTGAGCTGCGGCCCTTCCCAAGTAGGAACAGGAGCAGCTGCTTTTGCTGCCCTTCCTTTATAAATACGGCTCCAGTCCTCAAAGATGATTTAAGTGATCCATGCGACGGTCACCTCCAGGCTTGATTGCTGTAATTTGCTCTACTCGGGGCTGCCCTTGAAGCTGTCCCAGAAACTCCAGCCAGTGCAGAATGCTGCAGCAAGGCTCCTCACGGGGTCCCTGCCATGGGAGCATATTCATCCAGTGCTTTTCCAGCTGCACTGACTCCCGGTGGAGTACAGGGTCAGATTTAAGGTGCTGGTTTTGACCTTTAAAGCCCTTCATAGCCTAGGACCCTTATACCTATGGGACCACCTCTCCCGGTATGCCCCACGGAGGACCTTACTGTCCATAAATACCTTAGAGATACCTTAGAAAAACCTTAGAGATCCCAGACCCCAAGGAAGTCAGATTAGCCTTAACCAGAGGCAGGGTCTTTTCAACATTGGCTCCGGCTTGGTGGAATGCTCTGTCTCATGAGACCAGGGCCTGTGGGATTTGATTTCTTTCCACAGGGCCCGTAAGACAGAGTTGTTCCGCCTGGCTTTTGGCCTGGAATCAACTTGATCCCCCTCCCTTTTTCCTTTTTCTGATTTTAATTTTAATTTAAAGGCTTAATTAATTTTAATGTTGTATTTAATCTTGTTTTTAAGCTGTATTTTAATTAACTGTTCTATATTTGGTGTTAGCCGCCCTGAGCCAGGTCTTGGCTGGGGAGGGCGGGCTATAAATAAAAATTATTATTATTATTATTATTATTATTAAACGAGAGTGCAGGAAGCTGCTTTATTCCAAGTCAGACTGTTGGGTCCATTTGGCTCAGTATTGTCTGCACCGACTGGCATCAGCAGCTCTCCAGGGTTTCAGGCAAGGAACTCCCCCAGCCCCACCTGGGGTTTGAACTTGGGGCCTTGTACACGCAAAGCAGATGCTCTGTCACTGCCTGTTACAGCCTTCCTCTCCTTACTCCAGGGCTTATTCCTGTCACCCTTCATTCCTTAACTAGCATGGCCAGTGGAGGAGGAGGAGGATGACTGTGATGGGCGTTGTAGACCAGGAATATCTGGAGGACAGCCAGATGCCTTACCCTGCTCCTACCTGCCTCTCAGAAACTTGATCTACTTCTCACTTTGGGATGGGGTGTATTAAATCTGACGGGCTTTTAGTATGAACCCAGTAATCAAAATTGTGGGAGCAGCGAAAGGAGAAGAGGGTTCTGCCATAGTCTAGCTGTCACTGGAGCCCTCCCCCAGCCCTTAATTTGAGCACCAGCTTAGCACAAAAAAATCTTAAGTTTTAATACACCTGCCCAAAAACAAGGAGTGGAATTTTTTTTAAAAAATACAACCCTTTAATTACAGTCCTTTAAAAGTGTGGTGATTAAATAGTCTGGGAGTTGTGGTCCTCAGGGTCATTGGTGGTAGGGCATATCCATTGCCCTTTGATAAACAAATGCAATTTTTGGGGTGTTTTTGAATTCTATTTTGCTAGATTTTTATCCCACTTCAGACAACCTTCTGTGGTGACTCACATCAATTAAGAGAGAGGATGAGAATGAAGCAGGCCATTCTTCCCATTAGACTTAAAACTAGAAAGACTGGCCGTGCAAGAGAAAGAGAGTAGAGGGAGGGGGGTCAGTTCATCAAGGCCAGTATATTAATGTGAACTACAGTCAGTAACTTTTTAGTCAACAGCAACCAGGAAAATAGTTTATAATTTTAAAAATCTTTTATAAAGTACATATAGATAAGAGGGAGAAATCATTTCTAAGTGCTAGAAATTGTCGGTATCTAATGAAGTTGATGGTAGAGTTTGGGGAACAAATGGAAGTGGATGTAGTGCTGTTTTTTCTTCTTCTTGTGAATCATTGCCACCAGCTCTGGTGTCATTTAAAAGACAAGTTCATGGGAGAGAGGTTGACTGTTGCTTGTGCTGGCTAAAAATCAGCCTGTGTGTTTAGATACAGCCTACCTGATGACTAGATGCAGGAGACGAGCAGTGAATGGCCATCCTCATCTTCATGCCCTCCTGATGAATTTTCTGGGGGCTGCTGCAGCTGATAGAATGTTGATATGTCAATCTTACCTGGCAAGGCCGTTTTCCTTTAAAAGATAAAAAAAGAGAGTCGGCTCACAGAGCTGTCTGTTGTTGGGGCACTCCATCCACTGAGGTGTTCTGTGAAATTCAAGCACATGCATACTTTGGTATGAAGGGATACATATACTTGGGTTTCACATAGCACTTCTGTAAATGGAATGGAAAATGATCACTTCTGAGCTATGTAGAGAACAGTGTTATTGCCATTGCAGATATCGCTAGTCACTTTAGAAATGCATGTAGGAGATAAGTTTTAATTTGTGAACTTCAAATGCTTCAAATTTGAACCCATCTCACCCAAATAAAAGTTTATTCCTGCACATGAAAACATGGGAAACAGAAATGCTTGAGGCAGCTAGTGAAGAAAGGAAAGGCTAGAAAGAAACCAGGAACTAGACCAGAATGGTTTTATTGTATATTTCAAGATAGAAAAATATTTATTGAACTTACACTCCTCCCTTCATACTAAACATGCCAACAGATATGCACAGTCAAACTTAAGAATGGGCAGGTACACAGGAAGGGACCCCTCCTGCAAAAATGCTCCTTTTTTCAAATTTCCAGTGTGCTCTCCCCATCCTCATGCTCAACCTGCATTCCTAGGGGGAAAAATGCAGCAGAATCTAAATAAAGGGGGCAAGCCAGCAAAAATATTACTATGAGAAGAAATGGAAGGCAAAGCAAGAAAGGAAGCACTGCTTTACTGCTAGAGCCATTTTATTTTTTTAGAAGCAAGATCACCAATCAAACCCCTTAAATAATCAGCCAGCCCTCCTGCTTCCTGCCTCCCCCAAGAGAGAAGCAGTCCATTACCTATTGGGGGGGGGGGTTAAAATAAGCCAGATCTCCCCTCCTGCAACTGTGTGAAAGAGCTTCTTTCCAGTTTGCTTACTTATGGAAATTGTACAACAATGGAAAGGTTTCCTCTTCTCAGCACATCAAAAGCCTTTCTGTCAGAAACTGCCCTTGGCTCTCCTGCAGTGAGGAGATATGTACGTACCAGTAGCAAACCAGGGGACTGAAAATCTCAACCTGGTCTCTAGGTGGTGCTTCTGAGTCACAAAAAATGGACTGGTTAATTTTGAACACTGGTACAGTACTAGAGTCTGCTTTCATTTGATTTCATGAAGGCTTGTGCCATAAACATTAGCTTTTAAGTTTGGCTGGTTTTTTACTGCTGCCTTTATTTATTTGTTTAAAATAATTTACCGGTATATCATGTCTTCCGGCAGAAACTGCACTCAAGGTAGCTTATAGAATCCACCACCCTTAATTAGGGTCTGTTTGGCCCCAGTACTTCAATAGGAAATTGTTTTTTCCAGCCCTAGGAAGCTAATATTTAATTAAAAGCTTAAATCGTGGGTGATAGCAGTAAAAGTAAAAGATCACAAAAGAAATATTCTAGATCGCTGAAAAGCACAGCAAGCTGTCTTTTCTTAAACACCCCTGGTATCAATTTTCTTAATCTTGAGGCTGAATTCAGCAGAATGCTGTGGCCTGACTCCTGATGGGGAGCCTCTGGCCGAGAACATGTGACACAATTGTTTAAACAGCTGCACTAGCTGACAATTTACTACTGAGCCAGGTTCAAGGTTCTTGTATTAATTTACAAAGCCCTGAATAGCTTAGGTCCAGGGTACCTCAGGTCTGATTATAGCCCAGCTCAGTTTGCAGGAGCATCTTTCTCCAAGTTGGCAAAGTTGTTTGACAACCGTGAAAAACCAAGCCTTTAGTGCCACCGGCCCCATCCTGTGGAACATCCTGCCAATAGAGAATTTTTGGGTGTCTTCTGTGCCAACTTTTAAATGCCTGCTGAAAATTTGTTTATTCTGCCAGGGTTATGCAGGCAATTAAGGGTATTTCTCCCACAATCGTTTGTTGATACTTGCTTTTAACCTTTTTTGCTTTTAACTTGTTTTTATTTTTTGTGCTTTTATTGTATGGCTTTTGTCCAGGCATCCCCAAACTTTGGCCCTCCAGATGTTTTGCACTACAATTCCCATCATCCCTGACCACTGGTCCTGTTAGCTAGGGATCATGGGAGTTGTAGGCCAAAAAATCTGGAGGGCCGCAGTTTGGGGGTCCCTGCTTTTGTCGTTTAATGTTGTAAACTGCTTTGATATGTTTTGTGAATTAGCAGTATATAATTTTTTTAAATAAATAATCTTACTGAGAAACATTTTAGTTTTTGAATGTATAAACATCTACAAAATAGCCATGGCAAGCATTTAAGTTAAAGCAGATTGGGTTTCCACTCATTATTAAAGGTTTACCTTTATTAAACAAAAATAGCCAGTAGAGGGAAAGTACACAATTTGATGGGAAGGCTCAACGCATTAAGTGAAGTTGCCCATGGAAACATTCCAAATTTTATCAAATTCTATAGCCAACACTCTGTTCTCTTGGGCTGCTAATGCACATACGTAGGAACTCTAAATGTATGTACTTGGGCAGACATTAGATTTCTAAATTGTATTGATAACTAAAGAACTGCCCTTTGTGACCAGCATATCCTTGTTGAGCGGGAAATGGATTTCTTTTGCCATGTGTTCCAATTCAGGCATCTATTTAGTATTTGCTCAAGCATTTATTTTCTGGTAACTTCGTAGAGATGACATAATGCTAGATAGCATGGAAAGTGAAACAAGTACGGTGTTTAAAAGAGACAGCTTGTTTCACACTCTTTAATAAGTAGAATCTATCTACAGAGTACTACAATTTACACTTGCATTTCGTCTTGTTTAGCAAAACACGAAATTGCTGGTTAGGAAGAATTTGAAACTCAATAATGTACAGATGTCAAATGTAGAGGTGGGAAGGCCTGTGGGGGGGAACAGAAAAATGGGGGGGGGAAGTGTGGAATATTCAAACTATATCAAACTGTCCCCCCCCCCAATTTTTCCAGGCTTTCCCATCTCTAGCAATGTATACCATCATGGTGTGACCTCCCATGTTGAGAAATGTGCATGGACTGCAGGGCTGTAAACGAACAATTGTTTTGTACCTCTTGAACTGTTGGGAAAGGTGGGGTATACGTTTGTTCAATCTGTCAATATGCTGTAAATAATAATGAGAAAATAGCTGGGATAAAAATACTTTAAATCCAGTTAATTTTATTTCATGATGCTTGGCAATATCAGTCTGTAATTGCAGGGTTCGTAAGAAATGCTCTCAGAAGCTGGTCGAGGCAGTAATGAAACTGATCTAACCTGCAGTCCTAAAAGCTCTTTGCATAAGCATAACTTCTAAAATAGGATTGCTGGTGAGAAATGAATTCCAGAGTGGCAGCCCCTTTGCACTGCTCATCTTACAGCAATCAGATTGAAAGTATGCCTCTCTTACTGACCTTTTCCATGTATACTTTGTTTATGACTTTTCTAAATGGGTTGGGGGTAAATAGGTAGTATTCCTTTAACTAGCTAGCTCTTGGTGAAGCTGTTGATTATGTCACAAAGGCCCTTTTAGTGCCACTGAAATGACCGTTCCTGTGTTTCATAGCACACCGGCCTGGTTCTCTCATAGGTATTTTTAAAACACAATGTTAAAGATACAGCAAGATTTGAGAGGCTTGTAACAGGTGGTGAAATCTTGTGGGCCAGGATTGCTGAAAATTGCCAGGATGAGCTTGTTTTGCTGGAGAGGTTGTTCTGGTGTTCATACAGGTGCCTTCCTTGTATGTCTAGATGCATCACTGTAAACGCTACCGCTCCCCAGAGCAGGAGCCCTACATGAGCCACAGGTGGAAGAGGAGGCGGTCTTGCAGCAGGGAGCAACATGATGGAAGAACACGATACCCAGTTCGCCGGGATCTGTCAAGGAGATCACGATCTAGAAGGTGAGCAAGGGATTATCTTGGAACAAGCAGTCATACCCGCATGGTGAATGCTCGCTTTGGTACTAAATGGTCCTTCTAAATTGGAATTGTTCTAAATGGTCCTAAATTGGAATTGTAGATGTCCAGATCCCTTCTAGTCCTGTGTATTTACAGCTACAGCTACCACAAAACTCTCTTTGTGCCCTGCAGTGAAATGACAGGAAGCAGTGTCTAGTGCAGGTTACACACAGCACTGCACTGGGGTTGCTGTACAGGTTCCTGTCCACCCCACTCCAACCCCAGGGCACCTTTCCCATTTCCTAATCACAGGTTTTTACTTGCCACACAGCCATGACAGAATGCCCTACCAGAGAAGATACAGAGACAGGGATGACAGCGATGTCTACAGGTTTGAAGAGCGAAGCTCATCTTTCGGAGAAGACTATTACGCTGCACGCCATTCACGGCACCACCGGAGATCTCGAGACAGAGAGCGCCACCGGACAAGGAAGCACCAGCATCACTGCCGGAAACGCAGGACCAGGTCTTGTAGCAGTACCTCATCGGTGAGTATCATCCAAATGAGATCAGGATTGGTCAGGGCCTAACTAACTCGTAGCTTTTTTCCAGCTTTGAATCATACTGGGTGAGTACTTCTAATCCCCTGTCTTTCTCCTCAATGCAGAGATAACTTTTTCTTCTGCTTGTGTGATAACTGGTTATATTAGCTGTTCTTAGTCTTGACGATGCAGCAGTGAATAATTTTAGCGTCTGAGACTCGTGTGTGTTTCTCAGGATGCATTGGGAGGGAGAGAAGCCAAACATGGCACCAGTGACAATGTGGGGATGAGGGAGGTCGTTTGTGCACATGGCTCAGAATGGCTGTGCCACACCCTTTGTTTTGCACACATGACCCTCTGCTCTCAACTTTCACATCCTGTGTTGCTTAGCGGTTGTGTTCAGGGGCACAAAGCAGTCTTGCCTTTGCAGCTGCAGCAGGGCATTTCTGCCAGCACCCTCTCCTTCCTAGGGCCCAGGTCAAGCTGTGTCAGACTAATTTCTCAGGACTTTTAAGCTTGCAGGCCTCCCTCTCTTCTCTAACACCCTTCATGGGTGAACAGTTCGGGTATAAGATGGTGCCTTCCTCACACGCTAGCGAGTCTGCACAACTTGTGCCGCTGCAGCCCACAAACTGTATATGGCAGCCCAAGAGAGGCTGAATGCACCCCCAAGAGAGGGGACATGTAGAGTGCCAGGCAGGTCTCCATATATGGCTGGTGGACTGCATCTGACTTGTTGGATGGCAGATTGTACTGGCTTCAGGTTGGGGGGTGGTTTGGGGTTTGGGGTTTTATTTTTTAAAATTTCAGCACATATGCATATCATCTTCCTTTGTTAATATAATTTTTTGTTAGAATTCCCAAGCAGCTCACAGACCTTGCCCATTCACTCACCCCAACCACAAATAAAAAAGTGGAAAGATACCCGAGAGGAATGAGTCTTGAATCACACACCCAGTTTTGCTTCATTGAGTCACAGACCTGTCAGTGCTCTAATCAATGTGCAGTTTTATGCACATTGATGTGATACGAGTTCTGTTTGTTGGTCTGGAACGCACTACAATCTCTTCTATTCCTCTGTTTTTCAGTTAAGCTTGCTTATGTTGTAAAGCTGAGGTTAATCTCATTTAACCCCACTCTTTCCCCCTCATTCCTGTTCTTGGAATTTATCCCAAAGCTACGTTTGTACAGTGCTAAGGGTATGGATTTTGGTTGGTGTGGCTTAAACTGTTTCAATATTGTACACCTTCTTTAAGGATCTTTTCTCAACTTCTCTCCATTTCAGACAGTCTCTCTTAGGATTTGTATGTGGTTGGTTCTACAGCGGAAGGGAATGGGAGGTGAAAGGAAGTGCAGGCCTGGAGTCTGTAACCTATTTTTGCAACTCAGCCTAGAGAGACTGCAATTCATTGTATTTTGAAAGGTTATAAGTGGAGTGGGGGGGGATCAGGGATTGAAACAATTCTTCACGGTAGTGGAACCCTTCAGGTTACTTGGCTGTTCTCCCCACCTTCCCCACTTCAGTAGAAGTGTGTAGCAATTCCAGGTTGATTTTGCATCCCCTCCTTCTCTTTGAGAAAGCAAGATGTTTTCCTGATGGGGGGCGGGGGGAGGCGGGTCTAGTTGGATTTTGATGCTTCACACAATGCTTGTCAGCAGCACAAGATATACTTGATTCTGAATCAGGACACAGCCACTGCTTCTAGAGTTCTTCTAGGCTTGATTTCAGCTCAGAAGTGAAAGCAAACCAATCTGGCACAGGTCAGACTTGCAAGCGCATAGAAGGGTCAGATCTGAAGTGGTTTCTTTCAGGCAGCGACACCCAAATCCGATCATGCTGGAATCAGAGGGGCTTTACAGAAACTGGCAGGCAGGGAGAGAGGCTTCATGGGAGGCGGCCTGGGGTGGGGAAGGGAGCTGCTTAGACTTCTGCTGACCCAACTGCCTTTGGGCTGCCCACCGTCCCAGATGCTGGTGGAGAAGCTACTGTCCTTGAGTCCTCCTCTCTGTGCTGCTTGCTGTGTCTTTCCCTGGTGGTTAAGAAGGGATGGTAATTCTCTGTGGGAGGAGGGTGCCCAGGGGCTGGAGCATCCCAGCCGCTGCTCCCCACACGAGGACCGCGTGGTTCTGCTGCTGCTGCGAGGCTCCTGCGCCTGCCTGCCTGCCTGCCTGCCTTCCATAGCTAATCAGAGTTTCTTTACATACCTGTAGCTGTTTTTTAAACTTTTGTTTTGAAGTCGGTTTTTTGTCTTGACGTGTCCCCTTGCAATATCCCTATCGTTATATATGCTGTGTGCCTTATGAAATGCTGGGATCTGGAAAATCCAACCACCGACGCATCGTCGTTTCTCCGCCTCTGAATGACAACTCAATCTGCCAATCGGAACTGCCTGCTGTGTGCGATTGGTCGGATGGCGTTTCGGGGGGCGGTGTGTGCAGAGAAGCCAACAGAGCAATAAGCGCAGCAGGAGCGTGGAAGATGACAAAGAAGGTCACCTGGTGTGCAGGATCGGCGATTGGCTCCATGAGCGATGTACAGCCACCTTTCGTAAAACTTTACCTCTCTACTTTCTATCCCCATGTTAGACGAGATCGCTCTCAGTGTACGGGAGGGGTTTCTAGTGTTTATTGCTTATAAATGGACTGAACAGTAAATACTTGAAACAGGAAGTAGACAATTGTG
Organism: Zootoca vivipara; assembly: GCF_965207765.1. Lineage (NCBI taxonomy): Eukaryota > Metazoa > Chordata > Lepidosauria > Squamata > Lacertidae > Zootoca > Zootoca vivipara. Next base: position 5,912,027 of record NC_142583.1, on the reverse strand, counting down.
TGTTAAAGAGTGTAGCAGTGAGAGCCTTTCTTGAGACTTGAATGCTGTGAAATTGCAGGACCTCACACACTCATTAAGTCTCCAGGGCTCACATCTCCTTTTGTTTTCTCTCCTAGATGAAATTGTGGGGAGCCTGGGCGAAGGCACATTTGGCAAAGTTGTGGAGTGTGTGGACCATGCCAGGTAAGCTATCCAGTACCTGGTGCTCTTGTGTCAAGGAATATTGTACTGGGATTTATGGGTTTGGTTTGAGGCTGAAAGAGCATTGTCCTGAGCTCCAGAACATGAGAGAAGTAGGTCTGGGGTAGATGGTAGTTAATGAGCCTTTCCAGATAAGAATTGTGGATAGTGAACTTATTTAAATTAATGAACATGACAAAATTAGGTTCATAAATTTGAGTGGCTCTACTGTGAATAAAACTTAGTTGAATTATCACCTGGTGGGGGTAGAGAATATCTGGGTTGGTTCCCACTCCCCTTGTGCACTGTTTCTGCACTGCTTTTAATTCCTGCCTAATGATTATCCTGATTAAAACAACAAATAGAACCAAAGAGCAACATTAAAACAGCAGATCAGCAGTATATGTTAAAACATTAAAACATTAAAACAGCAGATCACCAAGTTAAACCCTAGACAAGCAAGACAATAACACAAACAGTATGTAAAAGTTCTGAGCAAAAAAGGTTTTTTTCCTTGACCTGTCTTGTGGCAGGTCAGTGGCTGCAAGTGGCACGAAGACCTGGACAATAATCCATTCTCATTCCATCTGCAACTGCTTCCCTGCCATGGAAAGAGTGTGCCTGGGTTGGTTTGAAATATGTTCCCTGGCTCACTTAAGCTCTATAGGCTGGCTGTACCAGATGTGACCCTATTGGATTGGATCCAGACTGAGTTAATTGAACTGAATGCCCAATGAAATCAGTAGGACTGATGGCTAACTTGTTTCATTGATTTTGGTGGGAACTGAGTTCAGCTCACTTAGTCTGGATCCAACCCATGCCTAATGAGCAGGAGAGAAAGTTAAAGCCTGGGTCCTTCTTTCAAACTGTAGTCATATCTAGGACCTTTACTAAAGAATGTAATGATGAACGCTTTACTTCTTTTTTCTTTCTTTAACCTTTGGCTCCATGGGGAGCAATTGCAGAGAAGGGGTTGGAGTTGATTCTTCCCCCTTCAGGATTTTGTTGTGTGACCAAGAGTTAGACTTGAATTCAGTTGCAGAGATCTCTGCTGCTGTTCCTTGCGTCTCATTACTCCTTTTTTCCCCCTGCCTGCCTCCCCCTTCTGAAGGCAAACATATTTGGTACACTTTGACCTATGAATCTTTGCTGACGAAGAATAGTCGAAACAGGGCCTTGTCCTGATTTTTACTGGAATTTACCTTTATTTGCCTTCAACATTGGGATTGGTTCCCATTTAAACTCCGCATCACATCAATAAAACCTTGTGAAGATTTATTTGAAATCCATCTTCTTTTGGCCCGAGTTCTTGCAATTTATCGTTTATTTCCCCCTTCTGTAGAGGCAAGTCTCTGGTAGCTCTGAAAATTATTCGAAATGTTGGCAAATACCGTGAAGCGGCCAGACTAGAAATTAACGTCCTAAAGAAAATTAAAGAAAAAGACAAAGAAAATAAACAGTAAGTCTTGCCATTGGGATTGATTTGAGATTGGGTACTCCTTTCCTAAAGGAAGGGTCCGGGGTGAACTCTGGTCAGTCTGCTCAGTGTGGTAGAACTTGAAAGCAACCAGCTTTGCCCACTGCAGGGGAAGCAGAGGATCACCACCTTCCCTCTCCCGTCAGGAATAGTTGGCAACTAGAACTGGTTAGTGCAGTTCTATTGATTACTTTGAAACGTAGATATGCCTGGGTTAGGGCTTGGTGCTTATGCATCGCGGGGGGGGGGGGGAGTCATAGGATGAAAAATCAGTTTTGAAGGAACGTGCGTAGTCATTGTCTAGTCCAACCCCTGCTCAGTGCAAGATCTGTTAGTATAGGATGCACCTGGCTCATGCACACCCAAGCATCTGATTAGTATCTCCCACAAGGGAGAGCCCTCCACCTCTCAGGGCAGTCTGTTCCACTGTCATATGAGCTGTCACTCTTAAGTGCAGGCATCCCCAAACTGCGGCCCTCCAGATGTTTTGGCCTACAAGTCCCATGATCCTTAGCTAATAGGACCAGTGGTCGGGGAAGATGGGAATTGTAATCCAAAACATCTGGAGGGCCGAAGTTTGGGGATGCTTGCTTGAGTGGTTTCTTCTCATGTTCAGCCAAACCCCTGCAATTTCCGCCCAGTAGCTCTAGTTTTCTCCCCTGGAGCAACAGAGAAGTTTACTCCATCTTCTGCGTGGCAGCCCTTTATATATTTGAAAATAGCTGTCCTGTCTCCCCTTAAACGTCCCCAGCTTCTTCCACCATTCTTCGTAGGACAGGGCTGGGGAAGCCTCCAGTCCTCCACATATTGTTGGACTCCCAACTCCCATCAGCCTCCCGCCCCCTGCATGGCCAGTGGTCAGGTATGATAAGAGTTGTACTTCAACATTATCCGGAGGGCCACAGCTCCCCCCCCCCACTCTCATAGGGCTTGGTTTCAAGACCCCCTCAACATCCTGACTGCCCTCCTCTGGACAGGCTCTAATTTCTCATTAAAATATGCCTGGAACTGGAGACAGTATTCCAGATGTGTATCCTGACCAGTGCAGAATATATCGGAACTGTAGCCACATGCAGGCATTCATCTGAACACGTGTTAAGTGAAACTTGAGGACTGACCTCAGATTTCATCTTACTGGTTTCAGCCCAGTGTTCCAGCAAGATACTTTTGAATCTTGATTCTCTTTGCTGGTGATGATAGCTGACCCTCCCAGCTTCATGCCATTGCAAATTTTATCAGCATTCCCACTACATCTTCAAGTCATATTTTAATTTTTTTGAACAGGATGGATCACACGCTGGCTTGTTGTAATCAGTGCATTTTTTAAAGACACTCACAGACCAGCTTTTGGAATTTTGCCTAGTTTCAGCATTAGGCTGGCCACCTCTTTGAAGATGGCAACAACATTTGCCCATTTCCTGTCTTCAGAATTCTCAAAAGAATTATTGGCAAGCACCTTTAGGATGTGACCCTGGAGACTTGAATTCATTTGAAGTAGCTAAATGTTCTCTTATCTCCTTACTTATCCTGAGCCTCCTCGTATCATTTGTTCTAATATTCGCATTGCAGGAGAAGACTGAGGCGAAACAGAAGCTGAGTAGTTCCACCTTAACTCTGTCACCTATTAACATCTCACTGTCTGCTGTCAAGCAGCAAATGCTCTGAATGTAGCCAAAAAGCCCGTTTAAAAATGTTCTTGGCATCCATTTTAGATCTCAGGCAATGCTGGGCTTTAGCCTTTCTGGCACCATGCTACTGTATCCCTTTCGTCTTTGCTTATATTTCCAATTCTCAAGCGAAGCATGTCCTTTTAAAATCTCAGATAATGAGAAAGCTCCTTGTGCAGCCACAATGGCTTTTCCTATTTTTCTTTCTCTTTGGAATCGTTTGCTGTTGTACCTTCAGTATTTCAGTTTTTTTAAACGCCCCATGCCTTTTGGAGCTCCTCCCTCCTTTGGAATTTCTAGCCATGAATTTTAGAATTCCCACCCAATTTCTTTCTTTGATTTTTGAAATCCGCTACGGTCAATTTTTACATCCTTTGCCATCACAAATTCCAAGTTGCTATGGTCATTTTCTCCTCAAGGTTCCTGCTGCTTTCACTCCAGCCAGTTCTCCCTTGTGGGTTACGATAAAGTCCAGAATTATACATACCCTTGTTCCTTTCTTTGCCTTCTGAAAGATGCTGTTGTTGGCAGGGCATGGCAAGGATATATTGGACATTCCATTCTTAGCAGAGTTAGACTTGCAAGGAGTGCCAGAATAGTTGGAATCCCCCATTATTGCTATTGCTCTTGCTCACTTATGTGACCATTTTGTAATGTATTTTAAGAAACCATCACCCATATCTTCTGCTCAACTGATAGGTCTGTAGTATACTGCCACAACAATGTCATTTTTGTTTCTCTCTCTGTCCTTACCCAGATGCTTTCCACAGGGCTTCCACTCTCAGACTCATGGATTTTCAAGCAGGTGCCAACATTAACATTCTCTGTTATACATCTGTTATGTACATCTTTATCCTCCTCTAAGAGAAGGAAGAATCCCCCGATACCTGTGTTCCCACTCTCCCTGCACCCCTATTTCCCCCAGGCCTGCCACTCACACTGATGGGGCCGCTGCCTGTGCTGTTGTGTGTTGGGCCCTGCTGGGTGAGGGGTGGCCTGAGGATGGAATTTTAAAGACAACTCCAAATGATTCTAGAACAGGATGAGACAGGCAATCATCTGTGTGGCCCCCAAGTCTAGCCTCAGCGAGGGAAGGGAATGGGCAGTACGACTTCAAGAGCATACCCTCCAACTCCCGGATTGAAAAATCCGGGATCAGTGGCGGCACGGCACCGGAAGTCGCTTCTACGCATGTCCAGACATGCGTAGAAATGGCTTCCAGTGTCGGCGGCGCCTGATTTTCAGTGCCCAGACATGGGCAGAGCAGCACCGGAAGTCGCTTCTGCGCATGTCCAGACATGCGTAGAAGTGACTTCCGGTGCTGGGCTGCCCGTGTCTGCATGTCTGGGCACCAGAAATAGCATGTCCAGACATGCGCAGACGGCCGGGAGCCGGGACATGGGATATTTTTACGGGATATTTATGGGATATAATCAATTCGGGATAACAGCGGGAAACGGTAGCAAAATACGGGGGTTTCCCGCAAAAAACGGGAGACTTGGCAGCTATGTTCAAGAGCCACAATCCCAGCTACTGTGTGTTTTTTCTCTCCTTTGGCCCAGCTTGTGTGTCCTCATGTCGGATTGGTTCAACTTCCATGGTCACATGTGCATTGCTTTTGAACTCCTGGGCAAGAACACATTTGAATTCTTGAAGGAGAATAACTTCCAACCATACCCACTCTCCCACATCCGACACATGGCCTACCAGCTGTGCCATGCCTTGAAGTGTAAGTATGGCATGTGCTCTGCTTGCTTGGGAAAAGAAAAAGAGGAAGTGGGGATGGGGGGGAGGGAAGCCTGTTCGAAAGTTACTTCGCTTAATGCTGTTTCAATATCTTGAAGTTGGGAAGGCAATATAAACTTGAAGGCAAAGTTTATATTGCCTTCCCACAACCTTTTTATGAGCATTTATTTAAATCATTTATATACCCATATAAATTACTGGAACATTCGGGTCTGCAGAATTTTGATTCTATACTTCTATTTAGTCCTATTTAACACCTGTTGATATAGGCTTTGCTTGAGAGCCAAAGTGTATAGCAGGAATGTAAGGCCTCTTAAAGCCTCTTTTCTCTCTCCCATTTTTCTGTAGTTCTTCATGACAACCAGCTAACTCACACTGACCTCAAACCTGAAAACATACTGTTTGTAAACTCAGAATTTGATACCTTGTACAACGAGAAAAAGGTGGGTTGCACCTAAGAGCATGGAAGTTGCGGAATAGCCTGCCCTTTTTGATTGAAAGATAGGGGAAGAGTATTGGGAAGTGGGTGCAGCTGAGGGACTGATGGCAAGGATCACATCCAGCATCTCAGATCACCCAGAAACTGGAGAATGGGATGGGTTACACCCTCCAACTTCTGAAATCTGGGTTCCTTGGCACGCGGAGCATTGGCTTTTTTGAACGTGCACCACCAAGTCTGTAGACTTACAGTTCCTTCGTTTTTGAAAGGAAAGGCCCACTGAAGGCTATAAGGCCTTCTGCCTGGAACTCTCCACCTTTTCAAAGGCAGCTCAGTAACCATGGGTGTGTCTTCTGCATTACAGAGCTGCGAGGAAAAGTCTATCAGAAACACGTGCATCCGAGTAGCGGACTTTGGGAGTGCCACGTTTGATCATGAGCATCACACCACTATTGTGGCCACTCGGCATTATCGCCCACCAGAAGTGATCTTGGGTGAGTTGGCGTTAGCTGCTATGACTCTTGGGAGTCGAGTGTAGCAGTTCAAAAAACAGTGGGCGAGTGTTCAGTTTGCAAAATGGGTTGCTTTGCATAAGCAACAAGAGGAACCTACGCGTCAGAGGGGCTTGTGGGGAGGAGTATGCCTGAAATGAAAAGGAGTGAAGCAATTGGGCATCAAGGTTCAAAAGGGGGCAACATATTTCAGAGCAAATAGTTGCATTTTAGCTTGCTTGGGTGAGCTAGCCCTGTAAGGGGGTATCTGTACCTTCACTGCAGCAGTTTGCACACACTTCGTGGCCTGCAGATGAACTGGAGATTCTAGCTAGTCTGCTGCCTCTGATTAAGGAACTCAGTCTCTACTTATTCCCCCAAATGAAGGTCTCTCTGTGTGACCCATTCAAGTGATGACTTCATCACATTTAAATAATCTTGATGAGTGGGGAGTAAACTTGAAGGGGTTAAGAGGCAAGTGCTAGTTTAGATGTTGCTAATCCCCACTTCAATATCACTATAAATTAACCCATGGCCTCTTGGGTAAGGGCTTGCATCACTATCACCCCTTAGTGATTTTGCACAAAAGCAGTCCTTTATCAGCTCTACAGAAATGGGAGGGCACTTAACAACAAAAATGGTAACTTTAAGATCATTTTGATATAACCATGATGGCATTTGATGGGTGGAGGGAACATATTCCTCCTCAGTCCTTTTTAAATCCACTGACATTCTCACAAAGTGGCCAAAGAATATATTTTTGGGGGTGTATTTTTTTAAAAAAATTTTTTTACCACAATTGCATTCACCCTTTAGTCACACTTGCTGTCACTGAACAGTAGGGGGCACATTCCCCAAGATGTGCAGAAGGCATAGTAGCCAGAGCATATCTACACAGTCTGCATACAATGCATGAGTATGGCTGCGCCCTGCAGCCTTGCGCAGACCGCCTGCCACCTCCTGAACATGCAGGCTGACCCGCATTGCCCTCTTCCCCTGCACATGGACATCAGCATGTGAATTCCCACCATCAGTTTGCAGTTCTTTCCAAACTCTCTACCCACCTTGTGTAAGACAGGAGAGCAGCAGCTCCTTTCTTTTATGAAGCTGAAGGATGGCATCCTTACTCATCCAACCTTTTTCCGCTAATGGGCAGGAAGGGGGAGATTGCATAAGGTGGAATGTGCTACCATCTACTTTCACTGAGCTCAGCAGACATCCCAGTTGCAGTTTCTCCTGGTGGTTTTTTCCTTTGGCAGATTCCCTCAGTCCCCTTTTATTTTGTTTTTAAAAAATATTTTATTGAAGAAAAAGCATTTTTAAACAATACAAATTACCAATAACATAGCCAATTACAATTCCCCCCCCTTTCCCCTCCCTCTCCCACCCTCTATGGACTTCCCTCAGTTCCCTTCTCTGATTTGTTTGTACATATTGTTTTCTGCATGTTATAAAATGGCACATATAATTACCTTATGTTCTATCATATGTTCTACTAATAAATTGTGGATGTTTATTCAAAACCTGCCAAGGAGTCCAAATCCACTGAAAGGTTTTCTTTGTCTGCTGAGCAGAAACACCTTACTTAGCAACTGAAGAACAAAATGGCGGCATTTGGGTACAGAGTAGAACGGCAGTCTTCATTCTGTATTCTCCTTTGCAGAGCTGGGTTGGTCACAGCCGTGTGACGTCTGGAGCATTGGCTGCATCCTCTTCGAGTACTACCGTGGATTCACACTCTTTCAGGTACAGGAATTGTTGTACTCCTTTTGGACCAGTTTAGCATAGTGGTTTGCTTTCTTGCTGAATAACCTGCTGCGTACTTCTCAGTACAATATTGTTTATTAGTTTTTGCTCAGTGGAAAGAGCTTTGCAGAGAGTAGAATAAAATTATTGAATCTTCCTAAAATCTGGCATGGCTACACCAAGGGATAGAGATGGCACCACACAGTCCAGTATTTGCTGAAAGGGAGGACCCCACCAGGATGCAGGCCCTATGGTGTTTTTTTTATAACAGCCAAGAGGTTTTACTTGAATGGCTACAGTTCTTTGCTCTGCCTGCCAGGTTTTTCTGCAGTTTGGCTCCTGCTCTGCAACCTAGAGATCTAGTTGTGCTCTTGAAGACATTAACCTGCATGCTTTCCCCTCCTGTTTGCTGGTTCTTTTCCTTGTAAAGTGCTGGAAAAATCACTATCACAAAATAGGCATTTTAGGCATTAGCATGCTACTTACTTCAAAACCCCAAGGCTGGGGTTGTTGGAGAGAACAGTGGGCCTGGTCACCTCTCTGTTTCCTGGAAATGCTGCCATACATTTCACTCCTTATGGAGTGACCATTTCCCAAGAGGTATATAAGTTGAGCCCTGCTGAACCAGACCGATTGCACGCCTAGTCCAGTATCCTCTCCCACACCAGCCAGCCAGGTACATAGGGAAGGGCTGTATGTAGCTCATGATTTGCATGTGAAAAGTCCCAGGTTCCACCCCCAGCATCTCCAGGTAGGGATTGAAAAGATTGCTGCTTGAAGCCCCATAACTGCCCTGCTAAGTTCAGCATATATTTCTCTCTCCACAGACTCATGAGAATAGAGAGCATCTTGTGATGATGGAGAAGATCCTTGGCCCAATCCCACAGCATATGATCCGCAAAACACGGTAGGAATGCTCGGTTTTGATTGGTAAATAGGTGGTCCCCAAATTAGAGAGAGGCACTTTGGGCAAATAAACCAGGTCAGTGAGATTTGTCAACAATTTAATGTTTTATGCTCTCAAAAAAATTACATGAGGCAGCAAGGCCTGTAGATGACATGTTTAGATGTGAAACTCAAGTGCTCTGTACATTTTTAGAGGCAGTCTATGGATTTATTCAACTTCTTGGGGGAAAGATGCCATTTCTTTTGCCTAACTTAGCCCAGTACATGTGTTCAATTTGAGCTGTCTCTCCTCACCCAGGAAACAAAAGTATTTTCACAAGGGAAGTCTGGTATGGGATGAGAACACCTCTGACGGGAGGTATGTCCAGGAAAACTGCAAACCATTGCAGGTAAGAACTACTTGATCTGCTCTGGTCAGAATGCATTAAGCAGCTGTTTATGCAGATACTTGTTTGTAACTAAGCGCCTGAAAGCTAAATTACTTTCTTCTGTGTTCATCCGCATTGCTTGCTTCTCAGCAAGGCCTTTGAAACAGGAAGCCAAGCCCCTTAGAAACACCATCTTCTGAATATACTTGACCTTTCTTTTATCTGCTTCCATCTTTTCTGCTTGTGGGGATGCAGAGTGGATTATGTTCCCCTCTCCCAATCCCTTTTTTTCTGCACACCTTCCCACATACCAGGTAGGGACTTTTTGTGAGGGCGACACTTCACTTTTGTGGCTGCAAGGGGACTCTGTCAACTGAGCTCCTGGTCTCACATTTTGTGGAAAGAGCTTTGTTCACTTTCCCCCAAAACTCTTAAGCCTTACCACTTTTTGATGCAGTTATAACCTGTGTAATTCTGCTTGTATTGATAAGTGAAGCAGAAAACATGCAAGCCAGCCCGTACTGTCCGTAAGCAGTTGTCCCACCCTAAAGAAGAGTTTTGGCAGCCGTCTTCTGAGGGTTGAAGGATAGCTCTTCACAAATCCTACCACAGCACCCTGCTGGCTTGATAATGCTAGGCAGATTTTGTGAATGTGTGCTTGCATGGAGAAATTAGTCAACCCATCCCTAAAAGGAGCTACTAGTGGTGACTGATGATTTACTGTTTGTAAATCACTTTTGAGAATAACCCCAAATGCTTTGACTTTCCTAAATTGTGTGTATTGATCAATTAGCAGGTGCTTCTTTGCACACCTGTTCCTCTTAGCCGAGATGGAGAGCCAAGGTATGTCTCCATAACCAGGAGCGCTTGGAACTGCATTAATAATGAAAGCTGAGCTCCTCTGGCATAGTGTGCTTCAGCCAGCCATGATGCAGGTGCAGGACTACACAGGGTAGTCTTAGGACTACTTGGGACACTTCTGTGGTGCCTGTTACTCTGCCGCTACTAGTTTTACAGTAGAAGTCCTGGGAGAGCGACTTATTAAACTCCCTATTATTTAGACCTTACACCAAAATAATAAAGCTTAGCACTATTGTAATCACAGAACTTGGTTTCCTTTAATACTCCAGGGCAATTCCGAAACCGGTTCTCTCCCATTTGTTGTTGTTTAGTCGTGTCCGACTCTTCATGACCCCACGCTCTGGTTCTCTCCCATGTCAGGTCTAATTCTTCCCCTGCTTACTCCTTTTCCTAGACATACATGCTGCACGATTCTGCTGAGCACATGCAGCTGTTCAGTCTGATGAGGCAAATGTTAGCGTTTGACCCTGCCCAGCGGATCACGTTTGGCGAAGCTCTGCTCCACCCGTTCTTTGCTGGCTTATCTGCGGAGGAAAGGCGGCTGAATTGCCGAGATTCAAACCGGGACCTGAGCAGATGACAGATGGGGATCATGGAGATTCCTGCAGGATGTGTACATACTCCAAGACTGGCCTGGCATTTATTGTGGAGACTCCAGAGACCCTTCTGTAGCAGTGTTCCAAGGGGTTGATGCAATGTCAGGTGGACCCTGGGCCTGGGTGGGGGGGGGGAGACAGCAACCCAAAAGCACAGATTTGTCTCATATATTTATATGTTGTAAAGTTCAAATAAAGTGTTTCATATTGTTTGATAATTTACTTGTATGACTGTGTCCAGCTATTTTTGCTCCCTGCCCTACTGAATTTTTCTGTTAACAATAAAATAGTGGTTTTATAGCTTGCCACCAATCTCTGCTGGGTGTTTACAAAGTAGTTTCTTCCTTGCTGTGCTATCAGCCATCTTTCCTTTACAAGAAACCTGCATGGAGGGAAAGAGGATGGAGGTTTGTTCCCCCCCCCCGCCCCCAATTGCTTCTTTCATATTGTGCGGGTAATACAATCTTAGCTATTGCCTGCATTTTGTCAAGTGTATGTGCTTGTTCAGTTCACTTCATTGAGGAGCTTAAATCAGGCAGTTGTTTGGAATGCTTTATGGCCTGAATTATGCCTGCAAAAAGGCATCTCAGGCCATCTAGCAGGCTGTCCTGCCATTTTGGTACATCAGGAGATGGATGTAGGGCAGATAAGTAGCTTGATCAATTCTAATAGTAAAGCTTTGGTCAGTGTAGGTTCTCAGTGGTTGTAATAAACATCTGTTTTCCTCCTAGAGGTACAGGATTCTCCTTTAAAATGTTTTGGCATGAATGGAAGGTTCTTGGAAGAGTGAATCTGCATTTTCCAGTATAACTGTAGTTGGGAGTTTTTAGGAAATAAAATTAGCAAAATCATTTAAATATTGAAGAGTATGAATTCTATTTTTTCTCAAATACATTGCGATAATAATTATGCCTTTAAGTCAAAGTGATTAAGTCTTCTTGTGATTGTCTCTTTTGGACCCGAGATGGCTGCAGGAAAGTGAATGAACTATGGTCAGTTGCAAACCAAGAAAACTAGTTTCTGCACTCTAGAAATGAAAACAACCCAGAAGAACAACTGCTTTGCTACACATTTTAATCATTGTTATTTGTGAGAGTTCTGTATGGCACCTTTAGAGACAAGAAGGTCAAAGCACAGCTGATTTCTCAGAGCTAACAGGTATTCAGCTACTTAAGTGTGTTGCACCCCTGAACTCCAGGAAAAGCCTGGCTACAAACCAAAATGTTCTGCTGTGGCAGCATTTGGAATAAGAACAAGCCAGTGACAGCAACGAGTTGGTCCCCAGAGAGCAACACAATGTTGTGTCCTTCCCACTGAAGAACGGCACATTGGGAGAGGGGCAGTCAGTAGCTGAGATGCACAATTCACCAGTGGGTCATTATACAAGCTCATGCCTGAAGCACAAGAGGACCAGATGAGAGTGCAAAAGCAACATGCAGGAAGAGGCGGCTTTGCTTGGCCATTTGGCTCACTTCACAGGCCTTTCCATCTTAAGCCGCTTCTGTTCCAATGCCACTTTGCAACTGTTCTGCACCGCTAGACAAAGCCCCATCACATTTCATTGCTTCACTTGAAAGTGTAGCCATGTGCTTGTTCTGGACATACCGAGAGGGAACAAGGTAGTGCCACCATCATGAACATGAATTTTTCTATGGGTTTCATATCCAGTGGCAGCTAAGTCTCAATACTCTCATACACACTCTCACACACACGGGCCCTGGGAAGTAGGTTTTTTTTTTTTTAAGGAGCAGACACCAGCAATGTGAATTCTACAGTAAGATGGCAGGACACTACTTGTGGAGAAGCACAAGTGACAGCACCAATGAGTCTGCTTCCTCAGTCTTCTTTTAAGCCACAAGTATTGCAACCACATTATCATTCACTCAAATAAGCAAAAAAGAAACAAGTGTGTGCTGGCAGTGGCTCAAGAGACACAATTGCTGTTCTACAAACTCCAAGCTGCCAGCAGGAGAAGTAGGTGCCTCCCACCACCTGCCTAGGCTGAGCAAGCCAATGTACCATATAGCTTGAGAGACGGGGCTGTAGCTGCACAAGAGAGGGATGCGCTGGCGGCAGCAGGACAGCCCTCATTCCCACATGATCAGCAAGGGGGACACATACCCCCTGCCAGTCCTGCGGGGGGGGGGGGGAGGGAAAACGAAACCATACTGTTAGCTGCATATCTGAACGGGCAGGGGCACCTGCATGTGTAAGCAAGCACGCACCCTGCCTTCCCACCACCAACTTGTCGAGCTGGTTGAAGACACCAGCTGCCTCTGCGTTCCTTCATGGCATTGGGAGGTCATCAAAGGCTCAGAGGAGCACGAGCCCTCTTGGTTCTCCTCAGTACTGATATTTCTCTTGAAAGAAACACAGTTGAGAACTTCCAACATCCTTAAGGCTTCAAAGAGTTTTAATATAGTCAGGATCAGTCGTGTGGTTTGAGGCGGTTCTGCCCCCACTTTCCTCTTCAGGGCCAAAGCCGCCCCCCCTCCCCACTTTAGGTAGAGTGCAAAGGGATGACAAACTTGCAGCCGAAAGGTGAGTGGTAGTTTATCCCCACCTCTTGGAAGACTTTTTGTGGAATGCCGATATCGCACAGGTACACGCGCCCAGACCTCTCACCTAGGGGCAGTGGCAGCCCCAGGGACAGAGACCACTTGGCGTCGATCCCTTGCTCCATGTCATTCACCGGGGGGTCCAGGCTGAGGATGGGGGCTCTGTTTTGGTTGGCCCAGTCCACAGCAGCCTTGTACCAAGGCTGGTCCCTCAGGAAGGCATTTTCATGGCAATCCAAGCAGTTTATCACCAAGTCAACTGGTGAGTCTGGAAGATCTGGGGAGCGGGAGGAACAAGAGAGCACTTTACATGTTTGTCAAGTAGAAACCTATAAGGGACTTATAGGAAAGCCTCCCTAAGACTCTTCTGGCAGGCTGCCCGGCCGTCTGCAGAACCCTGCAGGATGCTTCTAGGATAAGGTTACCAGATTTTTTTTTCAATGAATCCAGGGACACTTTTCAACTTCAGAAGGAATGATAGGATTTTGTCAGGAGACTGATTTGTAAATCTGGAGACTGTCCTTGGGAAATGGGGACGTCTGGTAACTTTATTCTAGGAGTCTCACAGAGGAGGACATGCAGACAATGCTCCTCTCCTGCTTCTGCTTTATAACAACTGGGCCCCAAAAGCAGGCTGCCTATGAACAGGAATGTCCCTTATAGACAGCAGGACTAACACCCACCCATATATCTGTCCTCTACAACTTTTTCAAAGTTCCTTTTGAATGAAGTCTAAAATAGGCATGTATTTCAAAGCCCCAGGATTTGGTTAGCAGCTCATGCAACTGACCCAACTCGCCTCTTTCCAACTAAAGTGTTCCCTACAAGTCCAGTGGGTATAACAATAGCTTAGCTCCTTGCCAGTAGATGGTGCTGCTGCATTATAAGTTGCCTCGACAGCTCCACAAAGATCACATTAGCACCTACTCCCTGTCCAGCTCCATCACTTGACCCCCAGAGCCTATGCAAAGCCAGGATGCAGTGGCAAAAGTGCACCACTTCAGTCGGGGTGGCGGGTTTGGCAGTACAGTGGTACCTTGGGTTAAGAACTCGTTCCAGAGGTCTGTTCTTAACCTGAAACAGTTCTTAACCTGAGGTGTGCTTTTGCTAATGGGGCCTCCTGCTGCCGCTGGCGCACGATTTCCGTTCTTATCCTTGGGCAAAGTTCTTAACCTGGAGCAACCACTTCCTGGTTAGCAGAGTTTGTAACCTGAAGCGTCTGTAACCCGAGGTACCACTGTACTAGATTCTTCTGCTAACAGAAAAGCAACTGTTGTTTTCTTTCTGGGAAGCTGTGTGCTTGTGCTAAGCAGCCAGGATTTAGCTTGGCAGGACACGTGGACTGAGCCAGTGCGCACTTTTTTCTTTCTTTATTCAGCTGACTTGAGGCTTTGGCAATATAGCAAATAACTGTTATTTCTATATATTTAGAAAATCTATCCATGGCTGTACCCGGCTCACCTTTGACACTGGACACCTGTTGGCCTTGGGTCTTGCTGAAAAGTGTCAGCTCATTGGTGATCGATTCCAGCATCTTGACAAAGTTGGGAAGGAAGAGAATGACATGCACATCATGATTGGAAAGATGCCGACCACAGCTGATTCCCTGAGCCCCCTTCACATGAGGGCCACACAGCAAGGCAACCGTGGGTCGCTGGTGAATGTTTTTTGGATTCAACCTGAAAGTCAGATGTACAAAGGGTCTTAAACATCAAAAGCAGTTTCCTCGAACAAATCTTGCCTTCTTAATGGGAGAGGAGATACTTTCAAAATATTTAAGATGCATGCAACCAAGGCTCAGAAGTTAAGACATACAAGAGTCACAATAACTCTTCAATCACTCCATAATTTCCCAAACAATTCTCTATTCAGAAAGAAACACCACTGAAATCAAATGCAGCTTTCTTCCAACTAAGCATGCCAAGGTTTGCAGTGTCACAAGGGCATGTGTTAGCAAAACACAGCATTGCTGATTAGGAAGCTAGGTTTTAAAATAATGAAACTGCTTAGTGGTTTTTAAAATAGTGTAATAACAATGTTTTCTTGATGGTCAAGAGAGATAGGCATCTAATGTTTAAATCTCACAATCCCTGTGCAGCTTCCAGTTTTCTCTTCTGCTTTGCAATCAGCCAGGCTGCATCACTGCCAAACAAGAACACAGACTGCTCTCCAGAGGAAGTAGACCAAGAGCCAATTCTTAGGGACAAAGCCCTAACTTGACTAGTTTCTTTCAGAGTCAAACACCCAGCACAGAATGACAGAGGTGTAAGGACCCCAAGGACACTCTCTGTAAGTTCAAGCCCTTGTAGAAATTCATTCACAAAGCCAAGGTCTGCCATGAGCAGGAGCTAACAAGGCAGATGACACCGGATGAGTTAACAAATCAGCTCCAGGTGCCTCACAAAGAAAGCCATGCCAGACACTACAAGGAATTACACCCTGAACACAGTTCCTGTGTCTGATTGGCAGGGAACCAAGAACAGCTCAAAGCCAAGATCCAGGCTTCCAATCCACAATAATGGCCATATGGCTAGACTGGCTTGCAGCACAACAGGTCATGTCATTTAGCATTCTGTGATTTTCACAGGAAGCATGCAAAATCCAATGAGGCTTGCTACTTTCTAGGAAAGGTGTTTTACCTGTTGGGCCCTCCGAGCAGACTCAGGGCCATCTGACTGGCACATACCCCCGTCATTTCCAGTCTCCGTTCAAGGGTGAGCCCGTATTTCTCTGCCACCGAAAGAAGTTTTTTGTGAAGCTCATAGGAGATACTTGGAACAACCAGCCCAGAGTCTGAAATGCAGAAGGGAGGGGAGCCATTTGTTAGGAGATGCTTGGCAAAAACAGTGTTGCTCTTCAGGTCCAGAGCCTGAGCCTGAGCCAGTTTCTGCATTAAGAACTGGGCCATTCTAAACATGGTCACCCAAATGCCCAGAGGCTTTGGGGCAAATAGACACAACCAACAGCTGTATAACTCACATACGTTTCAGTTAACCTGCCAGCGATCCCATTTCTATACACCAGCATGGAAACAAGTCTACAGGAGAGAGGTTTGCATCGTAAGTGTGCATGTCACGTCTTGGGATTATAGGATACGAAAGGCTAGTGCAGCGAACTGGGGAAGACAGAAAGAACACCATCTAGGGTAACATCTAGTAACATTCAAAATGCAAAGGTTCTGGTGAGATCACACACACACACACACACACACACACACACACCTTGAAGTGTGCCTAGAATTGTCTTTTTAAAAAATGCTGACGAAACCTTCAAGATCCAAAATTCTATAGAAATGAAATGAAGCATCATATGCTTTACGGTAATCTGTGCTCATCAGCCCTTTGTAACTTCATGCAGATGTAAACAGAGGCTTCTGAAGTACGAATAAGCTGCTTTATATAAAGCCCAGCTGTTGACCCACCTTGATCAGTACTGCCTGTTCAAGCTGGCAGGTGAACAATCCCCAGGGCAGGAAGCACGAGCTGCAAGGAATAGACCTTTGCTCTGCCACTGAGTGGTGATCCTTCCCTGCCATATATCCAAACCTATCTAAGCCCACTATCTACTCTAGAAAGGCACTGGGCACTCCAATGTCTCAGCCTTTCCCAGCCTGGCTATCCGTGTTCCAAGAGGTCTGGGTCTGAAGGCACCGGAGGCCACCACCTCACTGGAACAAAGCATGTCTAGGTCTGATCAAGTACCTGAACGGGGGATCTGATCGGGCACTTGATCAGGCGCCTTGGGTTCAATGATGGAAAAAAGGCAGGATGTAAGAGAGTGCAATACAATAAAGCAAATGTAATTCATACATTTTACTTAACTGGGAGATGCCTGGGACCTAACCTGGGACCTTCAGCATATAAAGCAAGCCCTCTACCACTAACGCTTGAACCTGTGGGCATCCAATGAAGCTGAGTGTTGGAAGCTTCAGAAGGGATACAAGAAAGTCATCCTTCATGCACTGCACAGTTAAAGCAATGGAACTTGCTCCCACGGGAGGCAGTGACGGCCACCAAACTCAGATGGCTTAAAAAACTTAGACAAGCTCATGGGGGAAAAGGCTATCAATGGCTACTAGCCATGACGGCCATGCTCGGCCTCCAGTTTGTTGCAGCAATGCTTCTGAAGACTAGTTGCTGGAAAGCACGAGGGGAGGGGAGCCCCTGCACTCGAATCCTGCTTGTAGGTTCAGCCACTGTGAGAAGAGGATGCTGGAGTAGAAGGGAAATTGGCCTGATCCAGTAGGCTCTTAAGTTCTTACCACTGAGATATGGCTTTCCATAAGGAAGTGTTTTGTTGTGCTTTCCTCTAGCTCTTCTCACCATAAAGATTCAGTATAGCTGTGCTTAGCGCAACAGATATTCAGCAGTGACACACGCATGCACATGTTTTTAGAAACACTCACCTGGAAGTACAATCATGAGTCCCAAATCTATGTAGACAGGAGTGTGTTTTCTCACAGCCATGTGGATGACACCAGTTATTATAGGGAAAGAGTACTGCTGCATCTAGCTCAGAACTGTCTGCTTTGATAGGCAGTGGCCACACGGCACACATCCTCTCTATCTACCCTTCTTTGGGTATGCATTCTACTGAAATCAGTGGAATATTCTTCCAAGCAAGGATGGTTGGGCCATCATAGCAACACAGAATCCTTAAATGAGGCTGTATCAGTCCTGCGAGAAAAGCAGCTAGTCACTCAAAAACAGGGCTCCCTCCAGGTGTTCTCAGACTGCAAATCCCATCATCCTTTACCACTTGGCTGGGGCTGATGGGATTGGCAGTCCACCCATGGTGGCGACACCCCCTTTACATAAACAAAGAGCTCTGCGGAGTCCCGCTCCACGGAGGGTCAACTGAAGTTGAAATGTCAAGGTTTTGGTTTGTTTTTTTAACAGCCCCTGTGACCGACATGGGAGAGGCAAACTGCTTTACACAACTTGACCTTGCATGTTAAGAACCAATTAAGATAATTGTGTTGCCTTAATCAGTTTTATTGCATGCAGCACCCATGTTAATGCTATAGTGTTGTTTAAACCAACTTCAGGGTGGTCCACAGTCTGGAGAAAAAACCCAGAACATTCAAAGTCAATCTAGTCTCACAGCATTCACCAGCCTCCTTCCTTTTCAAACAAGGTTCAGCAGTAGTGTTTTGCTTGTAAGCAAAGACTCTCATAGCAGTATAACAGTAGCCTAAGGGCTACTGTCTTGGGGGTGGACAACATATTCCCAGGTATGAACTCACACTACCCTGATCTATGATGCACAGAGGTGATTTTCAAGTTTTGCAACACAGTTTTCTAACCAAGCCTTGGCTAACTCCTGTCAGATCCTTTCAACTTCTGTGTCTTGTACCATGTGGAATATTCCTTCCTTCCTAGTAACAGTAATCAACCCCCCCCCCCCGGCCCAGTTACAGTGGTACCTCTACTTATGAATAACCATAGCTGCCAAGTTTTCCCTTTTCTCGTGAGGAAGCCTATTCAGCATAATAGAATTTCCCTTAAAAAAAGGGATAACTTGGCAGCTATGGAATAACTCTACTTACGAATGGAGCTCCGTCCGCCATCTTGGATGCGGTTTAGATAGGATTTTTTTCTACTTACGAATTTTTAGATAGGGTTGCTTCGACTTGCAATTTCTTTCTCCCAATGGGAGAAAAATGAGAATCCTATGGGATTCGACTTACAAATCTTTTCGACTTATGAATGTGCGTTCGGAACGCATTAAATTCGTAAGTAGAGGTACCACTGTACTTTGCAACAAAGCTGATAAAGAAGCTGCGTTCTGAACATTTTAGAAACGTTGATGGCATATAAGTATTTTTAGAAAGAAAACAATGAGCAGCCCTGCCCTGCTTGATCTGAACAGCACATCTAGACCACAGTGTTGTTTTCTCCAGTGGTCAGCCAGATGTCTCCAGGAAGCCCCACAAGCAAGGCAAGAATGCAACAGCCCTGCCCAGCAACTGGCATTCAGTGCTGCCTCCAAACATGGAAGTTTCATGGCCCCATCACAGCCAGTAGCTGCTCAGAATTATCCTAAATTTTGCCCAATTCCCTTTCAAAGCTTTCTATAAGCTAGTAGCCATCACATCTTGTGGTAGCAAGTTCCAGGAAGGCTGAATGTAGGCATGAAAACAGATAAATGCTTTATTTAATATTTTCTGAATGTGGGAGAAAGGGTTTTCAAGAGAGAGTTTCAAATAGTTCTAAGAAATCTGCAGACCAGTTCTATGGACTATTGGATCAACTTATTTCAAGTAAACATCCACATGATTCAGTTGTTCAAAACTGCCTGGTGCAACGAAACCTTAAACAATATATCCCTTGTCCCCCTAAGGGCTTGCAAACCAAAGCCAAAGGTGTGGGGGAATAAAAGGAAGTAGAGAGTAAGGAGTCAAGAAAAATACCAAGCCAGTCAAGATTCACTGTAATTTCAGCACACTGGGCTCCTTATCAAGTGCCTCTGACCTCTCTTGCACTTCCCATGACAGCCTCTTTCCTCCTGTCAGATCAGCAAGCAACCTTGGCTGCCTATGGTCCTGGAAGCCCTCAGATAACATTCTGAGGCTTTTAATGTTTAATCGATTATTTTATTTTTCTGTTGGAAGCCGCCCAGAGTGGGTGGGGTATAAATAATAAATTATTATTATTATTATTATTATTATTATTATTATTATTATTATTCTGTTCAGATGCTCAATTTTTTAAAACACAAACGAACAGGGATGATAGAAGTACCATCACATTGAGATGTTCTCCTGAGCAAGATGCTGAAATAAATAGGAGAACTTCTTTGCAGGATTGTGCACATTTAAAGGATGCCTTTTGTTTTTGCTGGGTGGGCCCCACAACCTGCAAGAGCAGAGGAACCGCATGGGTGACACCACGTGCCTACTCTGTTAGTGTCTGTTTGCCTTTGGGAACTCTCCATGCTCAGCACTCCTCCATTCAAGGGGATGTTGTTTGAAGTGGAGGGAGAGATAAGGCGAGAGATTACACAGCATTGTTGCATGCAATCCCAGCCAAGCAAGAGCTGTGTTACACTTTGCCCTAATTGATCTTTGGCAGGAGCGTGCAAGTACCAAGAGGACTTCCCTTCTCCTCACTCACGCAAGGGACAACTTGTCAGACCGGCTTATCAAAACCAGACCAGACTGTGCTAAATAAACTCAGGGTGGAAGGCAATCTATGAGGTAGCGTGTAACTCTGGAAAACAACAATAGTGCCGCAAATGAGGGCTGGACCAAAGCCAGACTCAAATTACACTTGTGCTGGAAGGTGGATTGTATTATTCCATAATTAAGGTCATAAAAGCAGATCATCTTAGGCCTGAATCTATTTCATGGCTGTAAATGCAAAAGCAGATAGAGCTCACATCGCCTGGTGTAGAACACTGGAAGGGACATTCCCCACTCCTTCCTTGTTCTGCTCCTTCCCTGCCTCCCACCCTCATGGCTGTTCATTTCCTTTTCCTCTTGTGAAGTGCTGTGCTTCTTTGGGATTTGCCTTGTCCCCATCACTGCCACCTAATACTGTAGTTACAAGTAACAGTTCCTTTATAAGGAACTTTATAACTTTATAACTTTATAAGGAACACTTCCTCGCACTGTTCACCCTGGACACTGAGGTTCAGCTCCAAGGGTCTTCTGGTAGTTCCCTCACTGCAAGAAGTGAGATTAAAGGGAACCAAGCAGAGGGCCTTGTCGGTAATGGCGTCTGCCCTGTGGAACGTCCTCCCATCAGATGTCAAGGAAATCAACAATTATCTGACTTTTAGAAGACATCTGAAGGCAATTGTGTTCAGGGAAGTTTTCAATGTTTGATGTTTTATTGTGCTTTTAATACTCTGTTGGGAGCCACCCTGAGTGGCTGGGGAAACCCAGCCAGATGGCTGGAGTATAAATAAAAACATTATTATTATTATTATTATTATTATTATTATTATTATTATTATTACTGGCTGCAATAATCCTTCCAATAGCTTGCAAAGGAGGTCAGTGTCACCATTCTCTAACTGTTTGGGGGGCCACCAAGGTTCAGGGTTGCATCTGGATCCAGCACTGATAGCCAGTATGGAGTAGCAATTAGAGCACCCTGCCCTCCCGCTGCATACCTGGTACCCTCCAGAAGTTGCTGGAGTACATTTCCCATCCCTTCTGACCACTGGCCATGCTGGCTGGGGATGATTGGAGTTGGAGTCCAACAACATCTGGAAAGTGTGAGCTAAAGTTGTCAGACTAGGAAACGGAAGACCTGGATTCAAATCTCGCTCAGAGGGAGGCAAAAACAGCTGAATCCAATCCAAATGTGAGCAGCAACTATGGCAGTAAAGTTGCAATGAATGCAAGTATTTGAAGGACAGAAAAGCCCAGAAAAGGAAAAACTAGGGCAGCACAGTGGCTAAAGGCATGACCTGTGAACTAAGAGGCCAGTCCTTCAAGTCTCACCTCAGCCATGAAAGTCATGGCATGGCCTGATCCAAACCCACTATCCCTCTTCATCAGCCAATGCCCCTTCAGCCCCTGCAATGTGGGGTGCTACTGACCTGCTCTGCAGAGCTGCTGTAAGGATTACGTGGATATATGTGAAGCCCTGAAAGTTCTATATTAAAGCCAAACACTCATAAACAGTCACATCTTTGCATGCTTACCTACCTATGTGGGAGACGGAGTGTTTTTGATCCAATCCATGAAAGAAAAAGGGCCGTGCAGCACAGAGCAAGTGGCCCAGCACAGATAAAAACCAGAACAGCCACATTTGTATTAAACAGACATTCCCTTTCAAATCATCCCTCAAAGAAGCCGCTGTGTTCAATTTTAAAAAGCCAGCATACCAGTGCAGAATTCTTTGCTTGCCTGGGGCACAGTGATTCTGCGATACACGATAGGCTCAGATTCCAAGATATTCTCATCGTGACGATAGCGTGCAGATCTCTCG
This sequence comes from Zootoca vivipara, assembly GCF_965207765.1. NCBI lineage: Eukaryota > Metazoa > Chordata > Lepidosauria > Squamata > Lacertidae > Zootoca > Zootoca vivipara. The sequence goes on along the minus strand of NC_142583.1, from coordinate 5,890,050 downwards.
TTTGGAGTGCCTCTTGAGCGAGTCCCACTCTTCCTCTCGAAAGTGTCAATCTCCTCAAACACAGCTGCCTTATCAAAGAGGGCCAGGTTCCCTTCAAAATCAAAATCTGTATCTGGGATTTCTTCAATGTCGTCCCCAAAACACTCATCATCTTTGTTCTTCATCTGCCCATTCTTCACACCACTCTTCTTTGGAGTCACCTGGTTTGGATGGCGGCTACTGGAGGACCCTGAAGTAAAGGACATGGCAAGTCAAGGATTAGTCAACAAGGAAAGCAGATGTTTATGAAGACAGAGAATACAAACTGTCGACTGCACAAGATGGATTCTAGACTACTTTGCCAAGTGATGCAAAGCCACCACATTGTGTTTCAGACTGCCCCAAAGGCCAGTGTTTGAAATTTCCCAGGCACCAGGTGCATTTTGCTACTGGCGTGGGTCCAATTGTAACCATGTGGAGATTTCTGAGCACCAGGTTAGCAACTGACATCTCCAACGAGCCAGCTGATTCGTGTGCAGCAAAAGATGCATGTATTGTTCTTCTGTACTCCCACAAGAATTAACTGGCTCGCATGGCAGCAAATTTTGCTTCTGTGCTACTGCACAAGCTGAAATCCTAGGCACACTTTCTTGAGGGTAAGAAAGCTCCTCTGGACATGGAGGGGATTACTTCCAAGCAAACATGCCTAGGAGGAAAGACGGCAAAGCGTGTTTGTCCTTGGGCCTACATTGCCGAGCTTGCTCAGCCCTGCGCACCCATCTCTCATGAGGCAGTTTCTCGGCGCCTCAGAACAACCACACTAGGCCACCCTGAGAAGCATTTCTCTGTTGCAGGACCAGGCTGGGCTCTGGCAGTTGACCAGGGCAGCGGTGGCACATTCTTTTGAGGTGCACTGGAGGAAGGACGCCTCTGCCACGGGTTTGGCTCGGCTTCCCCAGGTCCACTTAATTGTAGTGTGAGGGTGGCCCCACCCACTTCTCATATGGGTGCCACCCTGCATCCCCAGCCCTTCTTCCTTGAGGAAGAGCTGCCCCTTCCCATTTTTTTCTATCATGATCAAAACCAGCACTGTATTATGAGGCCTGGGCTAGAGCCTTGTTAACCTTTTGACAATTCAGTCCTCCATAATCACATCAAGGAAAGTAAGTGCAGGGCTGAGTGCAGAGATATTTGACTGTTCTGCAACCTTTCCAAAGGACACCCAAATGGAACTCAGATGACATTTTAAAAACCTCTGCCTTAGTCTATAGCTTACAGTATTTCTATTTTCACTTTGTGTGTTTCTCCTTGCATACAGGGACATGTGAATTGTAAGAGCAAACTACAGTCAGGCAATGTAGTTGGCATCACAAAATCATAGAATTGTAGTGTTGGAAGGGACCCTGAGGGTCATCTAGTCTAACCTCCTTGGGACCATAACCTAGGTTTAGGGTGCTATTTGACGCCGAGTTTCTAACACTGCATGAGATTTGTCTGTCTGACCAGCCTATTCTTGTTTCTTTCAGAACATAGTTCACTCTGCCTCAATGACTCAAACACTATCAATGAAAAACTATCAATCTTGCCCAGTTGCTCTGTATTGTCTTGCTCTCTCAGTGGCTCTCTGGGGGTCACTGCCAGAGATATTTAGAGCACATGGATGGCACACAGCTAAACCAAGAAGCCCACTGCCACTCTTTCTAGCACCAACTTTCAATATGGGAAAAGAGCAGGGGATTGTCCCTAACTTCACATGGGCAAACACGGCACAGGGAAAGATCCTAGCAAACTCAAGTTTTGGCTTGGCTACCAAGGCCAACCAAAAGTTATGGACATCTAGGAAACGTTTTGACACTTGTTTTCTAGGAAGACCTTGCCTGGTCTCTCCAACCCTTAAATTTCTACCCTTACCTCATCCAACAGCATGAGTTCAGAAAAGCAAAGCACAGTCACCCACAGAGGCACCTGATAGAAAGAGGTCAGCTCAATCATGCAGCCCCTCCGTTTACATGCATTCAATGTGTGTGCGACTATGTATACATGCAGGCATAGGCAAACTCGGCCCTCCAGGTGTTTTGGGACTACAACTCCCATCATCCCTGACCGCTGGGCCTGTTAGCTAGGGATGATGGGAGTTGTGGTCCCCAAACATCTGGACAGCCGAGTTTGCCTATGCCTGTATACGTGCATCGTGCTGAACCCAGAAGTAACCCAGAAACATAAAGACGTCACTAAAACATCACTAAAAGAGCAGGGTGGGATGTTTGCAGGCTTTTTCAATGGGTTTCAATTAATTAGACATGATTTCACCGACACATGCGGTGCCTCGGAACGTAACACCTGTGTAAATGGGGGGCTGCCTGTATACTCTGCTGCTGCCACCTCCAAACTGAGTGTTTAGATATTTCCAGACTCATCTGCAAACAAACTGTTCTTCTACTTCACAGCTCTGCCACCCCCTCAAAAAACAAGGACATAAAAATACCCACAGTGGCTAATTCCAAAGGGTATGGGTAGACAGCCTGCCAGGAGTCTAAATGCTGACAGAACAAAACAAGCCACAAAAGCAGGAAAAACAATAGTCAGAATACTCTCTATGGGACATCATGAATGAAGGCGAAGCTCCAGCTCCACCAGAGTTAAATACACAGGGATTGTGGAGGTCAGCCGTGTAATCCACCTCCTGACAGCCAGCTCTGAAAACTTGCTGACAGTTGCAATCAAAAGTGACATCACTTGCATAACTTGGCCACCATAAATATGTCAAGTTGCGTCCCTAAAGGACCAGTCAAGCTCTGAAAGGGCTTATATTTTTGACACAGGTGGACAGGGATGGTGGTTACATGAAGCTTTTGGGTCACGAGGAAAAGCAATTGGAGTGAGTAATCTAACAAAGAGGATGCATGCTCTTTTCACAACTGGAAGCTATGCCACAAAACCAAGGGATCCACTGTGAGTAGCTACCAATTAACTGCCCTACCAACACTATTATATCCAGTGGGTAGATAAAAGAATGGCTGCTCTGAGCAAGCACTTACAACCTTCCTACACCACTCAGGACTTCAAGAGGTGTTTGATGTGGTGTTCCAACTGAGGCTATGTTACATTACTCCAAGTGTAGCCTGCACATGCTCAGCAGGCCTGCCACTAAGAGTGGGTAAAGCTGTGCCTCTTCCACACAGCACAATGCAATCAGTCAAAACGCTGGGACAAGAAGAGACCTCTAACCCAAGCTAAACACAGTCAAAACAGTAGATGGGCTGATAAGCAGACTTCACAGGGGCTTCCTTTCAGTGGGTCATTTGCATTTCCTCTACGGACTAGCTTACCTCTAGAACAGTTGGTTGTAATGTCAGATGTTGCACAGCTGAGAATTCACTTTGGCCACCTGCCAGCAGTCAAGGAGTCCCTCCCTTGGAAAAGGTAAACAAGGGCTCCCAGACAGATTCAGTCATTACAGCCAACAAGCCAAGCACATGAAGCCTCTGGCAAGCCGGCTGCCTTCCTGCAAAACCCTTTCCAAGGCTGCCCTGCCAACCCCAATTTGAAGCAAGCAGTACCAGCCCTGCACGCAACTCATTGTTGTGTAACCCCAATGCTATTATTTATTGATAACCTTTTGCACCAACATTATAAAGAGGTAACTTTGGCCCTGCCTTCAGCATGCACGCTACAGTGCATCTAAAGGTCAATAGCTGCTCACTCAATGCAGGGCACCACCTCCAACAACAATAACACTCAGCCACACTGCACCGTCGCCTTCCTTGTGTTTTCACAGCCAGCATCTTCTAGTCTATTTAACCTCATGCCCAAGATTCTAGCCTAGAACGAGGATACACAGTGCAGGTACAGGTGGCAAATAAAACAGTTGAACCAGTCTTTGGATATTTGCATAGCTTGTGCTCTCCCCAACCTGTTAAATGTTTTTCTCCCTTGAAAGCTAGGCAACTCTGACAGGGCAATATAGTCGGGAAACTAGACAGGATCCATCCATCCAACACTGACTGATTCAAAAATGAGAAGATCTAGAAACACTGCTTATTTTCACCACAGGACCAAAGAGAAGTGAATAAGTATAAGAAGCTGTCAAAAAATAGGCAGATCACTGTTCCACCTAGCGCAGCATCCGCTGTTCTAACTGGCAACAGCTTTATGGCATCTTAGATAGTTGTCTATTACCATTTTATCTAAAGATGCCAAGGAATAAATCTGTTTATTCTTTGCAGTTAAGGCACACATTCTCCCTGTGAATTATGTCCCTTCCTGCATTGTCCTAACTGCCCCTCACCTGTCCTTAGAGCAAACTAATTTTCAAGGTTACAGTTTAGGCTTAATGTTTGCACTATCTCAAGGCAGTCATGTTACAGCCCCCACATGAATAAACACATTTCTTTGGTGCTCAATATGAGAGTCATTCCTGAGTTATCTTTGATCAAAAGGTTTTTTTACCACAAGTGGTTAAGTTGCAGCAATGGCAGAACCAGGGCCGTCTCTAGGCCCGGGTCCGGTGGCGCAGGGCACCAGGGCGCCATGCCACCAGGGGCGCTGTTGCGCCCGCTGAGAGGCGTGACAGAGGCCACCCCAGGCGCGCCGGATGTAGCCCTAGGCGCGCCTCTCAGCTGTTCAGGCCGCTCTGTTCAGGTGGCGCAGGGCGCCGGCCCTCCAGGCGACAGCCGCGGCGGGAAACGGGGTGGGGCGGGGCGCCGGAGGGATCTGTCGCACCAGGGCGCCAGGCATGCTTAAGACGGCCCTGGGCAGAACACAGGGAAATTGTCAGTGCAGCATTTGCACTCCTACTCACCAGGTAATCTTGCTAAACTAAACTTAATGTTAAGTTAAACTTTCCTTACTGGTTTGGCTGACAGTAACTATGGATGGGAGGTTTTTAGAGAACATATAAAGGGATCCAGATTTTCTTCCTTTCAAACTCAGTTTTATAGAACTTACTAGGAAACTAGAGTAAGCAAGTGATTCAAGTTAGAAAGACTGGGACAAGCAAGTTTAAACTAAAGAAGCGAGATCTGGTTTTCACAGCTTGGCGCATTTGCAGAGGTAGGTACAGACAAACATTGGTGGTTATAATCTGCAGTGGCTGGCTGCAGTTAACGAACATTCAAGCATTCACTAAAAGTAAGATTCAAGTTAAAGGGAAGAGCAGTTCCAAAGTGAAGGATTAACAAAAAGACAGTTACTAAAGTACTGAAAGTCATTGCTCTGAAGGCATTATGGTCACCTATTACATAGCTGTTTACAGGAGCGTGAAACATGAATAGCTGGTACCTGGCATTTCTCACTTAAGCACCTACAGACCAAACACTCCTGCAAGCAGGAATACTATGAGCATGACTATTTGCCCACAAGGCAAATGCTAATGAGCCTTTATGGTCAAGCTGATGACATCATAAAAGCCTCATCAAGTATGTCTGGACGAGTCCTAGGACATCTGCAAAGAAAACAGGCCTAGCTTCACAAATGGCATTTCACTACAGCCAGAATGGGCAAACCTATCACAGAGCTGCCTTCTCTTATTCCATCCCACAGCTCTTAAATCCTTCTCTCTGCACTTGAAACAGGGTGGGGGGTTTTATGTTGGGGGTGGGGCAGGACAAAAAAAAAGAAAAGAATGGCAGACATTATGTATTAAATGAGTCTTGGTACAGCTGCTCAGTCACCTTTGGAAGACAGGTGGGCAGACTGACCACTGGAGTGCACTAGCAAAGGGAAGGCTCCCTTTTCTTATCTGAGTACTGCAATCCCAAATCTTCTTCTGATGGAAGGCTAGACAAAAAAGTGGGAGTGATAGGCAGGAGCATGATGAGGTTCTGTTTCTTGGCTAGCATGCCCAGCCTCAGGACAGCTGCACACATCTTTGGAATCTGGCAAGTAAGTCAAAACATGTCTTGCCAGCAAGAGGCTCCCTACCCTTGCTGGCGTGCTCCATTATATCAAACTCATGCCATTCCAGGAAGGGGAAATGGGAGCACAAGAGTTACCACTGATTTTGGAAGCTTTCAGTACGCTACTCTGAATGGAAGCTCTCTAACCCTCCCCAAATGTTGGCTGGTAAAAGTAGATTACCTGTAAGCCAATGCTAGAGCCCACTTTTTGAGCATTTGTATATATTTCTATACTGTTTTAGTATCTGCCCTTTAGAAGGCCCCCAGGCAGGTTACAGCAACACATTTTAAATGTTCGGGGGGGTGTCATTGTTTTCTTGCTTCTGGTTTAAATATTTGTGCTTTTATCTTGCATTTTTATCTTGTGAATCGTCCCGAGATCTTTTGATGAAGGGCGGTATATAAATCTAACAAATAAAATAAAATAAATAAACAATTTAAGATTCAGAATTAAAAACAGTTTAAGCAACAAAGGGGAAATAGGTACAAGAATGGCAGTAACAATGCATTTTTAGGACAAAGAGAAAGAAGAGTATCATGTGGCCAGTGTACTTACATGAGTTGTGCCTCCGGCGAAAGCCTTTGGATTGGTTCAAGGACTCCATGTGCCGGTCCATATAGCTCTTGGAGCATTGCTGCTGCTGGGGAGAAATGGCAGCCTCCTGGTTTTTAACGTCTGTTCGCTTGGGGATATTCTGTGGGGCACTACTAGAAGCACCAGGTTTCTTTGGCAATTTGCCAGGGCCATTCTGGCTGGTACCCCCTGGACATCCAATGCCAGGAATACAAAGGTCAGTGTGCTGAAAGTCTCCACATTGCCCATTATCACCAGGGCTTGGAATCTCCAGGATCTTCAGTTCAGTAATGTCACCTGCCCTAAACGAAAGAAAGAGGCCCAAACAAGGTGTGATTTTTGCAATAGTGCTTACCTCTACATCAGGCATAGGGAAGCTGTGATCCTCCAGATACCAGGATACTCCAACTCCCATCATTCCTGACCTACAGCCATGTTAACCAACACTGATGGGAGCTAAGGGTCCAACAACATCTTGGACAGCTTCTCCAGCCCTGATCTATTGCACCACAAAAGCAGCTAGCTGACAAGTTTAGCAGGCGTAAAAATGTGTTAGAACCTGTGTCAGTAACAACAGATACTTCAGTTACACAAGAGGCAATAACTACAAAAAACTAAGTACCATCAATTTTTCAGGAATTGGCATATGCTAAGCAGATATGAGCAAACAACCAGTATTTCAAATTAATCACATCATGAAACATAAGCAGGCTTCATCAAGCCATCAGTTATATTATAAATGCTGAAAAATTATTAGCAATTTTTATGCACATCAATACATCATATAGTCAATACCCCTTGGTAGAACTACTCTAATATTTGGGAACAAGGAGGAATGGAAGAAGAAAGGGTATACAAAAGCCCTGGTAGCCAAAGGCCCATCTAGTCTAGCACCCATTTCCCACAGAGTTGAACAGGAAGCTCATGAGAAGCTCAGAAACAAGGTGTGAAGGCAATAACTGAGCTGGGTCCACCCAGCAACTGGCATTCAGTGGGATATTGCCTATCATCACAGAAGTTTCATAGCTGAAATTTTAGACACATTCATTAGATTTCAAGTTAAAATTGAAACCTTCCCTCCACATTAGGAAGAAATCCAAGTGGGTGGAGGAAAATAATGAAAAGTATATCGACTTCTTCCATTTCAGTCTAAAATCCAGCTTTCAGACTATCACACTGGTATATTTAGCTTGGTATTATTGATGGTGGAGCATTACAAGGGCTGTGAATTCTGTGCTGGCCACTCAGCACAGGTACTTGGTACTGGGAAACCAATTCATCATTCACAGTATATTAGCTTTCTTTTTTCCTTTTCTCTAATATTACTAAGTTTGCAATCCTTAGGAGTGCAAAGATAGGGGTTAAAAAAACCAAAATGCAGGCAATGCAGATATAACTGTCTAAACCAGGGGTCAGCAAACTTTTTCAACAGGGCCCGGACTATATTTTGAAAAAAAAAATGAACGAATTCCTATGCCCCACAAATAACCCAGAGATGCATTTTAAATAAAAAGACACATTCTACTCATGTAAAAACATGCTGATTCAAGGACCGTCCGCGGGCCGGATTTAGAAGGCTGCATCTGGCCCCCGGGCCTTAGTTTGGGGACCCCTGGTCTAAATGCTAAGCAAGCTGTAGCATTCTAATGACAATAGTTTAGAAATCTTGCCACATAATTTCGCTTCTTGGGACAAAAATTTCAGTTTACCACAGAACACTTGTTATTATGGCCTTTTGTAAATTTAACATGTATTAGATACCATTTGCTGCTTTCTTTAAGCTCCAATTTTGGGGCAGAAAAGCAGCCCCTAATGAAGGAGTAATTTAATCCTGGTTTTTCAACCAGAACAGTATTGGATGTCATTTGTTTCCGTTACCTCATGTATACAAATACAATTTCTATTCTGGGCCCATCTAAATAACTTAGATGAAGGAAGGAGGAGGATGCTCAACTGATTTGCAGATGACACCAAACTGGAAGGGGTTGCCAATGCCGGAGAAGACAAGATCCGGATTCAATATGACCTTAAAAAATAGGAGAACTGGGCCCAAACTAACAAAATGAATTTCAATAGGGACAAATGTCAGTCTCTACACTTAAGCAGGAAGAACCCACTGCACAAATATAAGATTGGGGAACACTTGGCTTGCTGGTAGTACATGTGAAAAACATCTAGGGGTCTTAGTAGATCAGAAGCCAAACATGAGTCAACAGTGTGATGCAGTAGCAAAAAAGGGAAGTAGCAGCCCCGCTCTATTCTGCATTGGTCAGACCACACCTGGAGTCCTGTGTCCAACTCTGGATGCCACAATTTAAGAACAGACTTATAGAATTACTAGTGTATTTCAGCCCGTTCAATAACGGGCTCTAGAACATCCTGGGATTCGGAGAAGCGCTTGCGCAGCGCTTCTTCGAACCCTGGGACCTGTCCTTGCTGTTGGCGGCAGGGGGACAGGAACGAAGGAGGAGAAAGCGCTGCTTTCTCCTCCTCCGTTCCTCTCCTGCAGCCGCCGACAGGAAGCAGATATCCCAGGGTTCGGAGAAGCGCTTGCGCAGCGCTTCTCCGAACCCTGGGAGCCGTCCTTGCTGTCGGCGGCAGGGGGAGAGGAACGGAGGAGGAGAAAGCGCTGCTTTCTCCTCCTTCCTTCCTCTCCCGCAGCCGCCGACAGGAAGCAGACATCCCAGAGTTCGGAGAAGCGCTTGCACAGCGCTTCTCTGAACCCTGGGACCTGTCCTTGCTGTCGGCGGAAGGGGGAGAGGAACGGAGGAGGAGAAAGCGCTGCTTTCTCCTCCTCCGTTCCTCTCCCGCAGCCGCCGACAGGAAGCAGACACCCCAGAGTTCGGAGAAGCGCTTGCACAGCGCTTCTCTGAACCCTGGGACCTGTCCTTGCTGTCGGCGGAAGGGGGAGAGGAACGGAGGAGGAGAAAGCACTGCTTTCTCCTCCTCCGTTCCTCTCCCGCAGCCGCCGACAGGAAGCAGACATCCCACGGTTCGGAGAAGCGCTTGTGCAGCTCTTCTCCGAACCCTGGGACCCGTCCTTGCTGTCGGCGGCAGGGGGACAGGAACGGAGGAGCGCTTTCTCCTCCTTCCTTCCTCTCCCCCAGCCGCCGACAGGAAGGACGCGTGCACTCCCCCCCCCCGCCTCCTCCAACCGCCGCTCCTCTCACGGGCCAGGGAGGGTTGTGAGGAGGCCTTCGCCGGCCTCCACCCTCGCTTCCCTAACGTGCCCTGCAGTGAGGCGGTGTCCGGAGGGAGCGGCGGTTGGAGGAGGCAGGGGGGGAGAGTGCGCGCGCGCAGTCTCTGCTGTCCAATCCCTGTATCCCTGGGGCACATGCGCAGTACCCCAGGGACACACGGGACAGCTTGGACGCAGGGACAACTTGGACATTATTATATAGGATAGAGTTGGAATCTTCCAACATTCAGCTGCATTGGGTGACTGTCATAGTGTTACGAAAGAGAGAGAAAATTCACTTAAGACCTATAGCAAGCACAGGGGGCTGCCAGGAGGAACTGTAGATACCAGTATTCAAGGAATCAGCCAGAAGCATCTGGCTCATTGAACGTCTTTGCACCCCCAACCATCACTTGTTAGTGCGAAGGAAATTCAGTATGTTTGGGGTAGTTTTTTTTATGTTTGCTTAAAAAAAAGGGAAAAACAAACTACCGTGAACAAGAAGGCATGCAAATATCATCACCAAGATTTGTTTTTAACTGTCTAGCCCAGGGATCCCCAAACTGCGGCCCTCCAGATGTTTTGTCCTACAACTCCCATGATCCCTAGCTAACAGGATCAGTGGTCAGGGATGATGGGAATTGTAGTCCAAAACATCTGGAGGGCCGAAGTTTGGGGATGCCTGGTCTAGCCAGTTACCAACTAGTATATGAAGATCTTTTAAGAGATGGTTCCAGTTTTTCAAATGTGATATGTACCCATTTCAGAATAAATGTTTCAATAAAAAGAAATGTTTTTTTTTACATTGGAGTAGGAGCAAAGCTCCTTGGGGATTATCTTTTGGGGGTTGCACACCAGTGGTGGACAGGACTGAAGCCAAAGTGGGCCGCGTCTGTGCCAATCCTTCCCTGTTACTTACTTCACCCGTGCACTGCTATGTAATCCATTCATTCTCTCTTACATCCATTCATATGAAAGGAGCTGGTAACAATCCTCCAAGTCCCATATCATTCCCTACAATCCCTGCAAGTCTTCACTGTTTATAGAGGCATCAGAAGTTGTTGTTTCTTCCCCCACCCAACTTACAATCCAGTTGTTGCAAAGAGAATGAGAGAGACTGACAGCCAGGCAGGAAACATATGGACTTGGGGCCGGAGCATGGACAACAGCACTTAAAAGGGTTTTTCTAAGAACACTGTATTGTGCTCCATGGTTGGGTTTCTGACCTACATGCGTGTGCACCTGCCAGGCTCCAGGTCTCTCTCCCTCTCATTTTCTTCTTGTGACAGCTGGATTGCAATGTGGAGAATATGAAAGGCAGGCAGGCAGGCAGACAGAACAGACAGCAACGCAGAGGTACCGTGTTTCTCACATTTTAAGACGTGCCTATAAAATAAGCCATGGCACGATTTTCTGGAGGCAATAAAATATAAGGCATCCCCCCAAAATAAGACATGCTGGGTGGTAGCAGTGGTGGGAATAGGTCTGCATGGCGCTTTTGCAGCGTGCGCCTTGCTGAGCGCTGCTGTCTCTCCCGGGTCCCGCTCAGTCGGGACTCCGCGCGGTGCGCGCTGCTGTCTTTGCCGGCTCTTTCTGAGGGGCTTGCAAAGCACTAGGGCGGAGGGGGTCGTGGAAACAGTCTCACTTCACTAGTACTTTACTCAGCCCCATCGCTAGTTCCTACGGTAGCAGCAAACCAAACTGACCCACAACCACCTACCACAAACCGTCCCAGTCCTCCTCCTCTAGGCGTCTTGAATGAATCCCCCACCCCAAATTCGACCAAGCCCAGAACAGCCTGCCAATCACAAAGACGAGCAACCGACGTCGCTTGCTCCCAGCGGCCGTGGAGGGGCGGGGCTCCACTCGAAGCAGGCCGGGGGGAGGGTGAGAGCAGAAGCAGCCGTTGGGAGAGAGGCGTTTCGCACCTGAAGTGGCCGCCGCCGCCGAACAATGGACGACCCTATGGTGGGAGCAGGGCCCACCGCGGCCAGTCCTGTCGCCATGGGTGAGGAAAACGAGGCTGAAAGCTGGCAAGGCCCCGCGGACCGGGCCGACGGAGAGTCACGGCTCAACCTGTTGGAAACTTGCGGGGTGTGCGGCCAGAACATCCAGAGCCAGCAGCCCAAGCTGCTGCCGTGCCTCCACTCATTCTGCGTGCGCTGCCTACCCCCTCCGCATCGCTACCTCATGCTGCCGCCTCCCGCCGCACCTTCCCCGGGCGCCGGCGGCCCCAAAGACCTGCCGCTGCCTCCGCCGCCGCCTTTGCTTCAGCCTTCCCCGGCCCCCTCGTCGCCCGTCGCCACGCCGCCCTCGCCGCTGCACTGCAACCCGGGTAAGGAAGCCCGCGCGGCGGCCGTGTCACAACTGGGGGTGAGGAGGAGAAGAGCTCGTAGTTATCTCAGAGCGGGAGAGCCCCGACCCAGCGGGAGCCGGCACGGGCAGCAGCATGCACCGCACCGACCCCGACCCAGCAAAACTCTCTGAAAGCTTAATACCGGTAAAAAATTAAAAAGCTTAACAAAAAAATAAGACATCCCCTGAAAATAAGCCGTGGTGTTTTTTTGGAGGAAAAATAAATATAAGACATGTCTTAAAATGTGAGAAACACGGTATTGCAGATACAGTGGAGAAACTGCACCATGGCAGTGATGAGCCTGATCTGGCCTGGAGGTTGAGAGCACCTTAGCTCCTGGTTTATGTACTGATTTGGCATCATCAGCCAGAATCCTGGGAATAAGAAAATGTGGTTGTGAACAACGTATCAGCAGTGCCCCCCTCCCCCACCAGCTTGTGGCAGTTTTTCATGGTTGGTCTTGAACACTCAAAACACTTAAATGGTCATAGTCTAGAAAAAGCAGACAGATGGGCCATTTACCTGAAGGTGACCTCTGGTACCAAACATTTAACACCATTATGGAAAGGCCGCTTTAAGGAGATGGTCTGGCTGACCTGATCCACAGCAGAAACTCTTCCCTGATAGACTCCCAGGCTCTCTCCACAGTTGATTGAGACAATGCTTCCAAGCCAATCTGCAGCCATATTTTCCCTGATCACTGCAAAATGAAAGTGAAAAAGATGGGATAAAGTTTGCTGTTGTAGTGTGATTTTTTTCCTCTTGCATTGTGATTTTTTTCCTCTTGCATCATAACACAGACCACCACTCCAAGGCTTGGCTTTCACTCCTTTGTACTTTCTCAATACAGTACAGTACTTTAGAACATTAAATATCACTACAATGAATGAATACAATATACGTAATTTGAGCAACCAGAATGGATACAATACCAATTAATCAAGTTAAAAATAAAAGTTAAAATTAATTTTTTCCTCCTTCACATTTTATTCAGTTATTTGGGCATCTTATGTGATCTATGCTGGTTTCCAATTAGTTTCCAGATTCTGGTGACCATCTGTAAACCTGTAAGTGTTTGGGGTCAGGTTATTAGCAGGATCATCTTCTCCCACATGAGTTTGCTGGCCATTAATGATGATCAGAGGCCTTGCTCATTGTCCGGTTACCTTCAGAAGTGTGGCTGGCTGGGACAGAGGACAAGGGTTTTTTCAGTTGCAGAGGCCAGGCTGCAGAAGGCTTGTGGCTGAAAACTCAAGGGGCTCCTTTTTTAGCCTTCAGGGCCAAACGGTCAAGTCATCCCTGCTCTGAAACACTTTTAAGCGCTATGCTTATGTCTTTTGTTTTACAATTTTTTATGTGCTGTAAGCTGCCCAGAGTGGCTGGGGAAATCCAGCCAGATGGGCAGGGTATAAGTAATAAAATTATTATTATTAAGCTGTTTTAACATCATATCCTGCTATCAATAATTAACTATTACTATTATTATGAATCCTTTGACCTGAATGAACCTTAAGAGCCTTGCTCGATCAATCCGAAGGCCCTTCTCATCCAGTATTATGTGTTTACAGTGGCCAACCAGATGTCACAATGGGAGGCCCACAGGCAGGACTTAAGCACAAGGGCACCTTCCCCTCCCAGTTTCTATAAGAACATAAGAAGAGCCCTGCTAGATCAGGCCGGGGGGGGGGGAGGAGAGGCATCTAGTTCAGCAACCTGTTCTCAGAGTGGCCAACCAGATCCTTCTTGTGGGAAACACACAAGCCGCATTCATGCACAAGAGCCCTCACCCCAACTGGTATTCAGAAGCATTACTGCATCTGAACGTGCAGGCAGAGCCACTGTGGCGATAGCCCTCTCCGTCAGGAGCAGCCAAAGGACCAAACACTTTTTGTTTCAATGTAAGCTCCTTGGGGCAGAGCTCCATAGCAGAATGAGCTTACCTGTAGGCTTCGCCTACATCACTCTCCCTCTGAAACACCATGAACATGGTCAAAAACAACAACAAAAAACAGCTAACCCTCAACCTGAAGAAAGGGAACATCACCAAGTTCGCTCGTCTTGTAAGCTCCTCAGGGCAGGGAACTCCCTCCCTCCCCTTTCTCGCGCGCCTCCCGCCTCCCTAACTGCTGCCAGGATTCAGGGACAACCACGGCGTCCACGTTAGATTGAGGGCAAACAAGGAAATGAAAGAAAGACAGGATGAATCCCTCCAGTGGCTGAGGGGGGAAGTGACGTCACCTACTCCATTTAACCTCCTGTGCTGGTTTGCAGGGGCCGCGCCGCTCGCGCAGGGGGGAGGGGGCAGGGGACGGCGACCCCTCCCCTTCACGCGCCCCCCGTCAGTTGCTCCCGAAGGGCCCCGAAAGAGGCCCCTCTTCTCCCCCACACCCGTAGAGCCAGAGCCACGCCCCCCCCGCTTCCCTCCCTCGGCCTTTCCCGGCGAGAGGCGAGAAGGTAGGAAGCCCACTCGGCGGGTCGGACGGCCGGCAAAACTCACTCACTCACTCGCTTCTGCCCCCTCAGAGCTTCTTCTTCACAGCGGAAGCACAAGGCGTCCCGACGTCACTTCCGTCCGCTGCTGCTGCACTTCAGAGGCAACGTCCGGGGCTTTTCATTCAGGCATGCGCAGAGCGGCCCTGCTGGCTTTTCTCCCTCCCCACTGAGGAGCCCTCGCTGCGAGGCGGGCTAGGCTGAGCGAGGCGGCGACTGGCCCCGAAGGCACCGCCGAGTGAGCCTCGTCCAGCGCTGGATCCGAACCCCGGCCCCCCGGTCTTAACCGCGGCGCCGCGGTCCCTGCGAGCGCAGGAGGCGGGATTCCTTAGATTCACCACGTGAAAGTTCTCGCGCGACAGAGGTGGAATTAGAAATCCATCCGGACAGTTCTAAATAAAATGCCAGCGTTGTAAAATACACCGAGGTAATTCTAATCTGTTGTAGGTATTTTTAACTTTTGTATGTTTTAAAGTAGGGTTGTGACTTTTTCTTGATTTTACTGTTTTGTAAACTGCTTTGAGGCTTTTTACACTCGAGCAGTGTATGAATTTTATGGAATAATTATTAATTAAAAGCTGCTTCGTGTAAACATAACTCCTATTAATGCAGATGATAATGATCTTAAAGTGGCCTAAACTCTGAAAAAGCAGAGTTTTACTTTGGCTGTATTCTAAGTTCGTTCAGCTTGGTTTTGTGACCTGGCAGAAGTTCTGCCTGCAGGAAGGATGGTGTAACTCAAACACTACTGTATTTTAAAAGCTTGTTTTCCTCTGCCGGCTGAGCCAGCAGTAGCCCTGCTGCTGAAAGGAATTTGGATCTGGTGTAAATTTTTGCCAGCCTGCTTTACACCAGCTTCTTGTGAATAGGATCATTCCCTTAGGATTACAAATACTGTAGTTTAGGTCAAGGTGGGTCTAGTTCTGTGCAATCCCTTGCTGCCATGTTTAAAAGGACTGCTCACCAGATCTATATTGAGGGTTTTGTGCCAATGATCCCTGAATTTCAGTGTTGACCAAAACATTCATTTATGGATTAAATGTCTTCTATTGGTTTTTTAAATATATATTGAGATGTTTGTAAAACAGTTTTAGATAAACTGGAAGGTTTCTTGGTGTGAGATATACATTTAATAAAATATTTTTGAGAGTTTCCTAGTTGCTTTTTAATTCCTTTAAAATTATTTAAGCAGATTTTCATTTAAGCTGATCAAGCAAAGATAACGGCAAGCCTGAAATTCTTGTAGAAAGCTATTTTTATTTATACATCATCAATATACACAGCACTGTACATATATTCCCTGCCTAGAATTTGGCAGCAACACATAGTCCTCACCCCCAACCGAAGGGAAGTCAGACAGATCAGACTACTGTTTTCACATCAAAAGTGCCTGCAGAGGAAAAGGGATTTCAAGGAAGACAAGAGATGTAGAGATGTTCTGGGACCAAGTCCCCTTTCCGTCTCATATATCTCTATAGATAGCCCCATAAACAGATTTCCTGTATATACCACCATCACATTTAATTTCTTTAGTATTGAGTTTCCCAGTGCACAGCATCATAATACTTAACTACGGTATATGAGAATAATGTTGCAGTTTAAAGTACTCCTGATGTTTTCAAAGATGTTCCCTTTGTTTCTCCTTCCTAGTTTTTCAACATACTATCAAAGTTCTGTGATTGCTGATCAGACACTGTTCTCGTTTGTCTGTCTGTAGATTCATCAGGGATTTTCCTAAAGTTTGTGTTATTTCTGCAAACCCTTGATCCCAAACCCAAGCTTGCTAGTTCTTATCTTAGGCATGGCTGGTGCCATTTTGCTATGTGTGAGGCTGAGTTTCCACAGTGTGAGGCTGAGTTTGCTATTAGTACATGTATATAAGTGATTATCTGGTTACAATGTTCTGTTAGTAGTAAAGGTTTATAAAAGTGAGTCCACTTCCCCTTTTAACAAGGCCTTCAGGAAGCAGCGTTTGTACATGCCTATCCAATGTATGTTTGTACAACAAGCATGATAACCTCTGTTACTTGTATGCACCCTAGAAAGGCTCTTCCAGTGAAGTCTTAGTGTACGACCGAAGCCACCACAGTATTATGGTCAAATCGGAGAAGTTATTCCATGCCATACAAGCCCATATAGGACATACTTCGTTTCAAGTCACTTAAATGAAAATGATTACAGTGCCTTGTGCCATTACCCAACCTATATAATTTGCCCACTTTTATTATTTTGACACAGCCCCAGTCCACAGTTCAGCCTAGGTGACCAACCCACTCCTAAGTCAAGCTACAGATACGGCAGGATAGGAATCCCTCCTCCCCGGTTGTCCCACTCTTTCTTTGTTCCCAGATTCCACCACTGGTTCTTAGAAACGCTGTCTAATCTGGAAATGCTCACACTCCTTGTGTTTCATTGTGAGTCCATACTGAGGGGTTAAGTCCACTGTCTTTTCGCTGCACATACTCAGCTCCAGCTTCTGAATGAGGGTCGTCAAGAAAAGGAAGACTTCTCCCTTGCCAACGTTCTCTCCAATGCACCTCCTCTTGCCCAGACCAAATGTCAGAACTTTTTCGCTCTCTGCTCGGTTTACTCCCGTCCCGTCAGCTGTGAGAAACCGTTCTGGGTTGAAGGCGGAAGGATCTCGCCAAAGCTTCCTGAAGAAGCAAAGAGCAGGTGTTTTAGACAAAAAACATTTTGTGCGCCCCACCCCCTTTGTTCCAGAAACACTTCCGCAGTGGCCCCTACCCCACCCTCCAAAAAGCATTATTCAGAATAGTGGTTTGCACAAGCCACTAAGGAAGATAACACAACAAAATTCAGAACAGTAACAATCAACTGCATATTTATTCAAAATACAATTAAAACTATTCAGTTTACCTAAATCAACAAAAATAATGAACTTGATCCAGTGACACCAGTTTTTCCAACTCTTGTCATTTACACCTCCCCCACTTGCCTCTTGGTGCCCCCCCCCCAAAGTAATTCCCCAAGGAACCACTGGATTAGAGTCCCACTGCCCCCATTTTGGGAACCATTGGGTTAGACTCTCATTTCATATGAGGTTAGGAGAAAGCACCCATTTTGGTGTCTCCAGTAGTAAATCCAGCTGCTGGAAACTGGAAACTTGAAACTGGGAAAAGTTATAGCAGGGGAAAGGAAGCCTCTCTTTTCAGCCTGTGGGCCATGTTCCCTCCTGGACAGCCTTCCAGGGGCTGCATGCCACTGATGGCTGGGAGAAAAATGGGAAGAATAATTAATGTAACATAAGTAGGCTAGTTTCTGCACACAAGGACACAATCCAGCCAGGAAGAACTCGGATGGGGGGGTGCAGAGGGCCAGACTGACGTTCGACACCACTGGGTTACAGCCTCAGTCTTTCTATCCAGAGCCAAGTATCTTAGGGGTGCAGGATTTTGCACTTAGAATCAAAACCGTTTATTTGGGGGCAAACTGGAATACGGTAGCTCTACTCCATGCATTACAAAGTAGGTTCCAGAGATGCTTACGGATCATGGTTGACTTGCCACTGGTTGACGAAGACGCAGAGATCCTTTGGGATGTAGAAGCCATTCAGTGCTGTGTCTCTGGTTGTGCTACAAGGAGAGAAACCAGAACACAATTTATACATGCACAAGAAGCTGCAGGTGTTTAGTTCTTATGTGATAAAGGTGGCATGGGCTGAATGTAAAAATGGCTGCAATCCTAAAACATGTATCTCTCTGGAATAAAGTATAATTAAATGTAATTCAAAGTAAGATGATTTAGGAAAGCTTGAGTTCAGACAAGCATGGAGGAAGTCAAGCAGTAAGTTAGGAGACGGCAGATTTACAAGCTGACGCTATTGATGGATCATCTTTTCAGCTGCTAATGGTGCAATCCTATACGTGCCTGTCTGGAAGTATATCCTATCAACTTCATTCCCAGTCCCAGGTAAGTGGGTACAGGATTGCGAGGATAAAATGGAGCAGGGAATACTACCGGTATGTACACCACCTTGATCTCCTTGGAGGAAAGGTGTGAAATAATAATAGTAATAGTAATAAAATATACCAGGCCAAAACTGTTCCCTTGCCAATAATCCTGCCTTGTACGAGCCTTACCAGTGAGGGATTGTGAAAGGCATGAAGGAGGAATGCCTAAACATTTCCAGGATGAAAGCTTCTGTGTAGGGCAACGTGGAACGATCTGAGAGCCTGGGCTTCCTTTCTCTGCCAATGGTTTGGTCTGCAGTTTCCGGAAAGAGGCAGAATGTAAGATGGATTCAAATTTAGCCTTGGGCAAACACAGTTTTGAAACTCTTGAATTACGAGTGCCTGGGTTTACCTATTTCTTCCTGCATTTTCTTCTGGATTTCTGGAAACGTCGCCAGATACATGAGGGACCAGGAGAGAGCAGTGGTGACGGTGTCAAAACCTAGACAGGGATCGAGTGGGGAAATATTCAGCATCAGGTGCAAAACCATTGAACATTAATGCAACACATCGTCTAGGAGCCCAATTCCAAGATTCCCTTCTCTGTACTGAGGTATCAAAACCATGCAGACTCTGATTTAGTTAATAAGATACAGAGACAGGCAAGCCAATGAATGCATCACTTCACCAAATGGATCGGAGATCTGAAGCCACAGTTTATTGTTCTTGTATTTGGTGAATTGGTGTGAACATCGTACGTATCAAAGGATAATGACCAATGGTTGTAACTAGATAGGCTTTTGGCCTGATCCAGCAAGTCTCCTCTTATGCTAAGCAGTGTGCACGATAACTTCAGTGGAAGGTGGAGGAGGGAAAAGACAGCTGAGAGGTTCTCTCTAGATTAGCATATTCTTACCAGCTCCAAAAAGATCACTGACGATATTGACAATCTTCTGATCCGAAAGCTGGATGTTTGCATTCTCATCCACTTTTTTATCTTGGCAGTGGTTGATCAGGGAGTCAGTAATGTCTCGGATGTTCTCCTGAAATATAAATCCAGAGGATAACTGTCGTGCCAATTCTCAAGTCTCTGCAGACCCAATCCCAGTCAGTTAGAAAATAGACATATATAACTCCCTTGTATATAAAACTGTCTATCAAGAATCACCTGGTATCTTCCTTACATACCTTCAGGCGCCAGGCAAAAACATTCCTCTTCTCACAGGCCTTTAGCTAATTAAACAATCTATGGTCTTTTAAACTTTTAAAATTCAAAGTCTTGGTGCTGACCTTTAAAGCCCTAAACGGCCTCAGTACAGTATATCTGAAGGAGCGTCTCCACCCCCATTATTCTACCTGGACACTGAGGTCCAGCGCCGAGGGCCTTCTAGCAGTACCCTCACTGCGAGAAGCCAAGTTACAGGGAACCAGGCAGAGGGCCTTCTCGGTAGTGGCACCCACCCTGTGGAATGCCCTCCCACCAGATGTCAAAGAGAACAACGACGACCAGACTTTTAGAAGATATCTGAAGGCAGCCCTGTTTAGGGAAGCTTTTAATGTTTGATGGATTACTGTATTTTAATATTTTGTTGGAAGCCGCCCAGAGTGGCTAGGGAAGCCCAGCCAGATGGGCGGGGTATAAATAATAAATTTATTATTATTATTATTATTATTATTATTATTATTATTATTATTATTAAACAACTATGAGGGTATTGTTTTGATTGTTACTATGCTGTGTATTTCTGTGTTTTTTCCCCCTGTAAAGTGCCCTGTGGTCTTTGGATGAAGGCTGTCATATAAATTTAATAAATAAAATAAATAAATAGCCCACTATTGCCTGCTCTGACTGTCAGCACCTTTTCAGGGTGTCTGGCAGATGTCTCTCCCATCACCTGCTTCCTGATCCTCTTGCAAGGATCGCCAGGGATTGACCCTTCTGCAAGCAAAGTGTATGATCTACCATGAACTGTTACAGAATAAGCTAGAAGAGCTCATTGTGGCTCTTCTGGCTGCAGGTTGCTTCAAGGCATCTCAATCTCCCTAAAGCTAACCAGGTCGAGGTCTAGTCACTGCCTACATGGGAGACCATCTGCAACCCTGTAGACACCACCCTGTTCCATAGCTGATACATGGGATATAATTCAGATGTGAGAATATGGGTTAAATTTCATGTTTTTTAAAGTCTGGGTGGGCAGCATGGTACTAATTGCAATGCCCTGGTCGGTCTTCTATCATGTTGGTGATGGTCAAGGAATACATGCCAGAAATCAAGGATAAAACTTTCCAGACTGAAAGGTTCACACACACAAACACACCTTGTCAAAGCTCATGTAATGGTCCTTAACCATCTTCAGCACAAATGTGGTGAAGCGCTGGTTGAGGTCCTTGAAGGCCTTCATGGTGCGGCTGGGAACATACTGGAGGACAGGGATGAAGTCTGCCACGTTCCCGGCAGCAGCAACCGCCCCAAACTCATTGTTCAGGTTCACCATACTGAGCAGTTCCTGGTCTTCGTGGCTATAACGCTTCCCAAAGCACATGGCACAGATGACATTGGCCACAGAGACCACCAGGTACCGGTAGGGGTCAAAGCTCTTTTTCTCATCCATCAGCTCCTGGAACTTCATGACAAGGTAGTCTGCCTCTTTGGAGACATGCTCCTCCAACAGACAAGTGGAGGAGGTTGGGTTGGCAGAAGCTGAGAAGGCCTTCAGGGCATTCTGGGCCAGCTTCTTGCGCGCTCGCCACAATTCCCCTGAATCCCTGCCAAAGGTCAAGCTCTGGCCATCCCCAATGTACTTGAAGCTGTAGAGGTCAGGGCGCCCCGAGAAGTCTTCTGCTTGCTTTATCAGGGCTTGCTTGATAGTTTCAAGCCCACTCAGGACCAGCACTGGCCTTGTGCCGAGATGGATCTGCATCACATCCCCGTATCTCTGCCTCATCCGAGTCAAGGCCAGGTGAGGGTCTTTCTGAAGCTCCAGGACATTGCCGATCAGCGGGTATGCCCTCGGTCCCGGGAGCTGCTTCAGCCCCGGAGGGATCTGCTGCCGGAAGGATTTGATGGCAACCAGGAGCAGGCAGAAAAGCGCAATGGCCAGGAGGATTTCTGGAGGAGACATCATGCTTTGGCTACCCAACAACACTGCCTTCATCTTCCTAGATTTAAGTGTCCTAATACAAAGCAGAGAGAGAAGAGTGGGAGAGAAACAGCATTGTGAGTAAGTGCAGGGACCAAATACCCGGTAGTTATAGCACAATCTTAACACTGCAGAAGTTGAACTGCACTTGCTTTTTGACATCAGGGGTGTTTTCAGGACTGAAATTCCTCCAAACTCAACTTTCAAGCTGAATATCAGATGGCCACCTGTCATGGATGCTTCAGTTGTGATGCCTGCACTGCAGGGGGTTGGACTAGATGGCCCTCAGGGTACCCTTCCGATGCTACAATTCTCTGAGCACCTGGAAGGCCAGAGGATAATTCCTCTCCTGGGGCATCATAAGGACTGCAGCCTTGGGCTATTTTGCAGGGGAAGGAACCTGCGTCCCTCCAGACATTGCTGAAAGATGGCTCCCATCACCCTTGACCATTGGCCAAGCTGGCGGGGGCCAAAGCCAGCTGGAGTCCTAAGAACATCTCAAGGGCACCTGGTGTGAAACCAACCTCGAGAAGTTATGCAGAGTCAGGGGCGTCTTACCCATAGAGGCTAGTGGTACGGGGCACCAAGTTCTGGAGGGCGCCAGGGAAGAGGTGGAGGCTGGACGCAGCGCCTCCCGGCATCAGCTCGGCGCCCTCGCCAGCCTCCGCCATGCCGCACCCAAGCAGCGCCACGTCCGGAGCCTCCGTCTGCTGTGGCCACCGCGGCACAAAGCAGCTAGCTGAACCGGGAGGCACTGTGGCCAGCCTCTGCCTCTTCCCCTCCGGAGGAGCCGCCCTCCAGCCGCTGCCCACCTCCTCCAGCCCCAATAGCAGCACTGTCCTCCCTAAAAAAAAGGTGGACAACTCTGGGAAATGGGGGCGGGGCACCGGAGGAAGCTCTGCACCACGGCGCCAGATATGCTTAAGGCAGCCCTGTCCACGGTACTCTCACCCTGCCCCTCCTTAGACTGCCCACACCCATTGCCAGAGCCAGGCTCAAGCTAAACTTGTACTCTGAGAGCCAGCATGGTACAGTGGTTAGTGCTGGACTAGGACCTGAGAAATCGGGGTTCAAATCCTCACTTGGCCCTGAAGCTCCCTGAACGTGACCTCAGGGATCAGGCACTGCTCCTCAGCCTAGCCTACCTCACAGGGTGGTTGTAGGGATTAAGTGGGGGGGGGACATGTGTGCCATCTTGAGCTCCTTGGATAAAAGGGTGGGCTAGAAACACAATGGAATAAAGTAAACTCAGGGGAGACATGCATGATCTGCTTCCGTTCTACATGTATCTGAAGGAAAGGTGGAGAAGCTCGTTCTCTGCTGGCCCCAGAAGGTAGGACCTGAACTGATTGATTTAAATTACAAGAAAGGAGATTCCAGCTAAACCTTAGGAAGAACCTGCTGAAGGTAAGAGCTGTTGGACAGCAGAACCAACTTCCCCGGAAGGTGGTGGACTCTCCTTCCTTGGAGGTTTCTAAAGGGAGGTCAGATGGCCATCTGTCATGGCTTATTTATGGTAGCTGTGATTCCTGCATTGCAAGGGCTTGGAGGAGATGGCCTTTGGGGCCTCTTCCAACCCTACAGTTCTATGATTCTGTATATCAGGGATGTCCAACTCCCAATAGACCGTGATCTACCCACAGTATTAAAAAACTGGCAGTGATCTACCCATTGTCATAAAAAGCAAAACTAGCCGTGATCTACCCAAAGTTTTTGAGCTTTTTGGGGGAAGCAAAAGTTGTGGAGCTTTTTGGAGAAACGCAAAGTTGTGGAGCTTTTTTCGAAAGGCAAAGTTGTTTTTTGTTGGTTTGCTTTTTGTTTTTTTTTTTGTTTTTTTGCTTTTTTCTAAGGAGATCGCTGGGAGACCAGAGATCTACCAGGAACACCCCATGATCTACCAGTAGATCACGATCTACCTCTTGGACATGCCTGCTGTATATAAAACGGGAACAGCCCGTGATGGCTTTTCTATATGTCTCTATATGTTTAATCTCTTTTTATTGCAGCACAAGAGTACTATAGGCCCTGATCCACATTTTTATATCCCCACATCTCCCCTTGTCTTGCAGCGGTGGTACAAGCAAGGTTATTTATTTCAGCACTGACAAGTACAGTACTGGGAAACCATAAGGCACTGGGAGAAGGCACCCCCAGAATAACAAAATGCCCCAGGATTCAAAATGACCCAGGGACGGGGAAGTAGGTCTTCGGTGCTCACCTGAAGACTGTGTTGTGTCACCATCCAACATGTGCCCGTCACACACACACACACACACACACACACACACACACACACACACACGAAAAGCACAACATTTCATAACTTCAACAGCCACATCTCCCCACCAGTAATTCATTGTGTGCTGGGGAAATGTGATTTCCCCCAAGACCAGGCTTGCAGGCAGTAGCAAGGACAGAACATCCAGATTATGCATACATGGAAAACCATTCGCACATTCCCTGAGGAGAGGCACCATCTTTTTAAAAAAAAAACTCTCATAAAAAATGATTACATAGCATGTGGTGGGTTTTTTTTAAAATAGGGGTGCAGCACGGACAGGCTCACACTGCAACCTAGGACCCTGTCGCTGTATTTCCCAGCTGATCTGAGGCATCCACCAGGCTTGTTCTGAGTGGCATCTAGAAGGCATTCTGTGCATGCTCAGGGGCATTTTTTGTCAAACCAAAATAAGGGCTTACACACGCACACAGCCAACATTTGCATGGCCCTTTGAGATCCCTTCCAACTCTACAATGCTATGATTCTATGATTTCAGTTCCGCAGGGGGGGGAAAAAGAGAGTGCAACATATCATTGGGGGTTAGGAATAACCAGCTCCCTCTTAAACAAAAAGTTCTAATAGCAATCGTTTTGTCTATAAAGATAACCCGAAGAAAACGTAAATTGGCCACAAGGGAAAAAATGGTCCTTCCCATCAGCAGACAAGCGTGCATGCACACATTCAGACGTGCGAGAAAGATCTGACCCGTTTGCCAGGTCAAGCACGGGCTGGAAGAGGAAGAGTACTCAGCTCACCGATCAGAAGTTTCAGCCTGTCCAGACTAGCTTTGCCCGCAATGCCCACTTTGGCTCCAGATGGGATGCCTTCAGTCGCCTCCTCCGAACACGCTCCCCGGAGCGCCGCTTTCGGCTCGCTTTATAAGCACCTCCTCGGGCTCTGATTGGCCAGCAGTCCTCGGGTCACGTGGACACAACTAAAAACTTTGTTTTGCCCGGGTCCTCGCAACCCAGGGAAGCCGACCCGCCGAGCTCCGAGGCTCGCTGCCCAGGAGCTGCGCCCCGACGGCGCGGGCTTAAGTCCTGAGCTCCCTGGCCCCGGCTGCAGACAATGTGGACCAAATAAAAGGAACCACTGATTGATTGATTTTATTGCTTTTCCGAAGTGACCGATTATGGGAAGTCAGCAACATATTGGGAACACAGCAAATGATTGATTGATTTTATTGCTTTTCAACATATTGGGAACACAGCAAATAAATTCCCCCATTCCCTTCCCAGTTTATCAAATCAGACCTCACCTGGAGTACTGTGTCCAGTTCTGGGCACCACAGTTCAAGAAGGATACTGACAAGCTGGAACGTGTCCAGAAGAGGGCAACCAAAATGGTCAAAGGCCTGGAAACGATGCCTTATGAGGAACGGCTTAGGGAGCTGGGCATGTTTAGCCTGGAGAAGAGAACGTTAAGGGGTGATATGATAGCCATGTTCAGATATATAAAGGGATGCCATATAGAGGAGGGAGAAAGGTTGTTTTCTGCTGCTCCAGAGAAGCGGACACAGAGCAATGGATTCAAACTACAAGAAAGAAGAAAGGCATATGTCAAGAATGCTTTGATGGTGTTTCCTGCTTGGCAGGGGGTTGGACTGGATGGCCCTTGTGGTCTCTTCCAACTCTACGATTCTATGATTCTATGAAATCCTGTCGTGACCTTGTCCGCGCGCTCAGTGAATGCCGGTCATTGGAATGTCCGTTAGAGCATTCCACGCGCTCAGTTTTATGATTTCATTATTAAATGTATAACAAAAACAAGTCTAACAAAATATTCCAGCC
The DNA here is from genome assembly GCF_965207765.1 of Zootoca vivipara. Taxonomy (NCBI): domain Eukaryota; kingdom Metazoa; phylum Chordata; class Lepidosauria; order Squamata; family Lacertidae; genus Zootoca; species Zootoca vivipara. The sequence continues at coordinate 5,864,454 of NC_142583.1, read as the reverse complement.
AAAGGAAGGAAGCAATTGAGCAGATATGGTCAAGTGGAAAGTAAGGAGACGAAAGGGATAAAGGGAAATATTAAAAGAAACTTGTGCGAAAGAGGCAATAAGGCAAGATTCCAAGATCTTTTTATGCGTTTATTGCGGGGAAACAAAGGAGCAGGGAGGGGGCGCTGCTGGTTGACTGGAAGATGCCCGACTAAGTTTTATTCTATGCCTCCCCTCCAAAGGAGTCTCCCACACTCCCCAAACTGGACGCCCCACCTGAGAAGCAGCTCCGATTTCTCCTGGATGGAGGCCAGAATGCAGAGTTCCAGCTGGAATAGGCCTTGCTGCACATGTATCTCCCAACATACAGTGGGCAAAAGGCTCAATTTTCATGCTGATTGGGTGGCTCTAGGGTGCTGGAGACAGAGACCCCACTGCAGAAATAGCAATGGGTCTTTGACACGCACACTTCTGCACATCCTATGCAGTTCTTTTATCTGTGGACAAGACTTTTGATGTGTGTGATTGAGCTCCTGTCGCTGATATAAAGGCATGGGCAGAAGAACTTCCATATTGTCTTGTCTGTGGTGTCAAGAAAGTTCACACGTTCCTCTAGTGGACAAAGGTCTAGAGCTGATAAATCACATGGATGTCACAAGGATCCTTCAAGAGCTGCACTGGTGGCCACTTTGCTTCCAGGCAGAATTCAAAGCATAGGTGATTAGCTACTAAAGACCTACCTGGCTTAGGGCCCAGGAGGGACTACTTCTTCCCATACCATCTTCTCCCCTCTTTAGTCATCAGAAGGCCCTTCTCTGCATCCTTCTTCTTCTTTGGCAATCAATCTTAGCCAAGTAATATGGTCTTCCATGAACATGGTCTTAACAGTGAGTCCGTAAGTGACTGTGGAGGCCAATTCTGGATCCACACGTCCTTCCATAGTGGGACATAGGTTTCCTGGTGGGAGTTGATCACGGTGATGGGTTTGCCAAACGTGCCTTCCTCTTAGCATGTTTTCCCCTTTCATCCTGAGTTCAAGCGTCTTCAAAGTCCACAACACCTTTGGTAAAGGCTGGTCTCCAATTGGAGTGTTTGCAGGCCAGTCCAGTGTTTCCTAGTTGTCAGTGTTTATACTACATTTGTTTTTAGATTTGCCTTTGAGAGAGTCTTTAAACCTATTTCGTTGACCACCAGCATTACGCTTTCCATTTTTATGTTCAGAATAGAGTAGTTGCTTTGGAAGATGATAATCAGGAATCTAAACAACATGACCAGTCCAATCAAGTTGATGTTGAAGAATCATTGCTTCGACACTGGTGATCTTTGCTTCTTCCAGTACACTGCTATTAGTTCGCCTCTCTTCCCAAGTGATGTGTAATTTTTTTCAGAGACACCATTGATGGAATCTTTCGAGGCGTTGGAGATGGCGTTTATAAGTGGTCCATGTTTCACAAGCACACAGCAAAGTTGGTAGTACGAGGGTGGGGGCATGGCTGGGGCCCGGGGGGGGGCATGGCTGAGTGGGACAAGAGACAGAGCCTTCTTGGTGACTACACTCAGGCTGGCCCTGCCTTAGGCAGCCAATTCTGGGAGCAGCAGGGGCAAGCCTGCCCTCCTCCCAAGTCATCTTGAGCTCACCACCCTGGTCATTTCCTACTGTTGGAGAGCAGAGCTATGTCCGCCACAACCCTGCAATGGGAACCTAAGCTGGTGGGAAAGGCAGTGTGGTATAGTGGTTAGAGCTTTGGGCTAAGACCTGGGAGAGACCTGGGTTCAAATCCCTGATGGCTTGCTACATGTGGCCTTGGACCGGCCGCTGACCGGTAGCCTAACTCAGGGGTCTTCAACTGGTGGGTCGGGACCAGTCATGGGCGGCGGGCGATCCAAGATGGGACACAGCAGGGCCACACCGCCATCCGAAAGCACAGGGAGATCTTGAGAGGGGGACATGTTTGGGTGACAAGTGAGTCCTGGGTCTGAAAATGTTGACGGGCACGTGGCCTCGCCTACTTCGCGGGGTTGTTGTTGCGAGGATGAAAGGGGGAGGAGGAGAACCACGCGCGCTGGCAGTGTGGTAAAGAGCCACGGGTGGGCTAAGCAAGCCTCGCGGATCGGGGACGTGGCGGTGAGTGCGGAGGTGCCCCGGGAGCGCGCCCGGCCTCGCGTGAGAATGCGGCGCGGCAGGCGGGCGCGCCTCGGCCTCGCTCCCTTTCCTTGGAAACAAACTCCGGAAGCGAGCCGGGAAAGGGGCGGCTCCGACCTTTTCCGAGAAGGCGGCGGGCCCGGCTGGCGTGACAAGGGGCGCGCAAGTGGCACGGCAGGCAGATCGCGCGCGGAGATAAGCAACCCCAGGGAGGAGGCAGCGGCGCCCGGAGCGAAGCGCCTCGCAACTTTTCGGGGGGGACTCCTTAGTCCCCATAAATCCAGCCCCCGCCCACATAAGAAGCACTCAGCATAGCGGCTTGAACGAAGATGAAATTCAAGAGAGTGACAATTGCACATTTATTCCAAGCCCAATTAAAACTATTCACGTGAATTAATTCAACCACAGTGATGAACTTGACCCAGGGTAATTAGCTGCGCAACGCCCGACAGTCCTGTCCACCTCCAGCGCCCCTACCCGCCCCCCGCCTCTTGGAGCCCACCCTGAAGTCCCCCAGTCCCAGCGGGTGCTACCTCCCACTTTGGGAACCCCTGGTTTGAAATAGTAAAAAAAAAATAGTTTCAAATCAGCAGCTAATGGCCAGATTAAAAAAGCCTGTCAACATCCTACATGTCGGAATTGGCTTCCCTAAACAAAAATGTTTCAGGTTGGCACTAAGAAGAGGACAGTAATGGCGTCTGCCTGCCTGGTGTCAACTGGCAGGGAGTTCCAAAGAACAGCTCTGCTAATAGATTTAAGTCCTGCCTTTACTAAGAACTGAAGGCAGAAATTTCTGAAAGCATCACATTAGGTTCCCCTCCCACTTCCCAAAAGCAGCTTCCATCACTTAGGCGATTTTTGTCTGTTTCTCTTTACACCAATTTCCACGAGGGATAAGCACAGTTGGTAGAGCATGTGATTTTTAATTTCAGGGTTGTGGGTTCAAGCCCCACCTTGGGCAAAATATTCCTATTATTATTTCCTACATGGAAATAATAATATTGCCTTTTGGAGATTGTCCTTCCGGAATGAAAGAAAAAGAAGCATGAGAAAAACAAAAGCATTTTTTTTTGGGGGGGTGTCACCAAATCGAACATTTTTTGAGTAATCCTGCCCATTTTAAAAGCACATGTCTTCCCAGGGGTGCCCTGAGTTCAGAGACATTTGCTGGCAGGAAAGACTACATAGGATTGCTGCCCTAAAACTGCTGCCCTATAAACCTGCTTACTTGTTAGTAAGCGCCGCCAGTAAACTTAATGGAACTTGCTTCTGTGTGAGAGTACCTGTAATTGCTCAATATTAATCTCGACAAGAGAGATTTAAGCACATGTCTCATCAAAATCCAAGTGCTATACTGTACACCTCAGCCCTGTCTATCCACCTGTCTATCTGCCCATTCGTACTCAGGAGGAAGTCAGGCTGAATTCAGTGGGACACGCTCCCAGAAAAAGCGTGCATAGGGTTGCAGCCTGACCAGTCCACGTCTGTAGTTTGGATAGCTGATGACATCAATGTGCTGTTTTGTAAAGCCCATTTGATCTCCACAGGTGTGGAATTGATTTGAGAATGAATGAATGAATGAATCTGAGGGTATCACTTGGCTGTGCAATAAGAATCTTCAGCAGCCTACAGGATGTATCTACAACATGAAGTCGTCACCTCTAGCCCAGTCCTGGTGCTGAAGGCTGTTGTGCTGGGTGGCCTTGATGGGGGGGAGCACTTTGCTCTCCTTGGTTCTCCCTAAGGCCGACAGCCCCTCCCTGGTCCTGCCTCCTGCTCCACTCTCACGCGATGTCCTGTCCCGAAAGTGACCTCCCTGGCCCCAAGGACCATTCCCCCTTCCCCCCCAGTCCCTGTTTGTGTTTGCACGGGAAACCTGATGAACTGCAGCCAAACACCTTCTCACGCAAACCAGGGCAAACTTTAACCCGAGGGTGAGGGGGAACGGACTGTGGCCTCTAAGAACTGGGATGCTGCCTGATAAACTTTGACCCCTGGGCCAGCCCTGGCAGACCTAGAGGCTCTGCTCTCTCCTCCAGATCCCAAACTGCTCTGGCTGCATTCTTCTGATGGAGACCTGACTCTACAGCCCCCCAAAGCACCATCAGAGACGAAGTAATTTAAAATTTTAAACATAGTTTTGATTAAATATACTGTTGGTTATCATTATTGATATACAGTGGAACCTCGGGTTGCGAACGTGATCCGTGCAGGAGGCACATTTGCAACCCGCAGCATTTGCAACCTGTGGCGCTGCATCTGCGCACACGCATGACGCAATATGGCGCTTCTGCGCATGCGCAAAGCGTGATTTAGTGTTTTTGTGCATGCGCGAGCGCCGAAACCCGAAAGTAACCTGTTCCGGGACTTCCGGGTTCGGCACGTCCGTAACCCAAAAACACGCAACCCACAGCAATCGCAACCCGAGTTATGACTATACCTTTAAATTATACCACAACAGGAATAGGGAACCTGTGACCCCCACCCCACCCGAGGTTGCTGGGCTCCAGCTCCCATCAGCACAGCCAATGAGGACAGAAGAAGAGCTTTGCTGGAGCAAAGGCCCATGCGGTCCAGCCGTCTCTTCTCACAGTGGCCAGCCAGTTGCGCCAAAGGGGAGTCCACAAGCGGGACCCAAGCACAAGAGCGCTCTGCCCACTTGTGGCCCCCACCAGCTGGTACTCAAGGGCATACTGCCTCCGACAGTGGAGGTCAAATACAGCCATTGCGGCCAGTAGCCATTCCTGTGAACTCAGTCCTCGCCTGCTTCTTAAGTAGAAGAGCATAAGCAGAGCCCTGCTGGATCAGGCCATGGCTAGGATCCTGTTCTCACAGTGGGCAGCCAGGTTTTAAAATTTTATTATTTTATCGCATTTTTCTCCATGGTTTCCTCTTTCCTCATTTAATCCTCGCAACAACCCTGTGAGGTAGGTTAGGCTGAGAATCAGTTGAGCGGTCCCATGACTGAGTCAGGATTTGAACCCTGGTCTACTCAGACCCCTACACCACACTGGCTCAGCTGCCTCTGGGGAAACCCACAAGTGAGACAGGAGTGCAGCAGCATTCTCCTGCTTGTGTTCTCCAGCATACTGCAAGTAGCACACAGTTAATAGGATGTCGGGTAGCAATGAATAGCCTTGTCAAGCCATGAATTTATCTAACCCCTCTTCAAAGCCATTCTCGGCGGGCATCCGGACATCTTGCAGGAGTGAGGTGTCCATTGTTTCATGGTGTGCTGTGTTAAGGATTTTGTCTCTTTGGACTCTTTCTCCATTCAGCTCCATTTAATGGCTAGCCTCAGTGGCTACAATCCTGCGCACACTTACCGGTAAGTGGTTAGGAGTAGGCCCCGTTGAACAGGCCTTCTGAGCAAACATGCCAGGTGTCTGTAAGTGGCACCCTTGTTTTCAATCTCATGATCTCTGCCAAAGCAAGAGAGGCTGGCTGTTCCCAGGGTTAATGAGGTCAAGATATCAGCCTTGCGTGCCAGGCAGCGGCTGAGTCTCACACACCTGAACACACCCTGCTTCCAGAACCTGTTCATGTTAGCACCAGATGAAAGGGACAGAAGAACTGTCAAGCAAGGCTGAAACAAGAGGCCCCTACCTTGCCCATTGCAGGCATCCAGGCCTAAATTCTTCAGGAAGGGTGCTGGCCAACGGAGGGGAGATCGGGACTGGGGCTCCTGTGATTCTGGACTACAATTTCTACCCCCACTGGCCACCTCATGAGAAGAGAAGACTCCCTGGAAAAGACCCTGATGTTGGGAAAGATTGAGGGCACAAGGAGAAGGGGACGACAGAGGACGAGATGGTTGGACAGTGTTCTCAAAGCTACCAACATGAGTCTGACCAAACTGCGGGAGGCAGTGGAAGACAGGAGTGCCTGGCATGCTCTGGTCCATGGGGTCACAAAGATCAGACATGACTAAATGACCAAACAACAAAAGAGTCGAAGCCTGACAACATAGAGGGCTGCAAATTCCTTACCCCTGCTCCAGATGTTGCTGCGCTCCCATTAGCCCCAAGCAGCACAGCCAATGTTCAGGGATGATGGGACTCATAATCCTATTGGGAACCTAAGATAGGAGGAAGGACTGCAGCACCATAGAGCAAGGTCCTTCATCATAAATCATGGCCCCTGGACGTGGCTACTCCAACAAGCACATTGGTTCTTTTTTGGAAATCCATTGGCTTGTAGTGTTCCTCCACAATTGACTTGCACGTGTCAGTTGTGTCTCGTAAAACAATTTATTTTATTTTATTTTGCAATGAATGTGTCACCTGCACGATTCCTTGTGTGCTTTCCTGCTCCCGTATTTTATGAAAGGAGGCCTCTATAATGCCATCGGGAATGTCAAGGGTGGCTGGCAGCTCACTGGCAGAGCAGGTGCTTTGCAGGCAGAATGCCCCAGGTTCCATCCCCAGTGGCACCTCCAGTCCAGTTCAAAGATCAGGTAGTGGGTGGGAGAAAGCCTCCTCCTTTGAGACCACAAGGTGCCATTGCCAGTTGGAGCTGACAATACCAGATGGACTAATACTGTAGTCTGGCTTGGCCTTGGGTATTCAATGCCTAGCAGTCTCAGGGCTTCTGTGGATGAATTGCTAATGGAACATCTATCCTGATGTGCTTCCACAAAGCTTACAAGGAGGTTGAACTGTATCTTGGTTTTATTGAGCATTTCCAAAAAGCTTACAAGGAGGTTAAACTGTATCTTGGTTTTATTGAGCATTTGTCCTGATTTATTTACAGGGTGGTTATTATATCACAACGTGCATTCATAGAATCATAGGGTTGGAAGGTACCCTGAGGTTCCTCTAGTCCAACCCCCTGCAATGTAGGAATCTCGACTAAAGCATCCATGACAGATGGCCATCCAACCTTCTGACGGAGTCTGTTCCACAGCTCTTACTGTTAGAAAGTTCCTCCCAATGTTTAGTTGGAATCTCCTTTCTTGTAACTTGAAGCCATTGGTTCAGTTCCTCTCCTCTGGAGCAGCGGAAAACAATCTTGCTCCATCTTCCATGTGACAGCCCTTCAGACATTTGAAGAGGGCCGTCTCTAGGCCCAGGTCCGGTGGCACGGGGCACTGCTGCGCCCTCTGAGAGGCGCGGCGGCCGCTCCCAGTCACCAGTCTAGCTGCCGCATTCTGGATTAGTTGTAGTTTCCGGGTCACCTTCAAAGGTAGCCCCACGTAGAGCACATTGCAGTAGTCCAAGCGGGAGATAACCAGAGCATGCACCACTCTGGCGAGGTAGTCCGCAGGCAGGTAGGGACTCAGCCTGCATACCAGATGGAGCCGATAAACAGCTGCCCTTGAGACAGAATTGACCTGCGCCTCCATGGACAGCTGTGAGTCCAAAATGACTCCCAGGCTGCGCACCTGGTCTTTCAGGGGCACAGTTACCCCATTCAGGACCAGGGAGTCCTCCACACCTGCCCGCTTCCTGTCCCCCACAAACAGTACTTCTGTCTTGTCAGAATTCAGTCTCAATCTGTTAGCCGCCATCCATCCTCCAACCGCCTCCAGGCACTCACACAGGCTAACAGCCTTCCTCCATGAATGCATCTGATCCTCTTTTAAAGCCCTCCAAATTTGGTGGTCATCACTGCCTCCTGTGGGAGGGAGTTCCAGCGTTCAGCTGTGGTGTGTGTGTCCCCTAAATCCTTCAGCCATTGGATGTCTGAGCTCTAGTTGTTATGCAAGAGGGAGAGAAACTGTTCTCCATGCACCTTCTCCATGTCACGCATGATTTTATATACTGCTTTTACACACTTCCATCTTACTCCCCTTTCCTCAGAACTAAAAAGCCCCCCAAAGTTGCAACCTTCCCTCATGGGGGAGTTGCTCCATCCCTTCAATCATTTTGGTGACCATTCATTCAGATTTGCTTTACGCTGCACATAGCTTCTTGCAAGCCATTCATTCACCCCACACTTCCCAGTGAAACCACAAGAAGTGGCAATGTTGTACTAGGGCAGGCATCCCCAAACTTCGGCCCTCCAGATGTTTTGGACTATTTAAAAATTAATAAAGAGAAGACTAAACTAATGGTAAAAAATCTGGACACACAAGAAAAAGCAGAGCAAGAAAAAGCGACAAGGTTAAAAGTGACAAATAAGGCCAAGTATCTGGATCACCATGAAAAATATTAACCTTTACAAAGACAATTATGTAAGGGTCTGGGGTGAGATAAAAAAAGAGTTGGAATCCTGGAACAGACTTAAACTATCACTATGGGGAAGAATTTCAACAATTAAAATGGTTGTCCTCCCAAAAATGCTGTTTCTTTTTCAATCTATTCCAATAATTAATGCACTCAACTGTTTCAAAGAATGACATGGGTACTTAGCAAGGTATATTTGGCAAGGCACAAAACCCAGAATAAAATTTAAATTATTGACAGTTCGAAGGATAGAGGTGGTGTCGCACTCCCTGATCTAAAATTGTACTATGAAGCTGCCTGCCTGGTTTGGTTGAAAGAATGGATGATCCTAAAAATTGCTAATATACTTGTTTTAGAGGGGTGGGATAATAGAGTAGGATGGCATGGATATTTGGGATACAATAAAATCAAAATACATAAAGGATTTCTCAACCATATCATCAGAAAAGCACTATATGAAGTTTGGGACAGAAATAGATTGCTGCTGGAACAAAAACACACACACACCTATTTGTTATCACCAATGGAGGAGGTGGTGGTGAAAAGGAAGAATATGGGTACCAATTGGCAGATGTATAAAGACTTATTAATAAAAGAAAATAACCAATTAAAATGGGGGGTGATATACTCAAACAAACTAAGCTAAGTTGGCTACAGTATCATCAGTTAAATAGCATCTTTGAGGAATATAAAAAAACCAAAAGGATTCAACAATGAAATATCAGATTTAGATAGGGAGTTGCTCTCAAACACAAAGAACTTATCCAAAATGTACAAGTTATTATTACTGTAAATTGGCATTTAAAAGATGTAATGGTAAAATGGGCCCAGGATTTTGGATATACTTCGGATTTAGAGAAATGGGGAAATCTTTGGAAATATGTCATCAAGTTCACAGCCTGCTATTTAATTAAATAATTTAATTCTTTACCTCGCTCCATGAAAATTGGAGAAAATGAATAAAAAACACAGTAGTGAGTGCTGGAGGTGCAATCACAAGGATGGGAATATATTCCGCATGTGTGGACATGTCCCAGAATAAAAGTATTCTGGGACATGATATATGAAGAATTAAAAAAGATGTTAAGATACACTTTTACACACACAAAAACCAGGACTATTCTTATTAGGTTTATTCACAACAGACATCCCAAAATAAAATGTTTTTTTCTGTACACAATAACGGCCGCCAGGATAATGATTGCAAAATACTGGAAAAGCAACATAATCCCAACAAAAGAAGAATGGTTATTAAAATTAAGTGAATACCTCGAACTGGTGAAATTAACAGAAATAGTAAGAAACCAACCAAGTGAAAAAATCAGGAGAGAATGGGATGTCTTACAAATTATATGAAGAATGTCGGTTCCCAAAATTATAATTGGCTTAGTCTAGACTAAAAATTCCACAGGTAAACAAATAGTCTCTCCATTAATGCAAAACGATTACAGACAACTAAAGGCATGAGATCATATAAACTGTATAGTGGTCAAAGGAAGTCAACTTTTTCAATTTTCCTTTTCCTTTTTTATATTTATTTTTTCTCTCTCTTTCTCTTTCTCTTTTTCTTTTTACTAGGTATGTATCACTTTCTTATTTATTGTATTTTTTCTTCTTATTAGTAGCTTCAGTATTCAGTAACTTGTATTATTTGTAAAACTACTCTTTTTTTGCATGGATGTAATATTTATATAGAACATTAAAAAAATTAAGAAAAGTCAGTGTATTATGAATAGAACTAACGTTGTATTCTGCCCTAATAATCTGCCATAGTTCTTTCTCATAGGAACATGAAGAGACTGAATCACATTGGATTGTGCTGGCGTGTGTTTTCCTTTCTCACGCTGCTATCAGAGCCAGGGTGGGAGGAGAGGCATCAGTCGAGGAACAACATGACCAGTTCAAATAACATGTTTCATTCAGGATTGCATGCTTCACCAAGGTTAAAGGGAACAGATGCATTTTAAATAAAAGCACACATTCTACTCATGTAAAAACACGTTGATTCCCAGCCCCTCCACAGGCCAGAGTGAGAAGGCGATTGGGCCGGATCCAGCCCCCGGGGCCTTAGTTTGCCTACCCATGGAATAGAACCCCTGGAGCTATTCAGAGAGCTGATAATGGAAAAGTAAGGTTTATATGTTATGGCTGTGATGTGAAGGACTTGCCAGAGTAGGTACGGTATTTGCAGAATCTAAATTGTGGGTTTAAATTGTTAGACCAGTGGTTCCCAAAGTAGGTGGTATGCCCCCTGTGACCAGGGCTGGTGCTAGGGTTTTTTGCGCCCTAGGCGAGATCACCTTCTGGCGTGCCCCCCCCCAAATTAATAAATAATAAAATAGAAAAAATAAAAATAGAAAAAAAATAGAAAATAGAAAACAGAAAAAATAAAAATAGAAAAAAATAGAAAATAGAAAACAGAAAAAATAAAAATAGAAAATAGAAAAATAAAAATAAAAATCAGGAAAAAATAAGAAAGTAGAAAAAATAAAAATAAAAAATAATAATAAAAAACAGCAGAGAGGCGCAGTGAGGTGGCCCCAGGCTCGCGCCTCCGGAGCTTCGTGCGGGGAGGGCAAGCCTGGGGCTGCCTCCACTGCGCCTGTCAGCTGCTTAGCGGCTTCTGGCCGCTCTCCGGAGGCACGCGCACGCCTCAGGATAGCGGCCTGAAGCTGCTCAGCAGGTGACAGGTGCAGTGGAGGCAGCCCCAGGCAGCACTGGGGGGTGGCGGGGGGCGGGCAGGCTGGCCAGCGCCCCCTCCATTTTGGCGCCTTAGGCAGCTGCCTAGTTGGCCTAAATGGATGCACCGGCCCTGCCTGTGCCGGTAGGAGGTGTTGGAGGTGTACATGGCTGCCAGACTGAATCAAGTTCTTCCATTTTGTTGTATTAATTACACTAAATAGTTTTAAATGGATTAAGAACACAAAAATTGCCTACTGGACCAGGCCAGTGGCCTATCTAATCCAGCATCCTGCTCTCACAGTGGCCAGCCAGATGCTTGTGGGGAACCAGCAAGCAGAAGAGGAGCACAAGAGCAACTCTCCCCTCTTGTGGTTTTGAGCAAGTGGTATTTGAAAGCATTGCTGCCTCTAACAGTTGAGGTAGTTAATTGTTACTGTTTTGAATGTTAGTGTGTTATCATCTTCCTTAGTGGCTGGTACAATCCACTGTTCTGGATAATGTTGTTTATAGGGTAGGGGGGCACCGGACGTGAGTTTATGGAACCAAGGGAGTGGTGGCCCCAAAATGTTTTGGAGCCACTGGTTTGGACTAACGAGTCTGGACACTCTTTGGGCTAGGCACATAGGCATTTGCTTGACACAGAGTTAGACCAGTGGTCTATCTCACTCAATACTGTCCACTAGAATGACCAGCAGGTTACTTCAATTTCAGACCAGATGATGTTCCCAGTCCTGCCTGGAGATGCCACCAGGGATGGAACCTGGGACCTTCTACATGCAGGCAGATGCTCCAACTGGAGCCCTTCATTGGCAGAGAATCACAACAGACACATTTACATCAGAAATCCTACCATTTGCTGATGTGCTTTTAGTTTATTGCTTGGTTTTCTTTTTTGAACGTTTCCATTGTTTTTACTAATAATCCTGTTGTCTTATTATTTCTTTGAGGTGTTTGGCAGTATACTAATTTTATGAAATAAGTAAGTAAACAAACAAACAAACTACCCAACAAAGTGAAAGCAACAAGAGCAAATGAACAAGGCTAGACTGATGCTCAGGAATGATCTATTACAGAGCACACCTGGAAGAGAATATGACTGACCATCACTCGTTGTCACTTGCAGTTCCCAGACCTGGCTGGAGCTCCTCAAATATATCACCAGTGATTCATAGACCATCCTAGGCCAGAGGTGGGGACCTAGGTTTCAGGGGTGGGGGCAAAGGCCTCTCTCCAAGCCAAACCTCCCACTGGCCCTGTTTGACACCCTCCTTGAGTACTTTTGCCTGGCTGGAAATGTGTCCTTGAACTCTGATAATGTCTCTTGCTTGCCTGGATGGGGGATACAAAGAGGAGAGTGTGACTGGCATGTGGCCCTTCGAAGGCTGTCCCAGAGGGGAATGCGGACCTCTAACTGAAAAAGGCTCCCCACCATGAACCTTCTCTCTCACAGGCCTGTAGGAATGTGATAGGCCTGTACTGTTTATTTTATTTGAGTTGCTTGCTTTGCTCACCAGCAACAACAGAATGTCTAAGACAGGCATCCCCAAACTGTGACCCTCATGTTTTGGCCTACAACTCCCATGATCCCTAGCTAACAGGGCCAGTGGTCAGGGATGATGGGAATTGTAGTCCAAAACATCTGGAGGGCCGAAGTTTGGGGATGCCTGGTCTAAGAGGTGTGGGTGCAGGATCTGGCCCCTGCAAGGAGTTCCAGAGGCCAACTCTGTTTTCAAGTTTGTTCCAACAACACTTTTACGGGACTTAATAATGTCACCCACAATGTGATCCAGCTGCTCATTCCTCAAGGTGGCAACAACTGCCAAAGGGTGCTCTTTGGCATTCTCTGTATGACAAACATTCAAAGGATAACATCAGCAATAAACTAAAAAACAGATTGAAACTCTACACACCAAAGGACACAAATCTGACAGCATGGTTCAAAAGCCAGCAGGAGAGGGGGGGGGACTTCAAAGGGAAACTGCAACTTGAGACTTCGGAATTGCAATGCATCAAGAGGATCAATGATCTCTCTTGCAGAATAAACTGATCAACAACGGCATGTGGCTAAGGAGAGTCCTGAGGGCCAGGGATAGAAGCCGGGAGGGCCACAAAGGGCCCTGGGTAGGGTTGCCAGACTCAATAGAGGACAGGACTGAGAAACCAGCAGACCCTTTGCTTGGAAATTAAACAAAGGGTTTCTCTTTAAGGTTTCCAGACTCAAAAGAGAGCAGGGCAATTAAAGGCACAGAAGTCCTGTCCTCTATTGAGTCTGGCAACCCTAGCCCTGGGCCTGAGGTTGCCCATCCCATTTTTAGTAGGTCCTGATAAAGGTTTTTATTATCCTTCTGTTACTTTTGGAGTGAAGCCAAACCAACCAATAACTTTGGAAGAGATGCGCCACTGGGGTCCACATGCCAATCTTTCTCTGCACCAGATTAAGACTTCTCTTTTTTCAGATTAATTTTAAAGAGGCTATATTATTTCTCTTTCTCTATTTTTTTTAAATGCTTTAAAAATTATTCTTATAGTTTTATGAAGGATTGCATTTTGTCGGATTGCTGCTGTTAGTACCGGTACACGCCGGATTCCTCTAAAGAAAGGAGGCTAAGAAAACTGGCAAACAGATGAACATCGTCATCCAGAGCACGGATTACCATAGGACTGTAGATTTGGAAGGGACTCCAAAGGTCATCTAGCCCAACCCGCTACAACGCAGGAATCGCAGTTTAAGAATTCCTCGCATCCAAACTCTGCTTACAGACCTCCAGCGAAGGAGAGCCCCGCTCCACCTTCCCAGGGAGGCTGCCTGCCTGCTAGGACCCCTGCTCCTTGCCGGTGGCTCACAACCTCCGCTAGCCCGCTCGGGGATGATGGGAGCCGCCTGCTGGGCTGGCACAGCTGCGTGTGAAGGCGCGGAAGGAGGCGCTCCCAGGGCTGCCGGCGGCCTTTCCCCGCACGCGAAGGAACAAGGGCGGCGGCGGCGGCGGCGAGGCTGCGCAACAGCCGCTGCGTGAGAAGGAGCCCTTGCCCAGCCCGGGGGACGATCCGGAGGCCCTCTCGGAGCGCGTCGCGTGTAGCCAAGCCAGCCTGCCTGCCTGCCAGGGTGGAGCAAAGTGGCGGAGTGGGGAGAGGTTGCCCTTCTTCGCACGCAACACCCCCCCCTCCGGTGACCATAGCTGCCAAGTTTTCCCTTTTCTCACGAGGAAGCCAATTCAGCATAAGGGATTTTCCCTTAAAAAAAGGGAGAATTTGGCAGCTATGCCCCGATCACGCCTTAAATACACTCTCCCACCAACTAGGAGCGAGCAGCTTCAGGGGGCACACCTCGAAATGCTGCTTTTTCTGAAAATGCCCTTAAAAAAAATAATCCTAAAATTTATAAACCGCTTGACAGCTACAAAAGCGGTTTGCCAAGAGAATAAAACTATCAGGAGAAACAACCCTTCTAAAACATTCAAAGGATAACATCAGCAATAAACTAAAAAAAACAGTTACAGGTAGGTAGCCGTGTTGATCTGAGTCGAAACAAAATAAAAAAATTCCTTCAGTAGCACCTTAAAGACCAACTAAGTTTTAATTTTGGTATGAGCTTTCGTGTGCATGCACACTTCATCAGAAACACTGAAACATTATCTGATGAAACAACAGATTGAAACTCACATCCCTTCTACATGTCTGGGTAGGGTTGTCCAAGCCAAAGAATGTCATAAATATGCCAATACCTCATATCAAGAGGCAGGGAGTTCCAAAGTGTAGGTGCTGCCATGCTAAAATGGCCAGCTGAGTTCTTACAAATGCAGCGTGGGTATTGTGCAGGACCTGAAACTCTGCCCATTCCACTGATCAAAGCAGTCCAGTGGCCACAGGTGGAGTAGGGCAATCTTGTTGTAGGCAAACTGGTCCCAAGTTGTTAAGGGCTTTATATACTAATAGTAGCACCTTGAACTTGAAACTGGCAGCCAGTAGAGATGACACACAGGTGGGATATGCTGGAGAGGCCTCACTCCTGTCTGCAGTCATGCTGCAGCATTCTGCACTCACTGCAGCTTCTGGGTCAGGCACGAGGGGAGCCCCCCATAGAGCTGGAATGGCAGGGGAGTGGGACAGGACTTCTCTGCCCCAGTGAAGATGCCACAGGTTCTTGCAAGTGGAATCCTCTCCACAACCCTTCTTTGGAAGTTGTCAGAGGCCAGTCACTTTTGTGGGGTTAGTTACATTCAGGAACAGTCAGCCTTGAATGTTTCAGTGCAACAGACAAGAAAACAATTACCGTTAACACATGATTGCACATGCAAAAAAAGAGGGCGTTTAACAAAGTTTTACTCAGAGTAGACCCATTGAAATCAAAGGGACAACTTAGCCATGCTTATGAATTTTATCGGGCCTACTCTGAGTAAAACACCATTGCATTCCATCCAATATTCACCATAGCTTGGAAACTTTATCATGCTAATGAATAGAGAGATACAATCACAAATCTGCTTCTGCTGTCATGCCTGTTTTGGCCCTGATTTACTAGACTGAACATGAAAGGGATTATTGTTTGTTCCAGCTGGACTTCAGTCACTACCCATGAGAAAATAAGCCAACTCCAAGTGGAGCCCTCAATGTTGTTTGCTTGCTCTTGCTGTGAGAGAAGTGTGGCGCACGTTTGGCATGGCAGAGAAGTCTCTTAAAGAGCCCAGATTCCCAGGTGGAGATCATCAGGGTGTGTTCAAGTGGGTAAGGCAGAGCTACAGCTGCCTGGCACGCAAGGATGCTACCTGATACCCAGTAGGCAGGAGAAGGCACGGCAGGTACCCAGCCCTGCCTGGCATAGGCAAAGGTGCTTTGTTCCAAATTCTTGTTGTCACGCACATGCTGGATTTGTGTGTGAGGAGGCATTCCTGCAATTGCTTGGGCATGACTTCTCAGCTGCATGCCTTCACTCTCTTGACTCTGCAGCCTCAGTTTCCCAGACTGTGACAGCATGTCACATTCAGGCCCCTTCTCTAAGCAGCGAGACACGACGACCCGGGTTTGTCTTCCTTTCAGTGTGAGCAGGCAGCACCAAACCAAAAGAGTTTCCCCCCTATGTCTTCCTTTAATTTATCTGCCATCCATTGAACCAATCTTCTCTCTTTCACTCGCATACCCATTCACAAAGCACAGAAGCATTTTTCTCTTCATTCACCCATCACCCATTCTCTCTCTCTTACTCACTCTGGTTTTTTTTGGGGGGGGGGGGAAACGCTTAAGGAGATGGAGAGCCATGTGGCCCTCCAGGCTGTGAGTTGCCCACCTGTACACTTTACTAAGCTTGACTGGAGCTTCCAGGCTCTGAATTCAGGAGGGTAAACAGCTACAGTTTCCTGGCATGTTGGAGACTTAGTGAACGTGGAAGCCCATAACACAATATGTTAAGACATATGTTAAGACAAATGTGTGTTTTTATTTATTTATTTAATTTGAATAACAGTACAATACCAGGATGGGGGCTCATCTTCCAGCGTCATAACTTTTACATGCCTGTTGTCTTTGTCCATGGAGTTTTCTTGGCAGGGATACTGGAGTGGCTTGCCAGTTCCTTCTCCAGGTGGATCACGTTTAGTCAAAACTCTCCACTATGACCTGTCCATCTTGGGTGGCCCTGCATGGCATAGCACATAGCTTCTCTGAGTTATTCAAGCCCCTTCGCCACGACAAGGCATTGATCCATGAAGGGGGTCCCATCACCTCCTGGCAAATAGAAGGGGAAGAAATGGAGGCAGTGAGAGATTTTACTTTCTTGGGCTCCTTGATCACTGCAGATGGTGACAGCAGTCACAAAATTAAAAGACGCCTGCTTCTTAGGAGAAAAGCAATGACAAACCTAGACAGCATCTTAAAAAGCAGAGACATCACCTTGCCTACAAAGGTCCGTATAGTTAAAGCTATGGTTTTCCCAGTAGTGATGTATGGAAGTGAGAGCTGGACCATAAAGGCAGCTGATCGCCGAAGAATTGATGCTTTTGAATTATGGTGCTGGAGGAGACTCTTGAGAGTCCCATGAACTGCAAGAAGATCAATCCTATCCATTCTGAAGGAAATCAGCCCTGAGTGCTCACTGGAAGGACAGGTCGTGAAGCTGAGGCTCCAATACTTTGGCCACCTCATGAGAAGAGAAGACTCCCTGGAAAAGACCCTGATGTTGGGAAAGATGGAGGGCACTAGGAGAAAGGGGACGACAGAGGACGAGATGGTTGGACAGTGTTCTCGAAGCTACAAACATGAGTTTGACCAAACTGTGGGAGGCAGTGGAAGACAGGAGTGCCTGGCGTGCTATGGTCCATGGGGTCACGAAGAGTCGGGCACGACTAAACGACTAAACAACAAACCAGGATGGGTAAATTGGTGACACCCAGCCACAGCAGCTGCAGGAAGGGCAATGGCCTCCCTACCAGGGATGGGCCAATATGTCCGTTTCAGCTTCTTCCAGTTTCACGGTCTTCCAAGCTTAAATTCAGTTCTCTATATTAAAGTCCTAATGAGAATTCACTGGCATTTTAGTGTGAATACACAAATTTTTACAATGCAATGTACAGTAAAAGAATGTGGGTTTTTTGTCCATCCTTTTGCACTAATATATAAACTTCCATGCATACCAAATCAGAACCAGTGAAGGCAGTGAAGGTCCCGTGTGAGTGTCTGGAGGTGGTCGGAGGATGGATGGCGGCAAACAGATTGAGATTGAATCCTGACAAGACAAAAGTACTGCTTGTGGGGGACAGGAGGCGGGCAGGTGTGGAGGACTCCCTGGTCCTGAATGGGGTAACTGTGCCCCTGAAGGACCAGGTGTGCAGCCTGGGAGTCATTTTGACTCACAGCTGTCCATGGAGGCACAGGTCAATTCTGTCTCAAGGGCAGCTGTTTATCAGCTCCATCTGGTACGCAGGCTGAGACCCTTCCTGCCCGTGGACTGCCTCGCCAGAGTGGTGCATGCTCTAGTTATCTCTCGCTTGGACTACTGCAATGCTCTCTATGTGGGGCTACCTTTGAAGGTGACCCAGAAACTACAACTAATCCAGAATGCGGCAGCTAGACTGGTGACTGGGAGCGGCCGCCGAGACCACATAACACCGGTCTTGAAAGACCTACATTGGCTCCCAGTACATTTCCGAGCACAATTCAAAGTGTTGGTGCTGACCTTTAAAGCCCTAAACGGCCTCGGACCAGTATACCTGAAGGAGCGTCTCCACTCCCATCGTTCTGCCCGGACACTGAGGTCCAGCGCTGAGGGCCTTCTGGCGGTTCCCTCACTGCAAGAAGCCAAGTTGCAGGGAACCAGGCAGAGGGCCTTCTCGGTGGTGGCACCCACCCTGTGGAACATCCTCCCATCAAAGGTCAGAGAGATAAACAACTACCTGACATTTAGAAAATACCTAAAGGCAGCCCTGTTTAGGGAAGTTTTAAATCTGTGATATTTGATGTATTTTACTGTTTTTGGAAGCCACCCAGAGTGGCAGGGGAAGCCCAGCCAGATGGGCGGGGTATAAATAATAAATTATTATTATTATTATTACTTTAAACCCCCCCCCAGCACCTGCATTTTTGCACACATTACAAGCACACACCCCTACATGCATTCTACTCACGCGTGACCACATATACGTGCCACACTGGGGGGGGGGGATTCAATTCACACCTGCAAATGGTGGGAGAAGCTGGAGAGTCCTTGTGGCTTTTGAGGAGATCGTCCTTCACTGTTTGAAAAGCCATTCTTACAAGGCTTGGTTCCAACTCCACCTCCTTCCCCCTCTCTGCCCTCCAGATCAAGCCATTGGCAGAGAGAGGAAGCCCAGGCTGTTGGATGGGAAGCCTTTTTCGTTCCTCTTACCTGCCTTTCAGAATTCCTCACTTGCGAGTCCTGCTGATAGTGGTGCCCCCTGGTGGTCATATCGAGCAAACCTTATGAGAGAGTTGCAAGCAAGATGGTTGGGCGCTGGAGATGGTGATGACTATGATTGTTCTGAGTGGTGAGAGATGTTCCAGGTGCTTAGCCAGGGTTCAGTTTCCTTGGAAGGTCAGTGGAGACTGTGGTGTCCTTGGGGTATATGCACTTATTTTCACATATGGACCTCCTGAGCAGAAGATGGAGGGGCTCCTACCGTAGCATCAGCTTCCCCATTAAGGTTCTAGGGAAAACCCTGAGGCTCAGCTCTGGGTCCAGCACAGAGCAGGCAGGTCTCTGTGTCTCCAGCTTCCAGCAACAGCCAAAACCCCCACCGCCTGCTGTCTTGGC
Source organism: Zootoca vivipara (assembly GCF_965207765.1). Taxonomy (NCBI): domain Eukaryota; kingdom Metazoa; phylum Chordata; class Lepidosauria; order Squamata; family Lacertidae; genus Zootoca; species Zootoca vivipara. Next base: position 5,845,223 of record NC_142583.1, on the reverse strand, counting down.
TTCTTGACATGGGACCTGGCCAGGTAAGGTGGGGGAAAGCAACAGGGCTCACTCTTTACTTTGCTGGCCATTACTTTGACAAAGGACCTGGTCTGACTGTTTCAGCAAGTTTCCTCATGTGCACAGGATCCCAGATTTAGAAGGAGTCCATAGGTATCATCCAGACTGAAGCTCCTCCAAGCCTATAGCATATTTGTTGCTGTTTAGTCGTTTAGTCGTGTCCGACTCTTCGTGACCCCATGGACCATAGCATATATATATGAATATATATATAATTTACAACCACTCAAAGCAGTTAACAAAAAGGATAAGACAATAAAATTATTAAGAAAAAAATTACAGTAACTGTTTAAAACATACAAAAAGTTAAAATCCTAAGGAGAAAATTCACACCGACTCTTTAAGCATCTGGACAGACCTCTCTACACGAGAATAATGCTTTTAGCAGGCACCAAAAGGAGCACCATAAAGGTGCCTGCTTGATATCTTTGGTTGTTCCCTGAGTTGGCAAGGCTCATTTGACAACAAGAAGAAATGGAGCCTTTAGTGCCACTGGCTCAGTCCTGTGGAACCCTCTGCCACTAGAGATTCAGTGGGCATCTTCTGCACCAACGTTTAAATGCCTGCTGAAAGCCTCCTGCAATGGTCTATTGATGCTTGTTTTTTAATTTTAATTTTGATGGCTAACTTGTTTTTAACTTTTTGTAATTTATTGTTTGCTTTTTATGTTTTCATACTGTTGTAAGCCACTGAGAGATATTTTTATGGCCAACGGCACAAGCCGGAATGTGCTGCCCTTTAGATCTCCAGCCCAAGGGTTATTGATTGTATTGACCATCTGTCATGTATGGTCTAGTTGAGATTCTTGCATTGCAAGGGGTTGGACCAGATGACCCCTGGGTTCTTTCCAACTCTACATTTCTGTGATTCTATTGGATCAAACATGAATAACCCTACCCCAAATAGGTTCCTTCCATCACAGTCTGTCTCTCTTTCCTCTTCCAGCAAGCTCTGGAAGGACCCTTCTTCATTCACACCAGAGCACTTCCTCACTGCTGACAGGGCCAAAATAAACAAGGTGGAGAGAGAGAAAGTCCTGCCATTTGGGCTGTGTAATGGGGAGAGAGTATAGAGAACCTCCCCCTCTCATCAGGAGCAGTTCCTCCCCAAGCAGCCATGAAAGCGCAGGGTCTGAAGGGGCTAGTCAGGAAGCGGAGCGAGAGTGCCAGGTCTCTGGCAGCATGGGAGAGCACCTGCTCCACAGGCGGGAAGAGAGAGGGGCGGAAGGGGAGGAAAGGGAAAAGATGGAGCGTAGACCCTTCCCCCCCCCCCGACGCCGGAATTATGGAGGTGGAGAAAGGGGAGGAGATTCACTGTCCCGAGGCTATTATGTTGGTCGAAATCGCGAAAAGGGGCAGTGCCGGATTCTGGATCGGAATGAGCAGACATGCATCCAATAGCTCGTTACACTGTAAATAGAGTGCACCAATAAAGACTGTTAAAAGACAAGTATGTGGAAAGTCGTTACTCAGGAGTAGCCGTAACAACCCCTGACAGGCTGGTTAAGAGGAATTGCATCAGGGAGCCCATTGCCCACTGGGAGGTCTTCCTCTCCTGGCCACCTTGCTCCACCAGCTGGACTTCAGCATCTGCGGCAGAGGAGAAGTGGACAAGATGTCTCAGTGCGGAATTGTCATGAAGCCTAAGAGGTGTGGAGACTTCCAAGTCAAAGAGGAGCTAGGAGTGAGCTGCAGAGACTGAGAACGGAAGAGTTGGAAGGGACCCAACAGGTCATCTAGTCCAAACCCCTGCAATGCAGGAATCATTCACATTTAAACTTCAGCTGTGAACTGTATATTGGCTGCAGACACCCACACCCCCACATATTTACAGCACACTTAAAGCACATGGACCCCCCCTCTCCAAAGATACTGGGAACTGTAGGGCACCCATGCACAGCTACAATTTTCAGCACCCAGAGCAAACTTTAGTTCCTAGGATTACTTGTGGAAAGCCATGCAATTTAAATGTGTCGTGTGCACACAGCCATTAACTCAAGTTTCACCCTTTGCGGTTCAATGCATTTCTTTCTTTGGGTGCATTGATATCGCACCCCAACCCCACAAACAGAAGTTCTAGTTGCATTTTGATGACAAACAGGGTAGACAACTCCATTTAACCTGCTCTGTAGGGCAGGGCTTAAATGTGGACCTCTCAGTTTTGAAGAATGGATACAGATTCAAAACACCTTTATTCGTAAATTCACCTTACTGTATCACCAGGAAATATGCAGAATGAAAAAAGGAAAGGGTAAAAAAGAAAATATTGAGCACTTTGAGTAGCTACTTTAAACAAATTCAAATCTCCAGGGCCTGATGAGCTACACCCAAGGGTACTAAAGGAGCTTGTGGATGTAATCTCAGAGCCTCTGTCTATATAACCTTTGAGATTCCTTAGAGAACAGGTGAGGTCCCTGCAGACTGGAGTATAATAATGATGATGATAATAATTATTTATTTATACCCCACCCATCTGGCTGGGTTTCCCTAGCCACTCTGGGTGGCTTCCAACAGAATATTACAATACAATAATCTATTAAACATTAAAAGCTTCCCTAAACAGGGCTGCCTTCAGATGTCTTCCAAAGGTCTGGTCGTCGTTGTTCTCTTTGACATCTGATGGGAGGGCGTTCCACAGGGCAGGCACCACTACGGAGAAGGCCCTCTGCCTGGTTCCCTGTACTGTAACTTGGCTTCTCGCAATGAGGGAACTGCCAGAAGGCCCTCGGTGCTGGACCTCAGTGTCCGGGCAGAACGATGGGGGTGGAGACGCTCCTTCAGGTATACTGGACCGAGGCCGTTTAGGGCTTTAAAGGTCAGCACCAACACTTTGAATTGTGCTCAGAAACGTACTGGGAGCCAATGTAGGTCTATCAAGACCGGTGTTATGTGGTCTCGGCGGCCGCTCCCAGTCACCAGTGTAGCTGCCTCATTCTGGATTAGTTGTAGTTTCTGGGTCACCTTCAAAGGTAGCCCCACATAGAGAGCATTGCAGTAGTCCAAGCGGGAGATAACTAGAGCATGCACCACTCTGGCGAGACAGTCCACGGGCAGGTAGGGTCTCAGCCTGCGTACCAGATGGAGCTGATAAACAGCTGCCCTTGAGACAGAATTGACCTGCGTCTCCATGGACAGCTGTGAGTCCAGAATGACTCCCAGGCTGCGCACCTGGTCCTTCAGGGACACAGTTACCCCACAGAAGTCCCCCACAAGCAGTACTTCTGTCTTGTCAGAATTCAGCCTCAATCTGTTAGCCACCACCCATCTTCCAACCACCTCCAGACACTCACACAGGAATGTTTGTGGGGAACAGGAGGCAGGCAGGTTGAGAAACAGAGACTGGAGGGTGGGGCAAGACAGGTGGAAGAGGGCCTTGCCTGATGAAGTCTCTCCCCTCACCCAACTTGTGCCTTTGAAAATTTTTGTGCCGGCACAACGGGCCCCCTGACCTACCATGCTACACCACACCACACACTGTAAGCAGCTGCATACCGCATGTGGCCGGTGCCTGGGGCGGTTGTGCCCCTGGGATGGTGCGTGCGGGCACAGAGGTGCAGAAGTTGAATGGAGCCCTCGCCCAGCCTCTGCTGCCGTCGCCAAGTGGGGCTGCACTATGCGCCCCTGCCTGCCTGCAGCCCTTGGTGAATGCAACAAGCATGCGCTCAAAGGGCGCACTCAAACTGTTTTCCAGTCCTGTGCCACTTTGTGATGCTGGAAGGCTGCATGAGGAGGTCACAACAGGCATGCGCCCTGAAAAGGAAGGGCCCGTGTCTGTTTCATCCTTCTCACACAGGCTGTCAAAACAGCATGAGTGCACTCCTTGGGTGTGTGGCTGCTGTGCCCGCCAAGGGCCGTGGGTGGGCAGGGGTGCAGGGGGTGGGGTATGCAGGGCATCAAGGAGTAAAATGCCGCCCCCCCCCCACAAATGCTCCCTGGGCCACTGCCCCTCTGGCCCTCCCTGTGTGACCCCACTGTCTGTCAGGGGTTCTTTCACGTGATTCCTGCATTGCAGAGGGTTGGGCTAGATGATAGGGTTGGGGTGCAGATCCCTCGGGCGCCCCACCACTCATTATTTTTTAAAAAAAGGAAAGCTCCGCTGCAGAGCGGAACAGGGTCCTAGTGCCCCTGCTCCACTCGTTTACCTCTCTCCTCCGAGCGGCGCGGCTGACGGGCGTCCAGGAGGAGGGAAAGGGAGGCCGCCGCACAGCTCCCCCACTTGCTGGGGTGCCCCTCAGCGCCCCGGCGCCCTGCGCCACTAGGGCCAATGGGTGAGCCGCCCCTGAGAAATGTATCCCTTGGGATCCCTTCCAGTTCTACAGTTCCATGATTCTATGATTCACCCCAATGGCTGCTCCCTCTTTCCAGCCCAGCCTCCTCTGCCTTGACCTCTTCTTTCGCCACAGGGTGCAATGGGAAGCTCAGCCAAAAGGCTTCTCACGCAAAGCTGGACAATCTTTAACCAGAGTTTGACCTGACCTGTCACAAGCTGCAGTGCTGCTCCTGGCCAGGGACTTCGGAGTTTGATCACCTGCTTGAACCAACATCAGCCTTCCTTTCCCTTTCTTCCTCCTTGCCTCAGGTCAGGCCTTTGTGGTTACCACATAGCCAGCATCTTGGGGGGGGGAGCCCTGGGTGCCTCACCCACAAAATTTCCACTGTGGTTGCCCTGCCAGGTGACCCAACGCATCACATGTTTGGCGTCACACAGAGCGACATAGTCAGCTAGGTCCAGAGACATGGATAGGACTGCAGCTCAGCAGTAGAGCATCTGCTTTGCAAACAGAGCGTTCCAGTTTCAGCCCTGGCACCTCCAGTTAGGTCTGGGAATGACTCCTGTCTTATCTGCTGCCAGCCAGAGTTGGCAATACAAACTAGATGAGCCAATGGTCTGGCTCACTCTAAGAACGGTTTCTATCTTTCTAGGGTACCAAAATTCCTGCATTGCAGGGGGTTGGACTAGATGATTGTTAGCGTCCCTTCCAAGTCTACAATTCTATTATTCAAAATGAGCATCTTCTGCCCTATGAATGGGGACAAGCCACTCAGAACACATGTTTCAACCCACCTTTACCCTCTGCTTTAAGCTATTTATTTGGTGTTGTATATGTTGTTAGTTTTATTTAATTCTAAATTGTGTCATTAAATTATGGCAACCTGTCCTGGAACCTTCTGGTTAAAGGTGACTAAGAAATCCTATGTGCACACAGGCAATATCAGTATTCTTGTTCTTTTGGAGGAAGAGGACTTCCTGTCCAAGGTGCTCAGCACTACTCCTCTTTGCCCAACACGCCTTAGGGACCAGCTGTGGACCCCTTTCCAATGCAGATCCATCAAAATCCAATCCTCAGCACCTTTCAAAGATCTGTCAGCCACCAACACATTGTCTTCCACCCTCAAGAAGAAACCAAGGGCAGAGATATAGAAATGTACATTTGGAAGGGATCCCAAAGGATCAACTGCCTAATCCCTGCAATGCAGGAATAACACAGCTCAAGAATCTGTGACGGATGCATGTCCAAATTCTGTTTAAAAACCTCCAATGAAGAAGCGTCTATCACCTCCAAGGGAGTTCATTCCACTGTCAAACAGCTATTATTATTATTATTATTATTATTATTATTATTATTATTATTATACCGCCATATACCTGTAGATCTCAGGGCAGTTCACAACATAAAATCTCAACATAAAAAACAGAAAATACATAATAAAAACAAAAACAATCCAATTATCCCCCCTTCCATAAGACATTTTAAAAGGGCATCAGATGTCAAGCAGCCAAAGGTCTGGTTAAAGAGGAGCATTTTCACCTGGTGTAACAAAGATTCCAGGTCAGCCTCCCTGGGGAGAGCATTCCACAAATAGGGAGCCACCACAGAAAAGGCCTGTTCTTGTGTTGCCACCCTCCAGGCCTCTCATGGAGGAAGCACATGAAGAACGGACTCAGAAGATGAATTCAGGGTCCGGTTAGCTTCATAAAGAGAGAAGCGGTCCTTGAGGTATCGTGCTTCTGAGCCATTTAAGGTTTTATGGAATCACCTTTCTTGCTATTTGAATCAGCTGGTTTGGGTCCGCCTTGCTGGAGCAGTAGAAAACAAGCTTGCTCCATCTTCCAGGCAACAGACCTTCCGGCATTTGGATTGTTCTCCTGTCTCTTCTCGCCTTGCATAACATGTGCATATGTTAAGTTAAATGCATAGAAATAATCACCACCATTCCAACAGAAACACAAGACCTCTTCTTTCTCCTGGTGGGGTGGGCTTTGGCCAAGTCCCCTGCATGTCTGCTCAGTCTGCTGTCGAAGTGCTAACTGGGGATGGTGGGCAACTTCAAGACCCCTAACCTGCCCTTTGTAGTTGGACATTGGGGCTCAGGCAGGAAGACTGGAGAAACGTCAATCAGTTGCATTTGGGTGATATTCAACTAAGTGTAGACCCACAGAAATAAATGAACATGACTAATTTCAGCCCATTAATTTCGATGGGTTTACTCTGAGTCAAACCTGGTTTAGTACCACTCATTGTTTTGTTCCAATTTGCTGAGCTGAGTTGGTGCAAGCTATACATTTCAACAGGGACCCAGGTGGCGCTGTGGGTTAAACCACTGAGCCTAGGGCTTGCTGATCAGAAGGTCAGCGGTTCGAATCCCTGTGACGGGGTGAGCTCCCGTTGCTTGGTCCCAGCTCCTGCCAACCTAGCAGTTCGAAAACATGTCAAAATGCAAGTAGATAAATAGGAACCGCTACAGCGGGAAGGTAAACGGCGTTTCCGTGTGCTGCTCTGGTTCGCCAGAAGTAGCTTTGTCATGCTGGCCACATGACCTGGAAGCTATACGCTGGCTCCCTCGGCCAATAATGCGAGATGAGCGCGCAACCCCAGAGTCGGTCACGACTGGACCTAATGGTTAGGGGTCCCTTCACCTTTACCTTTATACATTTCAACAAGCAGAAGTCTTTTTAGTTTGGTTAATTTCTCTTGCAATGACCAAGAGCTTGCTTTGATAAAAAACGAAATCATCAAATTTTATTCAATGCGGCATTACAAATCAAGAAAAGGCAAAAAACCACAATAGCTCAAGAACACTTGGAATGTGTTTGTGGCAATCAACAAGGCTGTGGCTGGCTGATGTGGAACATGTTCTTTGCTTACACCACAATATGGAGTGGAGTGGAATGGGGTGTTTTTATTGGGCTTCCTCCAATACTAGCTGTTTGTTAGTCCAGTCTTGGCTGCGAAGATGAGGATTTGGCCAAAGGAAGAGGACGTGGATTGGACAATCAGTCTGAGGACAGTTCATAAAATGACCTCTGGAACTGCTCAGCACAGCATGTCAACTGGGGGAAGAGTGAGATCTAGACAGAAAATCCTGACTGGATTAGCTACGGCACTGGTCAAGACTCCAGTTCCTTCGCCCATCTGAGCTACACAGGTCTGTATTGTGCTAAGCTGTAAACGTTTGCAGAGTGGCCTGTTGCGAAGCCCCAGCAAACATGCTGGGATTTACCTCCAAGTCAACATGCATAGATTTCTGCTGCAGGCCTTTTTCTGCATCATCCTATTGTAAGGTAGCATAGCAATGTATCATTTTACCTATTTACTCTAAGTCTGCTGTGTGCTAGTTGTTGTATAGGAGATATAGGATAGAGATGGTCCCAGCTGGGAAAATGCACCATCTTCCTTAGAGGACCCAAGGCAGGCAGGGAAGGGGATTTTGACCATAAGTAGCAGCAATGGGATATGGGGAAACCTGCAGAAGCAGATATGGGGCCTGGGTGGACTGTTATCTGTCCCAAATGTGGTCTGAAGGCACCTGGGGCCATTGGTGGGCTGAGACTGGATCTGGCCAGGGCCTGGAAGCATAGCTGCCAAGTTTTCCCTTTTCTCGCGAGGAAGCCTATTCAGCATAATGGAATTTCCCTTAAAAAAAGGGATAACTTGGCAGCTATGCCTGGAAGTTTACTGCAGAGCCGTATGGTGGAATTGTTATTACTTATTCTTATTCTTATTCTTAATACCCCACCCATCTGGCTGGGTTTCCCCATCCACTCTGGGCAGCTTACGGTGTATATAAAACAGAGTAAAACATTAAAAACTTCAGGGCTGTCTGAAGGTAGAGGTATACAAGTAAGAAAATAAATAAATTTGGAGGAGTACTCCCCTGCCCATCCCCCCAAAAATAAGTTTAAGAAGATTGCGCATTAAGTTATAGCACACTTTTGCTGGTGTGGGCGATCTGGGAAGGTTTCCCCACTCTCCACAAAGGGAAAGAAGGAAGCAGTTTAGAAGATTGGAAGATTATGGCAGGCATTTGAAAAGTTTCTACAACTGGTTAATATTAGCGACTGTGGTACAGTCTCTGCTGCTTCTCCACAAAAATGTCAAAGAATATATTTCTATTCTTATGATGTAGAACATTTATTATCGGCTAGCAGCCTCATACCTGGCATTGCTCAGAAATTCTGACACACCAAAAAAAAAACACCCCAAAATAAAAAACCCCAGCACTATTGTGAAAGGTTCAGCCCATGATCTTGATTCCAATTGCCATCCACTTGTCTCCAAACAGAGGCAAAAATGTGCTCCTTGATCTCAATAGCCATTACACAAAATTCAATTATGGTACTTTAAGAAGTGTCCAGATGTAGAACAAACAAACAACTTCCTCAAACTTTCCAAAATATATAGCCGATGGAGAATGTGTTTTTTATTGGCTATTGTAAGTTCATTGACAACCAGTAATGACCAGTAATGAAAGGTCATTGGCAATCAGCTCTGTGCATTGCCTGAGAACAGAGAGAAGCAGAAAGACACTGAAAATGTCAAGGCAAGAAGGAAGCAGATGGAGGGCTTTGTGAAAAGTAAAGGTAAAGGTAAAGGGACCCCTAACCATTAGGTCCAGTTGTGACCGACTCTGGGGTTGCAGCGTTCATCTCACGTTATTGGCCGAGGGAGCTGGCGTACAGCTTCCAGGTCATGTGGCCAGCATGACAAAGCTGCTTCTGGCGAACCAGAGCAGCGCATGGAATGCAGAGCAGAGCAGAGCAGTGGTTAAATCAAAAATATTAGCAAATGCATTTTTAATGGTTGTATGAATGAGCCCCAACTAAGGAAGGTCATGCATTGCCTCCGTATACATGGTATTTAGCTGTTTTAGAATAATAGAACTGTAGAGTTGGAAGAGACCCCTATGGTCATCTAGTCCAGCCCCCTACAATGCAGGAATCCCAACTAAAACATCACTGACAGATGGCCACCCAATCTCTGCTTTAAAACTTCCAAGGAGGGAGAGTTCACCACCTTCCAAGGGAGCGGTAGTTTGATTTAACAACCATGAAAACTGGTATTACTCATAGAGCGACGTCCCTATAGACTGGAGCTGGGGAAACTGTGACCCTCCAAGAGTGTTTGGACTCTGTGTCTGCTCAGCCCCAGTCCGACTGGTCAGGGATGGTAGGAGTTGTAACCCATCAGCATCTGGAGGACCACCTGTTTCCCAAGACTGACACAGACTTTCACTCGCTAACCCTGCCTTGTGGGCTGTTCTTTGGCTAATTTCAGGAGGGTTTCTTACCTGTCCACCCTGCCCCCATTTGCCATGTCGCTGGTGGGAAGCCTGGACACCATCTCGGCGGCAGAAGCCCTGATTGCCATTGCTGTTTTCTGCCTGGTTTCCATCGCTATCAAATCCCTCCGGAAGCCGGTGCCACGGGGCCTAAAGAGTCTCCCAGGGCCATGGGGCTACCCATTCATTGGCAACATGTTGGATCTGGGGCAGAACCCCCACTTGAGTCTGACACAAATGAGCCAGAAGTACGGAGATGTGATGAAGATCCGTATTGGCATGAGGCCGGTGGTAGTGCTAAGTGGTCTCGAGACCATCAAGCAGGCCTTGGTGAGGCAAGGAGGAGACTTCATGGGCCGCCCTGACCTGTTCAGCTCCCACCTCGTGTCAGGAGGCAACAGCCTGGCTTTTGGCACAGACTCTGGGCCGGTATGGCAGATGCGCCGGAAACTGGCCCAGAGTGCCCTCAAAAGCTTCGCTGCTTCCCCCAGCCCTGACTCCTCATCCACTTGCCTATTGGAAGAGCATGTCTCCAAAGAGGCCAGCTACCTGGTGATGAAACTGCAGCAGGTAATGCTGGAGAAGAAGAGCCTCGACCCTTACCGGTACCTGGTGGTCTCTGTGGCCAATGTCATCTGTGCCATTTGCTTTGGCAAGCGCTACAGCCATGACGATGAGGAGCTGCTCAGCATAGTGAATGTGAGCGAGGAGTTTGTGGAGTTTGCATCCTCCGGCAACCCGGCTGACTACATTCCTGCCCTCCAGTACCTCCCAAGCAACAATGTGCAGAAGTTTAAGGCCATCAACCGACGCTTCACCACCTTCCTGCAGAAGATCATCCAAGAGCATTATGAGAGCTTCAGCAAGGTAAGGGATGCAAGGGAACTGCTTCATGCCAGGTTGGGCTTGTGGGATGGAATACTGGGGCAGACAAGTCACAACAGTTCCTAGAGTGTCCACTAAGAGGAACTCACCTGGAGGGACACCTGACCAAGGCTCAGTTTCCTGTTCCTCCAGACATGCAGATGAGATGGATTAGCTAGCAGATAAAAGCCCCAGGCCAGCAGCCATTCTCTCTCTTAGCCAACTCTTCTTCCATGGAAACACATCTCCAGAGAATCTCCAGTTAGGATGGTTCTCCCTCTCGGCCTGCTGCCAAGACAGAGACCAGATGGAGCCTTACTCTACTAAGTAGACGCCAGATGTGTACATATTTGTAACTTTTCTACGTAAGCCTGCCTTTCTGAGATTATGCTGTTAACTCAGGATGAACCTGTAAGTAAACTCTATCTTATTTTATAAACACTGTGTTGTGCATTTCTTTTAAGAGGGACAAAGGGGATTTTCCAGGAAGTATAATATTGTTGTATAGGTTTTAACAAACCTGAACACACACATTTTGCTGCGCACAAAAGGGGAATTGTTGCCTGGGGCAAAGACGACACGACTCGAGGCAGGTTGAACTCAATGGGAAGGCGACCAAGAGCAGAGCTCGAGCTCTTCCTTTTATTGAAAGCTCAGGATGACAGTTAATCATTACAATGACAGTGTAACTTCTAGCCAATTACAGCAGTGCAGTCCCATACAAGGTGATGTTTCCTGTAACGTCACAACCGGTCACTCCCTAAGACATCCTCCATAGCCCACGTGTTGTTTTGCCATGCCCTCTGTCCATGCTCCAAGCACATGTCACTCTGTAAACACCCCTTCCTCGTTCCCATTGTGTTGCCCTCCTTGGCTTGACCCATCTGGTTTGTCCTGATTCATCCAGTTCCATCCAGATCCTCCTTGATCCTTCTAGCTCTGTTGTGACCTGTTGCCCTGCTGAAGCTGAGCCTCTGACCTGTCCTTCACGTGTTTCCCATTCTGACATTAGCCGGTTTGCCGCGCTAATGCCCACACACTCGCAGATCTCAGTCATTCCCACACATGCCAGCACAATTTCCTCGTGTAATTCCCCACAGGGAATGTCACTCTGATGATATTGGAAGCTTGATAACACAAGCTTGGATAGGATCTATCTAATAATATATCCTAATCCACATCCCTAACATTCCCACAGGACTATGAGTCCTTCAATCTCACCATTGTCCATTCTGACTGGCAGCAGTGGTTCTCCATGGTTCCAGGCAGGAAATATTTCCAGCCCTTCCCAGAGATGCCAGTGGGGATTGAACCGGGGCTCTTCTACCTCTGAGCTATGACCCTTCCCTATACAATGAACTAAGGCAGGCATAGGCAAACTCGGCCCTCCAGATGTTTGGGGACTACAACTCCCATCATCCCTGACCACTGGTCCTGCTAGTTTGGGATGATGGGAGCTGTAGTCCCAAACCATCTGGAGGGCTGAGTTTGCCTATGCCTGAACTAAGGTATCCCCAGACAGGCCATGAAATGTTATGCCCTCCATGTTACTTTTCTTCCACCTTCTGATTGCATTTCATCTTGTATGTGATGGCCACCACATGGTTTGTCATTGTTAAAAAACAAAACAAAACCAGTGTCAACACTAGAAAAACCTCAATGAAATTTCATTTTAAGAGTGCGTACCCATTGAAATCCAATGAAAATGCATGCTTTAACAAATACAGGCTGTCCTTGCTGTCAAATCACAAGAGCAGCACCAGAAAAAAGCTGGGAAGCCAAGAACTGGCTTCTAACTGCCATAATTGTGAACTGAGTCTCTATTCCTTCCCAGGATAGCATCCGGGACATCACAGACTCCCTCATCGACCAAAGCCAAGAAAACACAAAGCTTCAAATCTCATCTGAAAAAATAGTGAACCTCGTCAATGACATCTTTGGGGCAGGTAAGGAGGTTTCGAGAAGGGGCTCACCAAAACCACGGCAGGGTGATTATTTCAGAGCTGGAAAGGATGTCAAAAGCATGAACAGTTGAGGGAGCTGGAATCTTCAGCCTGGAGAAGAGAACTATCTTAAAATATCTGAAGGGCTTCCCCATGGAAGTTGAAGCAAGCTTGTTTTCTGGTGCTCCAGAGGGGAGGTTCAGAACCAATGACATGAAAGGAGGTTCGAACTAAACATTCAGGAGAACTTTCTGATTATAAAAGCCATGGAACAGGTTTCCTTGGAAGGTTGCATGGCTATCTGTCAGGGATTCTTGAACTGTGAGTTTTGCAATCCAGAGGGTTGGACTAAATGACCCTTGGAGGTCTCTTCCACCTCTACAATACAGTGCATAGTTAAACTATGGAACTTCCTCCCACAAGATGCAGAAATGGTCACTAACTTGGATGGCTTTAAAAGGGGATTGGACAAAATCATGGAGGAGGAGGAGGAGGCTATCAGTGGTTACCAAACCTGCCAGTCAAAGTAGGCACTACTGAGCTCAAAGGACCAATGGTCTGACTCATTAAATGCACAGCAGTGGTGGGCAGGTAAAGAATAGTCTAGTAAGGCTGCTGGTTGAAAGGATAAAGAAAACTTAAGGTTTGTTACTCTTAACAAAAAAAGCTTTGTGACCAAGATGGAACCAAGAGGTTAACAGAAGGACAGGCTAACTCGTACACATACTGACAAAAACTTAGAGAAGAAGCAGGCAGCCAGGCCTGGAAGAAGCAACAGGCATTACCAACAAGTAATTGTAAGGTCTCCTTCATGGATCATGGGAAAGAAGTACGACAAGGCTGTATATTGTCTCCTTGCTTATTTAACCTATATGCAGAATTCATCATGTGAAAGGCTGGACTGGATGAATCCCAAGCCAGAATTAAGATTGCCGGAAGAAATATCAACAACCTCAGATATGCTGTTGACACAACCTTGATGGCAGAAAATGAGGAGGAATTAAATAACCTTTTAATGAGGGTGAAAGAGGAGAGCACAAAATATGGTCTGAAGCTCAACATCAAAAAAACTAAGATCATGGCCGCTGGTCCCATCACCTCCTGGCACATGGAAGGGGAAGAAATGGAGGCAGTGAGAGATTTTACTTTCCTGGGTTCCATGATCTCTGTGGATGGTGACAGCAGTCACGAAATTAAAAGACGCCTGCTTCTTGGGAGAAAGGCAATGACAAACCTAGACAGCATCTTAAAAAGCAGAGACATCACCTTGCCAACAAAGGTCCGTATAGTTAAAGCTATGGTTTTCCCAGTAGTGATGTATGGAAGTGAGAGCTGGACCATAAAGGCGGCTAATCGCCGAAGAATTGATGCTTTTGAATTATGGTGCTGGAGGAGACTCTTGAGAGTCCCATAGACTGCAAGAAGATCAAACCTATGTTACCTATCCATTCTGAAGGAAATGAGCCCTGAGTGCTCACTAGAAGGACAGATCCTGAAGCTGAGGCTCCAATACTTTGGCCACCTTATGAGAAGAGAAGAATCCTTGGAAAAGACCCTGATGTTGGGAAAGATTGAGGGCACTAGGAAAAGGGGACGACAGAGGACGAGATGGTTGGACAGTGTTCTCGAAGCCACCAACACGAGTCTGACCAAACTGCGGGAGGCAGTGGAAGACAGGAGTGCCTGGCGTGCTCTAGTCCCTGGGGTCATGAAGAGTCGGACACAACTATATGACTAAACAACAACAACAACAACAATTGTAAGGTAGCTCCCCAATTCTCTTTGGTCTGTCTTGAATCTCCCCACAGTCCATGTCTTTGGATGAACCTGAGCTCTGGTATTATGAACATCTGGGAGATATACTACAGATATGTGTCCCCATTCTCAACAGCAGGGGTCCCCAAACTAAGGCCCGGGGGCCGGATGCGGTCCATTCACCTTCTAAATCCGGCCCGCGGATGGTCCGGGAATCAGCATGTTTTTACATGAGTAGAATGTGTCCTTTTATTTAAAATGCATCTCTGGGTTATTTGTGGGGCCTGTCTGGTGTTTTTCCATGAGTAGAATGTGTCCTTTTATTTAAAATGCATCTCTGGGTTATTTGTGGGGCATAGGAATTCGTTCATATTTTTTTTCCAAAATATAGTCCGGCCCCCCACAAGGTCTGAGGGATCGTGGACTGGCCCCCTGCTGAAAAAGTTTTCTGACCCCTGCTCAACAGCATGTCTAATTATATACACACTCACTCAGATGGGAACTATTGAGGCTTGGATACCATTTAATTAATGCAGACTAAAATTATATTCACCTTTAAAAAAGAAGGTTCACTTTTTTTTAAAAAAAAGAGGCTTTTGGTTTGTTTATTTTTTAAAAAAACACCGCTCTGTTTCCCCCCCCCCCCCCAGGTTTTGACACAGTGACCACAGCCTTGTCCTGGTGCCTCATGTATCTTGTTGTCTATTCAGAAATCCAAAAGAAGATTCAGGAAGAAATAGGTAAAACTGTGTTTATAATAGTTCACACGTCTCTTGGGCAGACTGGATCCCAGTTTCTTTCTCTTCTCTTCAGGGCTGTCTGAAGTATATCTGGTGCCGTGGTGCAAAGCTCCCTCTGGCGCCCCCCCCCCGTTTCCCAGAGTTTTTTTAGGGAGGACGGTGCTGCCGACAGCGCTGAAGGAGGCGGGCAGTGGCTGGAGGACAGCTCCTCTGGTGGGGAAGAGGTGGAGGCTGGATGCAGTGCTTCCCGGCTCAGCTGGCCGCTTCATGCCGCAGTGGCCATGGCAGATGGCGGTTTCGGGCGTGACGCTGCTTCGGTGCGTCATGACGGAGGTGGGCGATGGCTGCACGCTGATGCTGGGAAGCGCTGCGTCCAGCCTCCGCCTCTTCCCTGGTGCCCTCCAGAACTTGGCTCCCTGGCGCCCTGTGCTACTAGCCTCTATGGGTAAGACGCCCCTGCTTCTCTTTAACCTGGATGGCTTTAAAAGACAAATTCATGGAGGAAAGGGCTCTCGACATAGCTGCCAAGTCTCCCGTATTCCCCGGGAAATCCCCGTTTTTCCAGCTGTTCCTAGCTGGAAAAAAATTGATTTTTTTGTTTTTCCCCGGTTTATTCTGGCGCGGCGGCCATTTTGGAACTGGCCGGAGCATGCTCAGAAGCAACTTTTGATGCTGCTCTGCCCAGTTCTAAAATGGCTGCAGTGCGACTTCTGGCGCGGCGGCCATTTTGGAACTGGGCAAAGCAGCATCAAAAGTCACTTCTGAGCATGCTCCGCCCAGTTCCAAAATGGCGGCAGCGCTACTTCCGGTCTGCTACTTCTGGCCCGGTCCCTTATTCCTCCGACAGCAACTTGGTAGGTATGGCTCTCGATGGCTCCTAGCCTCTGCAGTCAGAGGCAGCAATACTTCTGAATACCAGTTGCTGGAAACCACAGGAGGAGAGAAGGTTCTTGTGCTCGGATCCTGCTTGCTGGTTTCGCAGAATGGGCATCTGGTTGGCCCCTGTGAGAACAGGAGGCTGGACTAGATGGGCCACTGGCCTGATCCAGTGGAGCCTTCTGATGTTCTTATGCTTAACCTGTAGATGAGAGCATTGGCCAAGAGCGCAAGCCCGGGCTGTCGGACCGTCTCCTGATGCCTTACACCGAAGCCTTCATCCTGGAGGTGTTCAGGCACTCCTCCTTCCTGCCCTTCACAATCCCTCACTGGTAAGTCCTGAGCCTTCCAAAGAGACATGCAAACCCATCCCGATTCCCCAGCTCATGTCCATGAGGGGCCTCATCCTCAGCCTGTGTCTTCCTTGCATGGGGTGGGTCATCCGGTATGGAAGTATCAGCATTTTCAGGATTTCCACCTTTCAAAAATGAAGAAAACTCCAGGCCTTCATGATCAGGGAGAGAAACATCTGAGGCTGGTCAATCTTTAAGGACAATGCATGGCAGCCTAGGATGGTTGGAGTGGCTTCCTTCTTGTTTTGTCTTTACTGGTGGCTAATATGACTTGACCTTGGCCACTGCAGTTTTTTCAGCCCGTGGGGGCAGATTTGTGCCTTCTGGGGACCAAACGGATGGGATCAGAGGGGAAATGGGCAGGGTCAGAGAAGACCAAAACTGAAATTAATCTCCTTTTTTTAAAAAAAGACAATTTATTAAATTTTCCAAATAAACACATTAAACAATAACAAAACATTCAACAACAAACACAACAACACACAATAAACACAAAATTTCCTCTTCTTAACATCTAATCAATTATTACAATTTACTTTGCTCTGCCGAGCTTTGACTTCCCTCCTTCCCCCCATTCGGTTTTCTTGTCCACTCCTATCTCGCAGTTCCTGTATTCCTTCTACTTAAAGTCAATTCGTAGGATTTATTTCAGTCCTGCAAGTGTCTTTAAACCTCTACAGTTCTTCTCCATATAGTCCACAAATTTACTCCAATCCTTTTTGAACATCGACTCTCCCTGGTTTCGGATCCTGCTAGTCAGTCTTGCCAGTTCCGCATAGTCCATCATTTTCGTCTGCCACTCTTCAGTCATCGGTAACTCCTGAGTTTTCCATTTTTGGGCTAACAAAGTCCTAGCCGCGGTTGTCGCATACATAAATAATACTTGGTCTCTTTTTACTATCTCTTGTCCTATAAGTCCTAATAAAAAAGCCTCTGGTTTTTTGGGAAAGGTGTATTTAAAAATCTTTTTCAGTTCATTATATATCATTTCCCAAAATCTTTTGATTTTTTCGCATGTCCACCACATATGATGAAATTCACCATCCTTCTTTTTACATTTCCAGCATGTTTTACTACTCATCCTATACATCTTAGCCAATTTTACTGGTGTTAAATACCATCTATACATCATCTTCAAGACATTCTCTTTCAGGGCAGTACATGCAGTAAATTTCAATGTTTGATTCCATAATTTCAACCACGCATCGTATTCAATATTATACCCAAAATCTTTTGCCCATTTTATCATTACCTCTTTTGTCAATTCATCTTTCGTATACCATTCTAACAACAAATCATACATTTTTGACAACAATTTTGTTCTGCCTTCCAACAATTCTATTTGAAATTTGGACCTTTTATCTTCAAAACTGTCCTATTAATCTCCTTCCCTTTCCCCATTGCATTCATTTCATTCCTGCAGCCTCCCAACTTCCAATTGATATTCCTTCCACTCTTCTATCCCTTTGGGTGTTTTGTGGGGTTTTCCCAATGAATACATTTATTTCCCATTTCAGCACAACCAAAGACACCATTTTGAATGGCTACTACATCCCAAAGGACGTCTGTGTCTTTGTCAACCAGTGGCAAGTCAACCATGATGAGTAAGTGTATCTCAACCCTTGGGAAGACATGTTCCCCACACCTTGTGCATGCGCGCTGTCCTGATCAATCATATTCCTTAGCACTCATTTAAGCAGGGATGGGGAATTGGGTGCTCTCTAGATATTGTTGGGCTCCAGCTCCCGTAAGTCCCAGCATGTGTAACCAGTGGTCAGAGATTATGTGAGCTGGAGTCCAACAACATCTGGAGGGTTGCAGGTTCCCATCCCTGATTTTAAGTGTGAATATGTTACAGACATACTGGTATAGGTTCTGGGTGCCAGAGTTTGTGAGTGCAAGTCACCCATAATTCTGTGGGAATGTTAGGGATGTGGATTAGGATATATTATTAGATAGATCCTATCCAAGCTCGTGTTAGCAAGCTTCCAATATCAGCAGAGTGACATTCCCCTTTTGTGCGCAGCGTTAGGTTTGCTAGAACCTCTACAACAATATTATACTTCAATATTATACTTCCTGGCAAATCCCCTTTGTTCCTCTTAAAAGAAATACACGACACAATAGTATTAAAATAAGATAGAGTTTACTCACATGACATCCTGGGTTAACAGCATAATCTCAGAAAGGCAGGCTTACGTAGAAAAGTTACAAATATATACATCTGGAGTCTACTTAGTAAAGTGAGGCTCCATCTGGTCTCTCTCTTGGCAGCAGGCCAAGAGGGAGAACCATCCTAACTGGAGATTCTCTGGAGATGTGTTCCCGTTGAAGAGAGAGAATGGCTGCTGGCTAGGGGCTTTTGTCTGCCAGCTAATCCATCTCATCTGCATATCTGGAGGAACAGGAACTGAACTTAGTCAGGTGTCCCTCCAGGTGAGGTCCTGTTAGTGGACACTCTAGGAACTGTTGTGACTTGTCTGCCCCAGTGTTCCATCCCACAAATTCTTGGATTCAATAAAAGTTAGAATTGATCAAAGTTTGACAAAACCGTGTCAAAGACGGAAACCCCTGGTCTTAGTTTATGTTTACAAGCCAGACCAGCCTG
Organism: Zootoca vivipara; assembly: GCF_965207765.1. Classification (NCBI taxonomy): domain Eukaryota; kingdom Metazoa; phylum Chordata; class Lepidosauria; order Squamata; family Lacertidae; genus Zootoca; species Zootoca vivipara. The sequence goes on along the minus strand of NC_142583.1, from coordinate 5,826,464 downwards.
GCAGGGGCGTAGGAAGGGGGTGTTGCCTGCCCCGGGTGTCATCCCTGAGGGGGTGACAAAATGGCACACCGTGGGGGGGGGCACTTACCACAGGGAGTGACACGGTGGCTCAAGGCCCCGCTCTGCCCGAAACAGCAGCGTGGGGCTTGCGCATACCAGGCAGGCTCCGTGGGCAGCTCACTGCAGCGCCCCCCTGAGCGGATCGCCCCACCCCATGCGTGGATTGCTGCAGCACCCCCATACGCGGATCGCCCCGCCTTCACCACTCTATGCCCCTGCAGCCTGGCAGAGCTCCCTGAGGGAGGGTCATTAGGAGGACAGAAGAAGATGATGGCCAGTCATTAACCCTCAATGAAAGCCATCAACAAGGCAAATAGCTCTCTACTGAGACCATACCAGAGATGGGAGGGGAAGCATCCAGGGTTGAAGTGGGAGGTGAGCTAAGCGAAAAAGAAAAAAGTTTTGCAAGCTGGAGGGGGTGGGGCAAAGCACAAGGCAGCCTGTCTGTTTTATCCTGCAGAGAGTGTCACACATGATGTTTGGGGTCTCTTGGAATCTGAGGCTGCAGCCGTGGGCGGAAAACAGGCCCTCTTGGGATGCGACTACTCTGCAGTCTCACCACCCAGGGGCAGGTTGTATATATGTGTAAATGAAACCATATACCCTAAAGACGCCACAGTCTCCTCTGTGCCTCATTTCCAAAGGATTCTCAGACCCTGGGTAAGCCTGGACCCCCGAAACCTCACACTTCTGTGGAGATGAGGCAGTGTGTAAGAGAATGTATCTTGAACAGCAAACCAGCTCTGGATTCAACATTATGCCTTTTTGAACAGACATCACAACCTTCCTCAAAATGTTGAGTTCAAGGGCATAGCTAATGGTCAAGGATGAGGTGAGGGCACCACATTGGCCACATCAGATCAGTGGTGTAGTGGTGTTTGCTGGCACCCAGGTGCAGAAGTTGAACAAAGTTGAACAGAGAGCCCAGCTCTCACCACCAGACAGAAGTGGGGCTGAGCCATGGTGCCTGCCTGCGTAGAGTGGAGCCCAGCCAGTCGACACAGCCCTTGACAGGCGAATCCCCCCAATGCCTGCAGAAAGGAGGACTGGGCCAGGCCACGCTGGAATCGTCCCTTGCCTACCTCCTTCCATCTGTACCCACTTACCACCTGAGCAAGGGGCCCGGGCACTTGGTGGCATGGCCAGACTGGCCTCTGGGGCCCAGAGACCCCCAATGGCAGGCAAGGCAGGATGAGGATCTCTGGGGGGGGAGCACCCCCTCTAAAGTGTGTGCCTGGGGCCATATCACCCTGTCCTGCCACGCCATACCCCAGTTCAGAGAAATATTAAATAGATGCACATGAGATTAGGGATCAGTGAATTGGCCAATTTTAGTTTCTTTCAGTTTTCCATTCTTAAATTCAGTTATCTGCATTAGTTCAAATTCTTCTTTTTAAAAATGTCCTCATGAAAATAATTCAACAAATTTCTCCTTGTAGACACATATCTGTATGAAATCTTGCCTGATCTACACATTTTTGCTAAACGGTCCCTCCCAATATAATGCATGCTTATATCATTCTCACCAATAAATGCATTCCCATGCATGTTTTACCCCAGTTTAAGCATTTTTCTACTTGGCCAGAGAACTGTGTTACAAAATTCAGGAAAATGTGAGTTTAAAGGATGGCTGTGTTTCAGCTAGTATATTGTTTCAGATGATCCTTATGCAAACTGAATCGATACTTTTCTCTCAGCTCTGCTTGAGGCAAGGAGTTTGCATGCTCTTTCTTTCTTTCTTTCAAAAAAATGCTCCTTTTCCAGAACCCTTTGGGAATCCCCTTCCTCCTTTAAGCCAGAGCGATTCCTGACTGCCAATGGGAAGGGCATCAACCGGGATGAGAGCGAGAAGGTCCTGGCATTTGGCCTGGGGAAGAGGAGGTGCATTGGAGAGCCTCTTGCCCGTTGGCAGGTCTTCCTCTTCTTAGTCACTTTGCTCCAGCAACTGCAGTTCAGTGTCCCTGACGGGGTGAAGGTGGACATGACCCCTCGCTATGGCCTCTCCATGAAGCACAAGCGATGCGAGCACTTCCAAGTGAAACGGCGCTTCCCACAGAGGAGCCATGAGTGAACGGCAAAGACACAACTCCGTGTAAGGGGTGGGGAGGAACACAACTGTCTATGTGTGCATTAGGGCAGTTCATAAAAAAACATTTTTTTGAAAATGCCTGCTCCAAAGGTCTTACCGTACTACACTAGGGATTATATAGGTAAAGGTAAAGGGACCCCTGACCATTAGGTCCAGTCATGATCGACTCTGGGGTTGCGCGCTCATCTTGCATTATTGGCTGAGGGAGCCGGCGTACAGCTTCCAGGTCATGTGGCCAGCATGACAAAGCCGCTTCTAGCGAACCAGAGCAGCACATGGAAACGCCGTTTACCTTCCTGCTATAGCGGTTCCTATTTATCTACTTGCATTTTGACATGTTTTCGAACTGCTAGGTTGGCAGGAGCTGGGACCAAGCAACGGGAGCTCACCCCGTCACAGGGATTCGAACCGCCGACCTTCTGATCAGCAAGCCTTAGGCTCAGTGGTTTAGCCCACAGCGCCACCTGGGTCCCTAGGGATTATATAGCTACAGGTATATCTGAAATTTTATGCATATCAGTCAATATATTGACCCTCCTCCACGAAAATAGCTGTATACTTGGCCGTTTTCCTATGTCGTGAAGGCTGAAATTCCAGTTCAGTGGAGCAGGGTCATCTTGCATCTATTACTAAAAAAAAAGCAAGCAAATATTAACTATGCTAGGGAAAAGTGCACTGAAATGTTCATTTCAGGAGAAATTCACACAAGAATGTTGGTGAGTTTTAACAAGGAATTAAATGAATATCTAATGGCAAACTGATTTAGGTACTTATTTTATTTTATTTATGAAATTTCTATACTACCCTTCACCTGATGATCACAGGGCGGTTCACAATATAATGTCAAAATAGGAAGAGTGGAAATTCAGGTTGGAAATTAAGAAACTCATAGAAACTTAAATGGACAAGTTTACCCATCCCTACCCCTGGAGTAGATCATAACTCCCCATTGTACGGAACAAACAAGAAGATGTAACAAAGAGCATTACAAAAGATATATTTTAGAATGAAGTGCTTTAGAAACAATGTGTACATTGCAATAAAATAGATATTTAAATATGGAGTGTGTGAGTTTCTCCATTCCTGAGCTAAAAATTTTTTGGAAAATTTATTTTTTAACTAAGAGGAGACAAAAATCACGTCTTCTCCAACACACTGCTTGATGCAGGAAATCCAGAAATAGAGCATTGCCACCAAACTGTCTCCCAGCCTCCTGCAGAGTGAGATTTCCCAAACTGAACCAACAGTGCCACAGTCTGCTCCATTGCAAGCATTGCAAGCTGTCTGGGCTCAGAGCCAAATGACTCATCACGGTGCAAATTAAACATTTCTTAAATGAAAACAAACACATGTCTACCCCAACCCACACCCTTCCTCAGCTTGCTCCCTTCTGGGGGACACAGTCCTTTGCTAGGTCAACCAAGTAATCAGAGGGCACTAATATGGTGCAAAATAATAGAGAGAGAAAACAAAAGAGTAGGGTTGCTTGTTTTTTTGACTAGGGCTGGGAAATAACACTGGGAAGATCCAGAGAGGAAACCTCCTCCTGCATGCAAAGTTTGGAGAAGACGTCTGGGTGAGGACCATCAAACCAGTCTTTCCCACCAGTCTTTGCACACAGATTGTCCCCAAGAGACAAAAGCTTCAGGGTGCAGTGCAGGGGGAGGCGGAGGGATGGATAAATGAGGAGGCCACTCACTGTCAGTCTTGTTTCTGGAAATGGTCCACAGAGTCCGAGAGGGCAGGTGATATTTTGAGGATGTGAAACATCATCTTTGGTTCTGCATGAGCATATCACTGTGGTGCAACACACTGATTAGTGTCTCACAGCCTGACTTAAAAGTGTTCTCAGCAGTACCATTATCACCCTACAAATTTAGGGTTAAGAGGAAGGAAGGAAGGAAGGAAGGAAGGAAGGAAGGAAGGAAGGAAGGAAGGAAGGAAGGAAGGAAGGAAGAAGTGGGTTCCCAAATGCATGTCAAAGGTTTGAGAAGGATGGAAATTCCCCTCTGGCGTACCACCCATTATTCCACCACGCAGCAAAAAACCTCCAGATTAAAACCTGGCAACCCAGAGGCTTATATTGCCTAATAGACTTCTATAAAAAAATAACAAACCTTTGTCAACACAAGAATTACAAGACAAACTAGAAGACACCCAAATACCGTGGTTAACACATCACCAACTAGATGCCTTCTTAAACAATCCAGCAGTAAAATCAGCAGCAACCAGGCCCCTGACAACCTTCGAAATCCTCATCCTAACAACAAAGGGACACAGAGGGATGGTATCCACAATATACAAAATACTACTCCACAATCCCATGAAACCCCTAGATGCAATCTAGAAACAATGGGAGGATGATTTAGGATATGAGATCAACCCCACCCAATGGGACCAGGATGTGGTCTAAACCCCCCTTTAAATCCATATCAATGAAAAGAAAAGAACTCACTCTGAAACTCACCTACAGGTGGTACCTAACGCCAAGAAAACTAGTGCTAATACACCCAGGAACCTCACCAAAATGCTGGAGAGGGTGCACCTCCACAGGCACATACCTCCACATGTGGTGGGAGTGCCCCAAAATCCAACTATTCTGGACAACAACCATACAATAAATATGTAAAATAACCAAGGAAGTATTAGAAATCACCCCAGAATTGGCCTTACTAAACATCTTCTAAGACAATAATGGCCACTTACACCACAAAGAACTCATAACCCACCTACGTACTTTCAGCAACCAGAAACATCATCACCAGACACTGGAGAGACCTATCAGGAGTAAGCATGGACCAATGGTACCAAACAGTATGGGAAACTGCCTTACTAGAAAAATTAACCAATAAGCTGAAAATGACAAGGGGACAAACAGAAGACGACGCCTTCACCCTGGTATGGCTCCCCTTCATCACACATACAGACGACTCTGGGGTTGTGGCACTCATCTCGCTTTACTGGCCGAGGGAGCTGGCGTACAGTCATGTGGCCAGCATGACTAAGCTGCTTCTGGGGAACCAGAGCAGCGCACGGAAACGCTGTTTACCTTTCCCCAGGAGCAGTACCTATTTATCTACTTGCACTGTGTGCTTTCGAACTGCTAGGCTGGCAGGAGCAGGGACCGGGCAACAGGAGCTCACCCCATTGTGGGGAATCGAACCGCCGACCTTCTGATTGGCAAGCCCTAGGGCTCTGTGGTTTAAGGCCACCCCATTACCTGCTCGTAATTGACCAAGTGGATAGACAGCCAATCACGATTTTTTAAAAATTGATTTTCTTTCTTCACTTCTCACTTCCCCCTGTGGCCCCCTAACCTCTTGAGAGCCAGTGTGGTGTAGTGGATAAGAGCGGTAGACTCATAATCTGGGGAACCAGGTTTGCGTCTCCGCTCCTCCACATGCAGCTGCTGGGTGACCTTGGGCTAGTCACACTTCTCTGAAGTCTCTCAGCCCCACTCACCTCACAGAGTGTTTGTTGTGGGGGAGGAAGGGGAAGGAGAATGTTAACCGCTTTGAGACTCCTTCGGGTAGTGTTAAAGCGGGATATCAAATCCAAACTCCTCTTCTTCTCTTCTTCTTGCTGTGCCCCCATTTACACATTTTTCATCTGTGGCCCCCTTGGAATATCCTGCGGTGCCCCAGGGGGCCATATGACTCCCGGTTGTGAAACACTGCCCTAACAGAAGAACTACTGCCTGGCCAAGAATTCCAAATAAAAAACCCTCAAAGGTTTGTGACCATATGGTTGGCCCTAATGAATTCATTGCCCTAGTAAGGATTTCAGAATTATTAATATAAAAAAACCCCAAACATGTATTATGTAACTAGAGCTGATGGGATTTTAAAAAAATTTTTTGGTTAAATGAAAAATATTAAGACAGAATATTTGAATAGACTGTTGAGCTTTCTCTAGGGGTGGCCGTGTTTGTTGCAGCAAAGTCAACAAATGAGCATTGTAGCACTTTAAATACTCCTTTATTTATTCTGTCATAAGCTTCCGCGGACTCCACTCCATCAGATGCAAACGGCTCACGGAGGAGCATAGCTGCCAAGTTTTCCCTTTTCTCGCGAGGAAGCCTATTCAGCATGAGGGAAAATCCCTTTAAAAAAGGGAGAACTTGGCAGCTATGCGGAGGAGTGGGGGGATAGATAATAGCTTTTAATCGCTCTCTCGCCTCCATTTTAATCACCCTTCATCATCTCCTTTTCTTTAGTCTCTCCTCTTTTAAAACAATTAAGCAGTCCCCTTTTCCCCTTCTGCCCTCCCCTGCACATCCCTCTGCTTCCCCCCTCCCCCCCCATCTATATATGCATGAGCTAATTTCAGCTTTTCCATAGCCTGGGATAAATGAGCCACTCTGTTGTCCTCCAACCAATAAGCTGACAGGGTAATGAATGGCTTTGGATGGCAATTAGTGGATGGGGTTGCTAATAATGAAATTCATTTACATTTTAAGCACCGCGGAGAGATAGGGGGGGAGCAGCCTGGGAAGCCAGGCTCTGTGTCATTAGCAGCAAGCAGCGCCCTCCCCCCCTCCCCGCCGTCCATTGCTAGCCTGGGGGGTGGGGGAGCTCCCCACCAATCTGCTTCAGCGAGGCGGAAACTGTTTAACATGATTGCACCTCGTCGTCCTCATTTAGGAGGCAGCAATAAGAAGAGTTTGTTAAGCGGGAGATTAGATGCCAAACATTGCCTTGGATTTCAATATCCAATCAACCCTGCGCGGTAGAGATGGGCAACGAGAGACACGCTGCCCTTCGGGGGGAGGGGCGGGGGGGGCGTTGGGTGTTCGTCTTCAGCTTGGGGGTGGGGAAGCTCCCAGAGTGGTTTACATGTTGGGTTTATGTTGTGAACTGCCCTGTGGGTGGTATACAAATTGCATCATTATAAACAAACAATTATGAACTATGAATTATGGTGCTGGAGGAGACTCTTGAGAGTCCCATGGACTGCAAGAAGATCAAACCTATCCATTCTTAAGGAAATCAGCCCTGAGTGCTCACTGGAAGGGTTAGGGTTAGGGTTAGGCCACCTCATGAGAAGAGAAGAATCCTTGGGAAAGACCCTGGTATTGGGAAAGATTGAGGGCACTAGGACAGGCATCCCCAAACTGTGGCCCTCCAGATGTTTTGGTCTACAACTCCCATGATCCCTAGCTAACAGGACCAGTGGTCGGGGAAGATGGGAATTGTAGTCCAAAACATCTGGAGGGCCGAAGTTTGGGGATGCCTGCACTAGGAGAAGGGGACGACAGAGGACGAGATGGTTGGACAGTGTTCTCAAAGCTATGAACATGAGTTTGACCAAACTGCGGGAGGCAGTGCAAGACAGGAGTGCCTGGTGTGCTATGGTCCATGGGGTCATGAAGAGTCGGACACGACTAAATGACTAAGCAACAACAACAAACAAACAAACAAACAACACTCAGCAATAATACCATCCTTGCCCTCGGGTACACAATCTAAAAGGCAACTGGGAATTGTAGGCCTATGAAGAGTAAACTACAGTTCCCAGGGTTGGGGGGGGGGAGTACTTTCACTGCAGGGAGTGCAGGCATCCTGTTGCCAAGTGTGCCTGCTAGTCGTTCCAGCCCAGCGCAGGAGGGGGGTTAAGTTTTTGCAGTTGCTTCTTCTTTGGACAACGGACAGGGTCAGGTTGGTTTCTCTACTGCAGGGGTTCCCAACAAAATTTTCTCGAGGACCCCTCATCGAGCCGCTATTGTTACAAGGACCCCCATTAATTCCTAATCCTAAATCTAATTCCTAATTCCTAATCTAATTTTTCTAGTAAGCTTAACACTGATCTTGGGAGGGTTAGGTTCAAGGGACGCCGACGATTTAGGTTCAATGGACACTGACAAGATCGGTTCGAGAGTTACTGACTTACTTGCTTGAAGATCAAATGCATTATCTTCCTCTTCATCTGTAGGCCTTTGTCGTTTTAACGAACCACTTTTTAACCAACGGTCCATTTTTAGCTACGCGAACTGTAGCTTCCGCGAAAAACAACGCTTTGTTTACAAACACTACTGTTTTGCAAAGAGGCAGCGCGCGCCAGGGAGGAGGGAGGGGAATGGAGAAGACAGGGTACCTGCGCAGTAGCGCACAAATGAAGCCGACACGCGCAAAGCATCTTGGGGAGGTGAGCGTTAGTAGAATGCGCGCACTGCCTCTTTGCAAAACAGTAGTGTTTGTAAAGTGCCACCTAACGGCATACAGCAGAACTACTGCCTCTATCTAATTCTAGTTTTGCGCTAGACTCTGCTCATGCAGGAAGCGGCCAAAACAAAAAATCTGTTGTCATACGAAATATATTTAATATATTTTTTATTCTAATAGCATCTTGCGGACCCCTCTGGCATAGCTCACGGACCCCTGGGGGTCCCCGGACCACCTGTTGGGAACCACTGCTCTACTGGTCATGAAGGAAGAATGGAACACCAAAAAATAAAATAAAAATGTTAATACAAAATGTAAAAGGGCCCCTGACCATCAGGTCCAGTCGTGTCCGACTCTGGGGTTGCGGCGCTCATCTCGCTCTATAGGCCGAGGGAGCCGGCGTTTGTCCGCAGACAGCTTCCGGGTCATGTGGCCAGCATGACAAAGCTGCTTCTGGCAAACCAGAGCAGCGCACGGAAACACTGTTTACCTTCCCGCCGGAGCGGTCCCTATTTATCTACTTGCACTTTGATGTGCTTTCGAACTGCTAGGTGGGCAGGAGCTGGGACCGAGCAACGGGAGCTCACCCCGTTGCAGGGATTCGAACCGCTGACCTTCTGATCAGCAAGCCCTAGACTGTGGTTTAACCCACAGCGCTCACCTGGGTCCCAATACAAAATGTATCAGGCTCAAAAAGACATTTCTCCTAATAAAAGAAAAGGGTGTGTTGCAAAATAGAATAAAGGGGCTCCCTTTCATTGTGACTGTTTTGTCCTTCATTGGGCAAAATATAATCCATTAAATTTCATGTATAATCTTGAGTTTGTGGTGCTTTGTGCTTGGATCAGCTTTGCCCACTGGAGTTATAAATTTGAACCCAGGTTAATTCGCCACTTTATCTGGGGTGGGGAATCAAACATTTTTTGAAAGCTTTTTGGGAAAGAAGTCGATTCCACACACTTTGGGCAAATTTGTTTCTTGGGGGAGGAATAGTATCCCTGCTCAGGATGCCCAAGAAATGCAGGGCATTATGCCAAAGCAGAATTGTGTCAAAGTCAGTGTTTTTTTAATGCCTTATCAAGATCCTCATCTACTCGGCTTGCCATAAACTTGAAGCACCCACTTAATGAGACACACACACAGGCCCTGCTTGTCAGGCTTTCGTTCTGCGCCAATACGTTTTCTGAATGGCTGCCAGCTCCCTGCCTGTTTTGTTCCCCAGCTCTTTCTAGCCTGAAGAGGATCTTCAAGAAAAGAAGCACTTGCCATGCATAAACTTAATCCACCTCATCTTGTCTGCCAAAGAAGCTGAGCCAGGGTATTCTGCTTGCAAACAAATGCCTAGAAACACAGAATCATAGAAGTCAGAAATCAACCCTTTCAGATCATTGAGTCCAATCTCTACCTTTTAGTACACATAGTTCATTAGTTTTCAGAATTATGCAGCTAAAAATGCACATTAACAAATTATAATAATATATCCCAATAATTTCTCCCTTCCTCTCACCCTCCCTCCCTGGGTCTGGGTCAAAATGGGAGGTGGGTGAGCAAGCAAGCAGGTTGCAATTGGGAAGTTGAGGAGTCCAGTGCCAGTCCCCTGCCCCCATCCTGCCTGCCCACTGAGATGCCAGCTCTCAACAGATGGCTGACCATGCCCGCACTTGATTCAGACCCTTCTTAGGAGTAAGTCTCATGAACATAGCAAAGCTTGCTTGGGAGCTGGCTGCATTTGTTGCAGGAGGGGATACTTACTGTCCCAGTGCTGCTGCCACTCTAAAGGGAAAAAGCCTTAGCTCAGGGGCAGAGCATCTGCTCTGAGTTCAGATGATGCCAGGCAATGCTGAGCTAGTTGGACCAGTGGCCACACTCAGCATCAGGAGCTCCCAATGTTCCTAAGTAATAAGAGACTTATCCAGCAAGACAGAGAAGGTTGGGGACCTTGCAGTGATGCTCTGAGTTCCAGCCCCATGGAAGAGTGAGGCAAACCTTATGTCAAGGTTTGGATTCCAGCCGTACCCAGAGTAAAGCAAGCTGTTCTATCAAGACAAGGTGCTCCAGGGCATCCATCAATGAAAGCTCCACCCAAACTCCCCATCCTCCCTTGAAACCATTTGAAAATACAGATGGGAAGACTATAATTATCTCATAGGAGCACAAACAATTTCCATACTAATGCAGCGCCAAAGCCAAATATTTAAGTTCCCCTCAAAAGCGGCAGCCTCCTGAACCATATTATCACATCCAAGAATGAGCCACAGGGATAATACCTGCAGCATGATGCCTTCTTGGCTTCCGGTGCCTGGGCTGGGCAAAACACAGCTTGATGTTCCAGGCCAGTGCATAGCATGCTTCCGACTGATTTTGCTCTTTAATGTGCGGATGGAATCTCTGTGTTTCTTGGAACAGGAACTGCAGCATTGGAAGAGAGCATGCTGTGATGCTCACCCCACTTCTCCAAGGGGTGAGAGGTTTCAGCAATTACCTAGATTTGGTTTCTGCTGGGAAGAGGTCACTGGAGGAATCTGTGCATTTGGTAATACTTGTGTTCATTTACAAATATAACAGGTTGAACATAGGTAGAGAATGGCCATGGTAGCTGTGTGCTATCTCGAATATCAGAGGCAGTGTACCTCTAAATACCAGTTTCTGGAAACCAGAGAAGGGGAGAGCGCTGTAGCACTTGGGTCCTGCTTGCATCTGGTTGTCCATGGTCAGAACAGGGGGCTGGACTGGATGCAGGCCTTTGGTCTGATCCAACGGGGATCGTCTTTTGTTGTTAGAAGCACAGTTTACACACTGCAAGAGATAACCAGAGTCTGCTGCTCCCACATCGGGACTCTATAGAGATGGCTGGCAATGCCCTTGGGTACTTACAGAGCCCAAGCTCCTTTTTGTGTCCTTCTCAGTCTCCAGGAGGAGCTGTGTCACCAGCTGGGGAATTGGACCAGGTTCTTACTGCTGGAGTCCATATATTCTAAAGCTGATGGCTCAGAGCCCATGAGATCTGAGGTCAGCAATCCAGAACCTGCAAAGCCTGAGCTGTGACCATTACAGATGCTGCCCCCGAGCTTGACTCACCATTGGAATTAAGTACATCATGCACTACCATGCCCTGGTCCATATGAGTGAATAGGGCACCTCAGTTTGCCCTCACCTGTCCTCCTTCTTACTTACCACCAGTCCAGGGGATGACAGGTTCCTCCTTGTCTCAGTTCCCCAGCCCTGATCTGTACCTATTGCTGAAAAACATAATCATCTATCTGCCCAAGACTGGCCCAAGATATGTTGGTACCTGCAGGTGACTAACAAAATGGTGTCCACACCCTGCCTGGGAAGAAGGGGCGAGTGAAGATCTACATCAGGAACAAGGTTGAGAGTGTGGGAATGTTAGGGATGTGGATTAGGATATATTATTAGATAGATCCTATCCAAGCTTGTGTTATCAAGCTTCCAATATCAGCAGAGTGACATTCCCCTTTTGTTCGCAGCAAAGCGTGTGCGCTCAGGTTTGCTAAAACCTGTAAAATATTATAATTCCCGGCAAAGTCCCCTTTGTCCCTCTTAAAAGAAATACACAACACAGTGTTTATAAAATAAGATAGAGTTTACTCACAGTTTCATCCTGAGTTAACAGCATAATCTCAGAAAGGCAGGCTTGCTTAGAAAAGTTACAGTTATATACATGTGGAGACTACTTGGTAAAGTAAGGCTCCATTTGGTCTCTGTCTTGGCTGCAGGCCAAGATGGAGAACCATCCTAACTGGAGATTCTCTGGAGATGTGTTCCCATCGAAGGAGAGAAGGCTAAGAGAGAGAATGGCTGCTGGCCTGGGGCTTTTGTCCCAGCTAGTCCATCTCATTTGCATGTCTTTAGGAACAGGAACTCAATCAGGTGTCCCTCCAGGTAAGTTCCTGTTAGTGGACACTCTAGGAACTGTTGTGACTTGTCTGCCCCAGTGTTCCATCCCACAGAGAGGAGACCAGCAGCACCTCCTATTTGCCAAGAGTAGAGGTGGCATGGGGTGGGGGCCTGCTGAGGAGGAGGCAGATCCAGCCTCCAAGGAGCATGCCACAGCTGTCCCTGCCACCATGGCAGTAGGTGATGCATTCCTTAGAAGCCAGATCTGCTACCCCTGTGGAACCTGCTGCCTTACCTTGCCTTATGGGCGGGCCAGCCCTGCATCTGTCTATAAGTTGTCCACAGTTCAACACATACTGTGGTACCTGCGGGGTGTGGGATTGCACAGGCCTTTCCATGGATGTATGCTAGAGACAAGACGCTTCCATTCCCCACTCTAAGATTAAACTTCCCGACAGCCCAGGGAAGGAGTTGAGCACTAAAAGAATGATAAGACTTGCAACTCACACTGCTAACAGCATTTTAACATGGCGTCTCCAAAAGCCAAAAGAAAAATAGGCATGGTGATTTGACAGTCACAGGAACCACCAGAGAGAACGTAAGAAGATTAAAAAAAAGCTCTGCTGGATCAGGCCAAAGGGGGCCCATCTAGTCCAGCATCCTGTTCTCATAGTGGCCAACCAGATGCCCTTTATAGGAAAGCTGGAGGCAGGACAAAAGCCCGCTCCCTTCCTGTGGTTTCCAGCAAATGATGATATTAAGAGGAAGAAGAGTTTGGATTTGATATCCTGCTTTATCACTACCCTAAGGAGTCTCCAAGCGGCTAACAATCTCCTTTCCCTTCCTCCCCCACAACAAACACTCTGTGAGGTGAGTGGAGATGAGAGACTTCAGAGAAGTGTGACTAGCCCAAGGTCACCCAGCAGCTGCAAGTGGAGGAGCGGAGACACGAACCCGGTTCACCAGATTATGAGTCCACTGCTCTTAACCACTACACCACACTGGCTCTACGTACTGGAACTGCCCCTAGTGAAATAAGAGACAGCTGGAGCCTACGTGAGAGAGCGTTCACCAGCCTTGCTGCCAGGCCTCATCTGGAAAACCCTAAATTCCACCCGGGTTCTTGACAAACCACCGTCAGAAAGATTTGCAATCTACCACAGGCATAAAAACAATCCATGAGCCTGATGTGGTCGAGATCTCAATGCAAATCAATACTTGCAACAGTTTTGCCATTTCTCAGTTGTTTCTTACTAGCCTGCAGTGTTTCAGACTTTGCAAGCCAGCAGACAGGTTTACTACATACAATGGTTTATTCTATTCTACAACGTTCACCAGCTTTTGGGGGGAATAGGGGAGGGAATGCCTAATAGAGTTAGTGTAGCAAGTAGCTCTTGAGAAAGCTCCCCTCTTTGGTCCAACCCTTCTTTTAAAGACCACGTAAGCCATTGGCTATCACTATATAAACATGGCAGAGAGTTCCACAGATCCATTTGGGGCTGTGTCACCATGGGCTTCCTTTTGACTCTACTCTACCTTGTACATATTATCTTGCCTCGTGCTTATTATTTACCAACTTTCTGTCATCCTCCGTGTCTTTTGGTCACCTATCCCCTTAGAACCTAAAGAGGCTCTGAGAAGCTACAGAGAGGCCTCGCTCAACAGGAGAGCACTTGCTTTGCTTTGCATGCAGAGCCCAAGGGACTGGAAAACCTCCTTGTCTGGAACCTTGGATTGCTTGCTACACTGCCACTCAGGGTAGACCAGGGGAGGGGAGCCTTCCCTGACGAGGGCAAACGTGGCCCTCCCAGCCTTTCCATCTGGCCCTCGGGAGTCTGCCCTCCCCCTCCCCAGGCCACAACCCTGAGTGGCCATACTTGCTCCCTCCCTGAGCGTTTCAAGCATTTATATTGGTTGTCCCTGGCCCTTCCCACCGCCACTATGTGGCCCCCGGAAGGCTGTCCGGGAGGGGATGCGGCCCTCGACCGAAAAATGCTCCCTGTGCGGCTGACTCGGCTCACAGGCCACCTTTCCCGAACCCCCACTTATGGGTCTGAGCCTGCTGGTCAAGTGGACAGGGAGATTGAGGGGGGGGCTCTTTCCAGTCCGGATTCCAGCCAACTGAGCCCCGCAGTGGCCAGAGTCTTTCCCCGGAAAAGTAACTCCGGGTCCGGGACCTCTGCCTGCACTCCGCAGACCCGCCGGCTGGCTGCCCTCTTCGCGGCCCCCGGGGAGTTCTCCCGCTCAGCCCCGGAGGAGGCGGAGGGAAGCGGAGGCGGGAAGCAGCCGCGGAGCCGCCTCAGCCCGAGCAGCTGCCTGCACTTTGCTGACACGAGCGATTCCGAGTTGACGGCGCGCCCGTCCTTGAGGCAGCAGAGGCGGCGGGCGGCGAGCTCGGCAGGCGAGAGGCGGGCCGGGTTCGCTTTAAGGGGGGCGGACGCGGAGGGAGAGCCCGGGAGCAGCTCCTGCCGGCCTCGCTCGCTGCCAAAGAGGAAACGGGCAGAAAGTCCGGCGCGGGAAAGCGAAGCGGCGCGGGAGAGGACGCCGGGACGCCGGGGCCGCGCTGAGCAGGGCGCGGGGGCTCCCCCTTTGCTCTTCTGCATCCCTCCGGGGGCTCCGGGTGCCCCACTGAGCCGAAGTCCAGCTGCAGGAGCCAGCGAGCCGAGGAGGGAGGGAGGGCACCAGCCCGGCCAGCGCTGCTGCGGTCTCTCCTGGACGGCGCGCCCTTCCCGCGAGAAGCTGCGACGGCCGGGCCAGCCTGGCTTTGGGCATTTCTCGTCTGTGCTGCCCTGGAACGTGGCTCAGTGGCTAGAGCGCCCGCTCAGCGCCCAAGCGGTCCCCGGTTCTATCCCTGGGCACCTCCAGGCAGGACGGAGGAAGGACTCCCCTTCTGAAACTCCGGAGAGCCGCTGCCGGCCAGTGTGAGCAGCACTGCGCTAGATGGACCGAGGTCCAGCTTGGTCTAAGGCACCTTCCTGCGAGCAAGAGGCACCGGGGTCTCTGCGAGATGCACACAGGAAACCCGGAGGTTGTGGGACCCTCATCCCTCGCTGCCGTGCCCCAGACGGTGCTTTCTGGGGGAACAGAGCCCATCGCCCCCCAGCAGCAGTCCAGGATGGAGAACTTCAGGAAGGTCAAGACGTCCGAGGAAGAAAGCCCGCTGCCCTTCGTGGGCCTCCCCTCGGACGTGATTGAAATGAAGGTGAAGGAGGGCAGCAAGATCCGGAACTTGATGGGCTTCGCCATGGGTAGGGTAGCGCGGGAGGACACCCGGCAGATCGTCTTCAGCGGCTGCGGCCGGGCTGTCACCAAGACCATCACCTGCGTGGAGATAATGAAGAGGAAAGTGGCCGGCCTCCACCAGGTCACCAAAGTGCAATACAGGACTCTCCTGGAGGTCTGGGAGAACAAGGCAGCCCGGCCCGAGGGGGGCCCGGCAGAACACCTCACCGTCCACAAGAACGTGCCCTCCATCTGCATCCTGCTCTCCAAGGACCCCCTGGATCCCAGCCAGATGGGCTATCAGCCCCCGGATCTCCCCGGCGGCCTGTGGGTGGGCGAGGGGGGCAGCCAAGAGGGGGACAGGTCCAACACCGCCCCGAAGGGAAGGAAGAGGAGGTTGGCGCTGCCCCACGAGGAGGACCCGCGGAACAAGAAGGCTCAGGTACCGGAGATCCAGGACGACTCGGGGGCCCTGGTGGGTTGTGGACACGGACGGCATTCCTGCCCTACTTGCCTTGAGCAACTGTGAGAAAAGCCAAGCCGTATCTGCCGCCCTTATATGCAGACTGAGGGATAGAGAGAGGCTGGGCGCATTTCGGATTTGCAGGTGCTTCGTAACCAATAAAAGGGGTGATGGAGCGGGGACTGCCTTTGCTAACGGTCTTGTGTTGGGTTATTCTTCCCAGGGAGAGTTGTCCCCCACAACCGCCTCAAATCCTGCCAACTCAGGTTGGGTGGAGCAAAGGATTCTGCTCCATATACAGTACGAGGAAATCAAAGGATGGTCCATTCAGACAGGCCACTGGGTGTGGAAAAGGAGAGCCCAGGAGAGTAACAGCCCAGGAGAGAGGAAGACACGGTTTGGGTGTTGACTGCTTGCAGGATGTTTTCACACACCAGGTGAAGTGGAGGATTCAGGACATGGGTTGCTCAAAACCACTGACAGCACATGTGACTTTTTGCCGGAGGGGGGGGGAGTTAAAGGTCCCAATAAGAGGCAAAGGCATTGGCTGTAACCCTGAGAATGAAACATATTGCTCTATCCAGGAATACCTTAAGTATGTGTGTGTTTTAAATGGTCTTATGATCAGGGCCGTGGTTTCTGTGCCCCTTCTACTACCCCTTTTAAGCTTAAAAGATTGGGGAAGTTTTCCCTCTGAAAGTTGACTTAAATTTGCATCTCTGCCTATAGATTTGCATATGCGCATTTTAGGAAAGTATATGCTGTTGCCTGAGTCTTGTAAGGTCTTAGCAGCTCCCAAGCTTATCGTCGCTTTCTAATGAAGTAGGTGGGTGCCCTTGTGTTGGAGAGGGCTGGACAACATCCTATGAAATGCTCTGTCCTGCAGGGTCCTCCCATATCTGTTCTGTTTTGTAAGAGTTTCTCTGTTTTATTGAAGCTGGAGGTGAATCAGAGGAGACATTCCAAAAAGAAAAGGGGGAAAGCACGATTTGGAGAAAATGGGCAGCAGATTTTTTTCTCTCTTTTCCATCACACTGGAACTCAGGGTCACCCAGCAGAATTGTCTGGGCGTGGATTTGAGACAGACAGAAGCAAGAACTGCTTCACACAGCACAGAACGGATGTCTGGAATTTTCCACCCCCAGCATAAGTAGCCTGAAAGAAGCATTAGGCACATTTGTGGAGGGCAGGCCTGTGACCCTAAATGGATCCTCCGCCACAGGATGCCACTGAAATGCCAGCTTGGGGGGGGGACTAGAGGAGCAGACCAGTGCAGCCTTCAATGGTGTGCAGATGGCCTTTTGTGTGTGTGCCTCTTAGCAGCCCATGTGGAAAACTAGATCCATGTGTGGCTTGGTCAGTATGGTCAGGCATCTGCTGAGGACCCACACCCCTGCAGGGGCCTCCCTGCCAAGAGCCCCCTGGACCTGCTAAAGTGGGATGATGAACACAGTGAGTGAGGGGCCCCCCACAAGAGCAGTTTTGTCCAAGGGTCCTCCAAAGCCTGGAGAGACATATTGGATCGGGCCCATTCAGTAGAGCTCCTCTTAAGTCGGTAGTCCTGTTTCTAAGCTGTCCCTCGATCTGCTGCTAGGAGGTTCTCCTTATATCAGTCCGGTGAGGTACATGATTGCAGGGGGGGGGGGATATAATGTTGGGTCTCTCTGCTCCCCCTGCCCTTGTGAAATCTTTTCTTCTGACTCTTTCTGGAACAGTTGCAGCCCTTCTACAGCTTCTGTATGGAGCATTATCTTCCTGGCTGGATAAAAAAGAAATCTTGCTTCTCCTCCAGGAAGGGGGGGGGTAGAAGAGGCTGTGCAAAGCAGGCCGTTCTGTATCTCTTCAACACTTTCTGCAATGAGGTTGCTCTTATCAGACACTGTGTAGAACACAAAACTCATTGCAATGGATTTATTCCTTTCCGGAGCTCAGAAGGTGCAGGTTAAGTTGTATTGATTCAGAGTGGGATCATTGTAACTAAAGAATGCTTTTGTCTCGTTCCACCGCCTCCCCTTCAAATTACAGTGGGTCCTTCTTTCTTTCTTTTTCTGCTACATAATGTATTTCTTGAGAACAAGGAACTACATGGGCATCCCCCCCCCTCAAGGAATGACTTGATTACTGTTGCCTATCTTTTTGCCAGAAACACATCACTATTGAAGACCTATGCAACGTAGTTCTAGAAAGCAAGAGAGAGCTCTGTTAAAACTAAACATCCATTCTAGTCAATGAAGGCTTTTCACTAGCTTTGTATAGATAACCACATTAAAAAAAAATCAATACCTGCTTTTCAGGTATTATTTTAAAATAAGTTTTCAAGGTATGATATGGATGCATGCCATCCCAATCTCTGAGCAGTATGAGTTTCCAGGCACTCACCCAGGGTTTGTGTTTCCTTTGGAATGAGGCCCAGAGGAGACTGTGGGATCTTTAGGATACACCGTTTATTTACACATATTAACAACCTGTATTAACACCCCAATATGGTCTTGCTTCTCCCATAGCCACAGCCTTGGATTCAAGCAGAAATCAGTCATTGCTCTGACCTTCTGGCTTCCCAGTCTGCTTCGGGCTTCCAGCTTCTAGCTCACATAACTCAACTCTCTCCTCTGACCTTTGTCAAGTTGAGGGAAGGAGGCCCTCCAATTTTTCATCTGGCACAGAGCCACTTCCTTTGTTACCATAATGGTCCATACTTAATAGGGACCCACTAACAATTTCAACAGCTATTTCAACAATTTGAATCCTCACTAACACTTGCAGAATCCAGGAAATAGAAGGGGGTCCAGGCATATAGCCTACCTCCCCCAAACTCATAACAATGTAAAACCTAGCTAGTCAAATGGGAAACTGTCATGTACTGAGTTGGACCATTTGTCTACTCTATCTAGTTCAGGATTTTCTGAGTGGCAGCAGCTTTCTAGGGGTTCCCAGCACTACCTGAATATGCTGAGCGTTGAACCTGGGTCTTCTGTGTGCAAAGCAGGATCCTCTGCCCCTGATGCAGGTGCCGCTGTGGTCTAGACCAGTGTTTCCCAACCTTGTGCCTCCAGATGTTTTCGGACTACAATTCCCATCATTCCTGACCACTGGTCTTGCTAGCTAGGGATGATGGGAGTTGTAGTCCCAAAACATCTGGAGGCACAAGGTTGGGAAACACTGGTCTAGACCACCGAACATCTTGGGCTTGCTGATTGGAAGGTCAGCACTTCGAATCCGCATGATGAGATGAGCTCCTGTTGCTCTGTCCCAGCTCCTGCCAACCTAGCAGTTAGAAAACCTACAAGTGCAAATAGGGTACCGCTGTGGTGGAAAGGTAAAAGGCGTTTCCATGCACTGTGGTTTCCGTCATGGTGTTCTGTTGCGCCAGAAGTGGTTTAGTCATGCTGGCCACATGGCCCAGAAAGCTGTCTGTGGACAAACACTGTCTCCCTCGGTCTGAAAATGAGATGAGCGCCGCAACCCCATAGTTGCCTTTGACGGGACTTAACCATCCAGAGGTCCTTTACCCCCCCTTTTTTTTACTCTTTTTTTTACTCTGCCCCTGAACTGTAACCCCCTCTGCACTCGCTAGAAACTTAGGAAGCTGCCTTATGCCTTATCAGTTATGCTTTATTCCTAGTCAGTTTAACAGTCCATCTCACTCAGTACTGTCTTCACTAACCATAGGTGCCCAAGTACCCAAGAGGGGTCTGGATACCCACAAATTTCAGCACCAGGGCCACACATGCTGCTTGGCACCCATGGCCCCGGGCAACCTCGGTTGCAGGATCAAGCTGGCACTCCTGCCACTAACTGGCAGCAGCTCCCAAGAAAACCTTATTCAGCCTGAGGACCACATTCCCTTCTGGGAATGCTCCCAAGGAGCCATATCCCAGTGGTGTATGGGCCCAGAGGCAAAAGAGGGGAGAGTAAGAAAGGTAAATTCAACCTTTGCACAATTGGCTATTATTTTTTGCACGCGCACACACACACAGGCATGTGCGTAGCCAGGAATTTTGTTGGGGGGCAGAGAGGTGCTCTCCTGCCCCCCTGGCTATGCCCATGCACAGAGGCACACCTCTCTACAAACAAGAGGCATTTTCAGAGTTCCATTCCATCCAGGCAAAAGTATTTGAATTGTGAAGGAGGGATATTGAGGTGTGTGGTTTGGGAAGAGTTCTGAGGGCCTGGTAGAGGTTCCTCATGCCCTCTCTAGGGTTTCAGAGACGACTCTTTCTCAGTCCTGCCTGGACAAGCCAAGGACGGAACTTAGGACTTTTTGCAAGCAAAGCATGTGCTCACCCACAGTGTGCCACACAATCAGAATGTATCCTGAGAAATGGCAAATTCCCACCCCCTGCAGAAGGTGCACCAATCCCACACTCACCTCACTAGTCGGGGATGTTCATGCATGCTGCATTTCTTTAGACATAAAATTTGGCATCACCTTAAGACTGTGAAGCGAGCCTTGAAAGTGTTTGGGGTGTGTGTGTCTTGAGTTCCTTGGAATAACAATGTGACATAAATGTACCGTAGTGAAGAAATATGTTTCCAGTTCAACAATCAACCACTGCGGACAATGTGAGAGAGGGCCGACAAAAACTGCAAGTGGCTTTATAGTTCCTACTGTGTGGGGCTGCAAACTGGTTGGTTTTTAGTCCCAACTGTTTTCCAATTAGACTCTCAAAGATGCCAAAATTGGTGAGAACAGTATCAGTAAGAAAGATTAGCCCCATTCACTGTATTTGGCAAAGTGCTAGCAGGCTGCGCCCATCATAATGGAGGAAATTTGCTGATAAATATCTTGGATCCTATGAGTTGAAATGAGAACAAGGAGACATTTGGATGTGGGACAATGTGCTTCTCTTCGTCAAAGCTGAGATCACTTAACAAGTGCAGGAGATATTATCTAGAGGCTCTACTTACAAAAGGAGTCAATTCCCTTCAGGGGGAAAAAGAAACACTCTCATTTTCTTAACTGTTTGTCAGCTTTCCCCAACAGGTGCTCTCCAGATCCCATCGTCCCTCACCATTGGCCTTGCTTGCTGGGGTTGGCAGGAGCTGAGAGTCCAATTCATGGTAGCTCCATGGTGGAGCATCTGCTTTGCTTACAAGTGGTCCTGAGTTCAATTCCCACCGACATCTCCAGGTGGAGCTAGGAATACTTCCTGCTTGAAATCCTGGGGCTGCTGCCAGTTAGTGTGGACAACACTATGACCTACTAGGAAGATCAATGGTTTGACTCAGCAGAAGACAGCTTCCTGTGTTCTCACTACCTGGAAGGCACAAAATCAGGAAAGTCTGGTCCCTTAAGAACCATTGCAAGAGTGGGCAATCTGCGGTTCTATGGTTGTGTGTGGCCCTTGGCTGAATTTCACGAGGCCTGTTTAAAAATAAAACACTGAAAGCAATCAGTTCAGACCTCTGGCAAGAGGGTGAGGCAGGAAGAGGGCTCTAGCCTTGTGCACCACTGCCTTCAGGACCCCCCCCACTCCTAACTCCCAACAGATTACATCTGAGGGGCAGGAAGCCTCCCACCCTACCCCACCCTGACGGTTGTTCACCCCTGGCTTTTAGCAAGGTTTTGTTTAGTGTCCAATTGGATGCAAAACATTGAGTTGGGGGTCTGAAAGTGCAGTTAGAAAGCTGGTAATGCTGCCATTTGGGGGAAAAGGAGTAGAGAAATTAGCTACGTTAGTTTATAAGTGTTTATTAAGCAGTAGGGACCCAGGTGGCGCTTTGGGTTAAACCACAGAGTCTAGGGCTTGCTGATCAGAAGGTCGGCGGTTCGAATCCCTGCAACGGGTTGAGCTCCCGTTGCTCAGTCCCAGCTCCTGCCCACCTAGCAGTTCGAAAGCACATCAAAGTGCAAGTACAGTAGATAAATAGGGACCGCTCCGGCGGGAAGGTAAACGGCATTTCCGTGCACTGCTCTGGTTCGCCAGAAGCAGCTTTGTCATGCTGGCCACATGACCTGGAAGCTGTCTGTGGACAAACGCCGGCTCCCTCGGCCTATAGAGTGAGATGAGCGCCGCAACCCCAGAGTCGGACACGACTGGACCTGATAGTCAGGGGCCCCTTTACCTTTACCTTTACCTTTTAAGCAGTCAAGGGACAGGCAATGCCAGGGCCAGCATGTGCCCAGGTTATAGAATGTGCTGCATTCTTCCAATCAAATGCCCAAGCCAGGCCAAAACACCTGCTTCTTCAGGGATGGAAGCTCCTCTACTGTGCTGTCCTCTGGCAGAAAATGCTTTACTTCACCCTTGCAAATACCTTACCGGTAGTTACTGAACTAAGGCAGATTCATAAATGAATTGTCACCGTATAGTAAATAAGAACTGCTGACTCCTATAGAGTCACGGATAGAGGGTGTAAGCAAGGAGCAAAGCACATTTTGTGCTTTTTCTTGTTTTGGTGTGGGGGGTGTCTGATGGGGAATTTGTGCAGTTGGAAAAACTGCTCTTTAAAAATACTCTAAAAAAAGAAAGCCTGGCTGGTTTGGAGAAGCCAGTCCAGAGTGCTTGCTGCTGAACATCTGTGTTCTGCAATAGGGTGGTGAAAGTTTTGTGTTTTGAGTCTTTACTCCTGGGATGGTCTTCAGCAAGCAAGAATTCTCCCATCTCTACCTGCTGAATTTCTGCCTGTTGGGCACAGTTTAAGGCACAGAGACTTTTGGGGGCTAGGAGGGAGCTGGCAACCGGTTCCATGTCCCTGCCCATGTGTCTGGCTCTGCTTCTCAAAAACTAGCCTGGAGAAAACAGGCTCGGATTTTGGCTTCCACTGTCTCTACATACAGAGGACAGTTCCAATCTTCTAGTACTTGTCCCTAATTAAAAAAAAATAAATAACTTTTTTGGGAACTTCTTGCTACAATAAGTTGCTAGAGTTGTTATTCTCAGGTTCCAGCTGCATACACACAACAATTGATTCTAGAATGAATGGAGACAGAGCACTCATTTTTTCCTAAATGGCCTGTGCAGCTGATCCATTGCGTATTTTTCAACTCTGAAAAGTGCTTCTCAATAAACTGGTTTCATTCAGAAAATGAAGAATGGTGGGGACCTTTTCCTTTTTTTCCTCCTCCTGTACCTGCAGAGCCAAGCAGGATCTGCAACAAAATGTTACATATGGATTTGTGCCTATGTGTGTTTCTCTGCCCCTCCAGACAAGTGGAGTTTTTTAATCCAGGGCGTCAGTTCAGCTGAGCATGCATTTTTTTCTCTTGATTTCCCTCTCCTGTTTTCTGCATGCTACTACACACATGCACAGTCAATCTTTGTTTTCCTGTGTGGTCCTCGCACCCCATATTATAAAGATTATTATCCGCGTCTGCAAAGCTTGAGGTTCCTCCAAGCAAGCCTTTAGACAGCTCCCTCTTAGTCATTGCTGCAGCTGTTTTCTCTGCGAAAGGATCAGCACTTCACCCCTGAACACTGCAAATATAAGGAACAGTGTTTTTCTAGTGTATCTTGGATCAAAGGAATATAAACCTGGCTTTTAAACTGGGGGGAAAGTGGAAGATCGCAGAGCAAATAAGCACAGCATGGAGAAGGGAGTGTAAATGTTCCAGCAACATACTCCTTCGCGTGAGAAGCAGAGCTTTACAGATTCGCCCCTATTTCTGCTTGTAAAATGTTGGGGAGTAGGCTAAACTTAGGAAAATGTTTGTAATCAGGAAACACCAGATCAA
The DNA here is from genome assembly GCF_965207765.1 of Zootoca vivipara. Taxonomy (NCBI): domain Eukaryota; kingdom Metazoa; phylum Chordata; class Lepidosauria; order Squamata; family Lacertidae; genus Zootoca; species Zootoca vivipara. The sequence continues at coordinate 5,802,936 of NC_142583.1, read as the reverse complement.
AACCTTAACAAAAGCTCTGGCATAGCACAGAGGATGAGCCAGCAAAGAATGCAGGTTTCAAATCCTGCTCCAACCATATATTCACTAGGTCTGAAGCAAGCCTTTCCCAGCCCTGTGCTTTCTGCATGCTTTGGACTACAGTTCCCATCCTCCTTGACCATGGGCCGTGCTGGCTGAGACTGCTGGGAGTTGTAGTCTGAAAATCTGGAGGCTGGGGAAGGTTGTCGTGAGCAAACCTATCAGCTTCAGCTCTATGAGCACAGGCATTGAACAGGGAAGCTGGATCCGGCTCTCATGGATGGCACAGGAGGAGGGGCATTTTTCAAAAGGTGGCAAAAAGCTCTGCCTTGCACTCTCTCTTAAGCAAGACCTGCTCTGGGATGCTGGGTGCTCTGGGGCAGCCTGAGGCCTACCAAACGTTCCCCTGTGACTGGCACCCTGGGGAGGGTGCAGGGAATGCATAAAAGCTGCTAGCCGCTGCCAGTTCTTTGCATGGAGTGGCAGGGAGCTGACAGGCGCACATTGAGACATCTGGGCTGCCAGGAAGAAGCGTGGCTCTCTCGAAGCCTGCCGAACTGCGCCTTCATTATCGGCAGGCGGAGAAGGAGCTGTCAGGGTTATTAATGGGCAGCTCAGGGCTCAGGGCCAAATGGTTTGTTTTGAATAAAACACACAAACAGGCAGATGGGCTTGCTTGCTTTCCTCCTCCCTCCCTCCCTTTATTGCAGAGCATCAGGCCAGGCACTGCCATGACTTATGAGCTGCCGGCCATGCCAGTGCTGGGGGCTGCTGCTGTTCCTTTTACTCTGCTGGCTAATAGGGGGGTGGGGTGGGGAGGGGCCAATGCAGCTTAGTGTCAGGGGACTTGTGTTGCATGCAGAGAGAGGCCCAGATTCAATCCCCAGTGGCAGCATCTCCAACTATTGCCTTGCCTGAAGCCCTAGCTGAGCTGCTACCAGGGGGGCAGGCAATACTGGGCCCGATGGGTTAATGGTCTGAGAGAAGCTTTCTATGGGCACAACTGGCAAACATTTAAAGCACGTTACTCCACCCTCCACCTCAGCAAACCCGGGAACTGTAGTTTCCCACACGGCGCTACAATTCCCAGCACCCTTAAAAGCTGCAGTTCCCAGGATTCTTTGGGGGAAACCGCAACAGCGAAAGGAAGCAGTGTGTGTAGAGCAGTGGTCCTCAACCTTGGGCCTCCAGATGTTTTGAGACTACAATTCCCATCATCCCTGACCACTGATCTGCTAGCTAGGGATCAGGGGAGTTGTAGGCCAAAAACATCTGGAGGCCCAAGGTTGAGGACCACTGGTGTAGAGTACCTGCCCTTCCTTGTGGCAGATCTGTTTGGTGCCATGGTATCCCCCCTGCCCTCCACCTGCCTTGTACCAGGTTAGGCTTCCCAGGATCTCAGGTAGAGGTCAGCTGCTCCCTTAAACTGGAGCAGGCCTTGTGAAACAGAGAGCAGCCTCTCGTGCTCTGCCAGGAGCAAGGCCAGCCAAGCAGATGGGACTGTATCACGTTTAGCCCCATTCTGTCAAAGGCGCCCCAGGTGTGGAACTCAGCTCATCAGGTGTCCAGGCAAGGTTACCAGGTGGACTGACGCCAGGCTGCCTTGGCCTTCAGCTACAACAGGGCACGAACTTCTGCTTTCTGATTATCTGGGGTTGTCCTCAGAGGCAGGAGGAAGGATAAAGGATTATCTCCTTTGTTACAGGATTCGCACCCAGAGGAGGCAGGGGGAAGTGAGCACACCGAGGGTTCTCTCTAGGGCAGGGGTCAGCAACCGTTTTCAGCCGTGGGCCGGTCCACCATCCTTCAGACCTTGTGGGGGGCCGGACTATATTTTGAAAAAAAATATGAACGAATTCCTATGCACCACAAATAACCCAGAGATGCATTTTAAATAAAAGGACACATTCTGCTCATGTAAAAACAAGACGATTGGGCCGCATCTGGGCCCCGGGCCTTAGGTTGCCTACCTCTGCTCTGGGAAGCCTCTCTATATAATCCTGTGCTTGTTTAGCAAGATGGAGCAGCCCCGCTTTGTGAAAGGGCTCTTTCCATGCATATTGACAGACATGCTCACAGGATCTTTGAACATGTTGCTTCTGCTTCTGCTGTGCTGTCCAGCTGGCAAAGGGCACAGCAATGGGGCACACCATGCCTGCCTTGGGCATGCTTTAAATCAGGGGTGGAGAATCTGTGTCACCCCAAGGGCCGCATTCCCTTTGGGGGGCCACAGGCCACTGCTGGGCAGGGCCAGAGGGGAAAATGAGTGGAGCAATAGATGCAATTTGGTCAGTTGGGTAAATTCTACACTCTCTCTTACATACCCCTGTATCTTTTTTTTATAGATAAGCCAAAGGCATTATCAGAGTTCAAGAGAACATTTCTGCCAGTGAGGGGTGTGGTGACAGACCCAGTAATTTTAAGAGGCAAACAAATAGCTTTACATTGAGATTCTGGAAACACATTAACAAGGAAAGCTTGATTATATGAAATGAAAATGACAGAAACCATACATGCTGCTCCAGACAGTAAAATTACAAATTAAGCAGGCAGAAAATCCTACCATGCCTTGATCCAACCCTTACCTATTCTCAAAAGCCTACAGAGGGCAGCCTGACAATTTTACCAGCAGGACTCACATTAATAGCAAGTTAAGAATGGACAGGGCTGGGCTGGGAGAAGAGTCAGCTTGTCCTTAAGCGAAGTGGACATGTGCTGATTCCAGGGGAGCGCTGAGTGAGTTCTTTTCGTTGCAGCTAGGAGAGTCAGTTTTGTGCTTGTTTACTATGTACCACTATGTAACATGAAGTAAATGAAAATGAAAATAAATGGAGAAAAGCAAACGGAGCGTGTGAGGGGGCGGGGGGCCTTGGTGTCACTTATTCAGGAGGAGGAAGAGGAGGTTTCTTCATGGCCTGCTCCTCAAATTTGAAGAGGCAGGTGAAGCTCATTACGATGGGGAGGTGGGGCAAGAATGGTAACAACAATCTGCACCAATGTGGAAGGGCTTAATATTTTCTGGCTGTAAAAAAAAGGGGGGGCTGCTGAAGATGGAAGAGAGTGGAGGAACGTTGCCTCTGTTTATCCACTGACACCCCAAATTCAGAATTTATCTGGGAGACACGGATGGTGGGGGTGGGGAGCTGTCTTCCCCCTGTTTCTTTGCTCCTTTGGTGCGCCCTGAGCAGCAAACTCTGCCCAGGGCACTTCACTGCATGGCTAATTTCTCATCAGAGTTATAAAAAGCCGTCTCTCTGCCAGCGCCTCTGGTCCCGCTTGTCAGCTGGGGTTGCAGCTCAAGTGCTTCCTCTCCTGCTTTCGCCTCGCGTTGGCGGTGGTAGCCTCCCTCCCGCAGGGCAGGAAAAAGCAGTGGCAGGAATGTCATCAAATGTTGGGCAGGCGAAAGGGCGAGGGAAGGAGCTGCGGCCTCGGCAGCTCTCCAGCCAGATTATGAAGCGCACAGATCACCGTTTCCACTGTAATGAGGCCTAGAGCATCTCATATAGATGCACAAAATGTGGTTCCTCAGCATGTGCTTCTTCTCAGCCACCCTTGGCTTCTGCAGAGCTTCCAGAAATACACTGCTCTGCTCCAAGAGGGTCTAGCAGCCTTCTTTTAACCCAGTGGCACATTCCCTTGGGGTTGCATCCTCGTGACAGGCTGGGGTTCAAAGTGGGTATTTAATTTTGAATTCTTTTTATTACCCCAACCTCACATTTACATATCCTCTTCTTTCTTCCAAGGGGCTCAGTGTCTCCCCATTTAATCCCCACAGCACCCTGCGAGGTAAGTTAAGCTGAGAGAGGCAGTGAGTGGCCCAAGTTCACCCAGTGAATGGAATGGGGAATGGAATCCTGGTCTCCCATTTCCTAGTCTTACACTCTAACCATCGCACCACACTGTCTATGGACTACAGCAGGGGTGGGGAACCTTTTTTTTCAGTCAGAAGGCCACATCCCCTTCTGGACAACCTTCTGGGAGCCAAAAGTGAGCAGAGCAATTAATGTAAAATTTTATCTCTGTACAAGAGGCTAGTTTCTGCATAGTTTCTCCCTCTCTCCTCCAGCCAGGCAAGTAAGAGGCATTACTAGAGTACAGTCCAGCCAGGCAAAATCACACAAGGATAGTGTCAAGCAGCTGCATCTGCTGAGGAAGGTGGTTTGGGAGGGTCTCTGGTTTGGGGAGATTCCCCAGGGGCCAGATACAAAGGTCAATGTGGGCAGTGTTTGGCTTGCCAGGCCTGAGGTTCCTTATTCCTGGGCTAGAGCCAAAGGTGGATGAGCTTACCATTTTCTCTCTCTCTCTCTGTCAGTCCCTTCTCTGTTCTCCCTTTTTCTGCCACCATCCCTCTCTCCTCTTTTTCTTTCTCCTCCCTGCTCCCTCTTTTCCTCTTACCCACCTTTCCTCCTTGAGATTCAGCCCTGTAAGAGCTGGTAGCTCTTCAAAAGGGGGGCAGAATGAGGTGGCTGACTTAGGAGCTCTCCTTGGTGCTGTCATGACTGACCATCTTGGCAGACTCCTCTTGAGGACCAGAGCAAGACAGCTTTGCTCAGGGCGAGTTGGGTCCTTGGAGTGGCCCAAGGATGTGAGATTCTGGCTGCCTCGTCCCATTGATTCCCACTTTGGGCAGGACAGAACAACTACCCAGATCAGGCCACGGATCCACCTAGTCCGGCATCCTGTTTCCCTCACTGCCCACCCAGAAGGAGGACTGCTGCTCATTGGTAGAGCATCTTTCTTGCATGCAGAAAGGCCCTAGCCACAATCCCTGGTGGTGTCTCCAGGTAGGGCTGGGGGAAACCCTGGAGAGTCAGCTTGGGCAATACTGAGGCAGGTGGAACAGTGGGCCTGACTCAGCATTCCTGTATTCCTCATGCCCCTGGGGAGCCCTTAAGCAGGGCTTGTGGGCAGCAGCCCTTCCCTGTGATTAACCCCTGCAATGGGTATTCAGAGATGAGCTGAATGGAGGTTCCATCTAGCCACCGCGAGCATCCATAGAGTTCCTTGAAACTGAGGCATGGACAGAAAGGATGATCTATATAGCAAAGGAGGGAAGCTCCTCTATCTTTCTAGTTGCACAGGATATGGTGACTTTGTCACGGTCCGGTCGGCGGGCGGTTGAAGCCCTGACTGGGGACGTCAGGACCAGAGGCAAGATGGTGGTGTAGAAGCAGGAACAGGTGCAGGGCTGAGGGTCCAGCAGCAGGCAGTCGCAGGGTCAAGGAGCAAGGCGTCGGCAAGGCGGAGGTCCAAGGGTCGAGGAGCAAGGCGTTGGCAAGGCGAAGTTCCAAGGAGCAATGCGTCGGCAAGGCAAGGGTCCGAGGATCAAGGATCAAGGATAAAGGCGTCAGCAAGGCGAAGGTCCAAGGAACAAGGCGTCGGCAAGGCGAGGGTCCAAGGAGCAAGGGGCCAGAGGCAACCAGGCAGGGATAGCGTTGCTGTGGCAAAGAGCTGAAGGGAAATGCTGAGCTTTTATCCCTCCCAGCTCCTGCCACCAGGTGCAGTGAGGTATCAAGTGGCCTCACCTGAGTGGCCACTCCTTGCTTCTCCAGCACAAGCTGAGGCAGGCCCCAGTCCTGCAAAGCACTACAGGCCCCAGAGTCTGACTCCTGCCCATACTCCTGACAGACTTGTTTGGTGCTGCCTGGCAGGCCACAGCTAGTACCATAACTTCAGGATCCAACTTCCCCACTTTGGGGGATGAGACCATGGACCTAGAATGGAGCAACCCAGGACCCCAGAATGTCATCAGAGGAAGAGGCTGTTCGGCCAACACCCCTCCAGACTGCGGCCCTCCGGGTTTGAACGACTCCGTGTTAGATGTGCTGCTGAAATGTGCAGCTAGAGAAACAAAAATGCAGAGCCAAAATTTGTTACTGCACCCACTTTTGCTTCTGCGCCCACCACTGGCATGTGGCCCTCAGAAGAGAATGTGGCCCTTGAAAAAGATTCCCACCCCAGGTGGCTCCACCTGCAGCTGTGCTGAAGGCTCCTCAAAGCGTCCCGGTTGCCTTGCCTCTGTCAAATACCCTCTCTTCTGTATAGCTATGAAGAAGGCAGGAAGCCCTCCTTGGTCTCCCAGAGTAGGATGGGAAGATGGATCCCTGTGAGGATCCTGGATCTGAGAGGGATAAAGGTGGTTGTGTAGGTCCTTTCTGCAAAGGGATTTCTCCCCTTCGTACACAGTAAATGTGCAGAGGATTCCACATTTATTTTGTGGAATCCAAACACCTTCCCTCAAAGCAGTGGGCACAGAAAGGATTTGCCTTGCTGAGTTAGGTCAAAGGCCCACCTCATTAACCAGTCTCTTTTCGGCAGGAACTTGCCACAAGACTCCAGGTTTCAATCCGGTCCTGCTGAGCCCCAGGAACCATCAGTGAACATCAGAGCAACCACAAGGGACCAAAATTGGAAAATGGCAACTCAGCTCTATACAGACGTTGCTAAGGCAAAGTGATAGACAGCATGAGACCTTGGTACCCGGGAGGGAGAGGGAGAGGCCTGTGCTTGCCTGGAGGCTGTGGAGAGGATTGCCAGGCAGCAGAGCACACAGAGAAAGGACAACACACCTGCTTTGAGGAGATGTCATGGGCGTACCCAGCATGGGGCAGGGGGGCAGCTGCCCCCCCTAGAAGCAGGGCAGCTGGAGAGGACAGGCAGGGACGCTGCCTGCTGTGTTCCGCCTCAGCCTGCTTGGCTGAAGCGAAACGGCAGCAGCAGCAGCGAAGCTGCCTCTGTTGAAAAAAACCTGGACCTGGACCTGGGCTAACTTCAGCCCACACTCCTTCAAGTCACAGCGAGCACAGCACAGAAAGTGCTGCCCCACAATGCTCCGCGGCATGTGCTCGCTGTGACTTGAAAGTGTGTGGGCTGAAGTTAGCCCAGGTCCAGGTCCAGGTTTCCTTCAACGGAGGCAGCTTTGCTGCTGCTGCCTCGTTTTAGCCACTGCTGCCATTAAAGGAGCGGGAGAGGCAGGAGTGCAAGCGCTGGTGGCTCCGTGTGCTGCCTTGCAAACGGCCCCCTTTCCTCTGGGGGGCGTGGACGTTGACCATGCCTCCTGGGGGAATCCAGGCCACATCATTGCCAGCTAGCCAATTGGGTGGCTGGGGGCGTGGCTGGGGGTGTGGCTGGTGTGCCCCCCTAGCTTTGATCCTGGGTACGCCCATGGGAGATGCTGACACAAAATGTGCTTCTGTGGCTGTCCCTTTGGCGTCTTGGAAGCACCTTGCAGCCCATGGCATTTCAGCCGTCCTGTCCTGTCCCCTAGGAATTCACTATCTAAGGAATTGACTGCCCCCCATTGTTTGATCTCAGTGTCACTGCTTTGAACATGGAGGCTCTATTTAGTAACCCTGGGCGAGAGCTTCTCTTGAGGGCAGATCACATTCCTTCAGTGTTAGAGCAATGGTATCTTGTTCCGTGGAAAATGCGATTCTTCCCCAAGATAGCAGAACTATCACCAATGCAGGTGGCCATTGGAAAATGTGGTTGCTTGAGTGTTGTGTGGCCCAGCTGGATGCATTGCTTGTGTCCTGAATGGCAGAGAGGCAGTGTATCTCTCTCCAGCAAGGTCTAAAAAGGTAAAGGGACCCCTGACCATTAGGTCCAGTCGTGACCGACGCTGGGGTTGCGTGCTCATCTCGCATTATTGCTGAGGGAGCCGGCATACAGCTTCCAGGTCATGTGCCCAGCATGACAAAGCCGCTTCTGGCAAACCAGAGCAGCACATGGAAACGCCGTTTACCTTCCCGCTGTAGCGGTTCCTATTTATCTACTTGCACTTTTGATGTGCTTTCGAACTGCTAGGTTGGTAGGAGCTGGGACCGAGCAACGGGAGCTCACCCCGTCACAGGGATTCGAACCGCTGACCTTCTGATCAGCAAGCCCTAGGCTCAGTGGTTTAACCCACAGCGCCACCCGGGTCCCTTGTCCAGCAAGGTCTGCCCCCCCCAATTGTGTGATTTGTTAACAAAACAAGGCACAGGGTGGGAAACACCTGGGAGCTACCTCCCTCACCTCAGAGCTAAAGAGCATAGCAGCATTGGGGGGCTTTTCTGTTTAGGAAAAAGGTGAGCAAGGGGGCACAGGATGGAGGTGATAACACTATGCATAGGGTCGAGAACATGGCTAAAAAATTGCCACTTGGTGCTGTCTGCTGGCTTGCTGCTTGACCTTCCGGGGTCAGCCCTGCCGTTAGGTAATGTGAACCTGCTGTCTTAGGCAGCAGGTGGTTGGGCAATGAGGGATGTTGGAGCAGGGATGGAGAGCCTCAGAATGAGGGCCAAGTGCCTCTCTGCAGCCCTCTTTGATAATAATAATAATAATAATAATAATAATAATAATAATAATAATAATAATTTATTCATACTCCACCCATCTGGCTGGGTTTCCCCAGCCACTCTGGGCGGCTTCCAACAAAATATTAAAATACAAGAGTCAGTCAAACATTAAAAGCTTCCCTAAACAGGGCTGCCTTCAGATGTCTTCTAAAAGCCTGGTTGTCATTATTCTCTTTGACATCTGGTGGGAGGGCGTTCCACAGGGTGGGTGCCACTACCGAGAAGACCCTCCGTCTGGTTCCCTGTAACTTGGCTTCTCACAGTGAGGGAACCGCCAGAAGGCCCTCGGCGCTGGACCTCAGGGTCCTGGCAGAACGATGGGGGTGGAGATGCTCCTTCAGGTATACTGGAGCCTTTCGGACCCTCTAATAAGCCACGCGCCACTCACCTTGCTGTCTCCTGGAGTGTTTTGGTCCCATTGGAATGTGTATCTGTGAACTCTGATTGTGGTTCTCACCTGCGAGAAGGGAGGATATAAAAATATATGTGGATGCTAAGCAACCAGCTTATTTGCTCTACACCTCATGGGTCCCACCTCATGGCTCACCTCCGATGGCTGCCCACAGACAACCTGAGTAGTTCATTCCTTCCCACAATAGGTGAACACAACCTACAGGACCAAACAATTCTGCTTTGCTCAATGGCACTGATATATTCCCAGAGCAGCCTCTTGTTCAGGTCTGTAACATTTTTATGGTGGTGGTGGTGGTGGGGGGTTGAATTATAGAATAATACTGTAAATCCAACCCATTGAAATAAACAAAAGCAACCGTGCCTTTCTTTATGTATCAAAAGCAACCGTGCCTTTCTTTATGTATTCTTTATGTATCCCCCTTTACTTTATGTATCACTTTTACAGTAACAAGACATTCACAGCAATCTATTCAAAGGTACAAGTACTCGCAATAGTGAAATTCCGGGTTACTCAATGAAATTGATTGATAGTAGATCCAGGGAGGAGGAAATTAGATATCCCTCTACATAGCAGGCACTTTATTTATGGCTCTGGCTGGGATTGAACCTGGGACCTTCTGCATTCAAAGCAGATTCTCTATTGTTGAGCTACATCCCTTCCTTGCTGTTGAGAAAGGCTCCTGAATGAATGAAGAGGCAGCCAGGCCAGGCCACACAATCAACGCATTGTCGCACATGCACACATGCTCCTGCAACACATTCTGGGGCTGCAGTCCAGTTAAGCCAAGAGTGGCCACCAGTGGGCGTGGGGACAGCAACCCCGCACTCCAAAGGCAGCCGAGCTGGGGACAAAGGTGTCATTTGTCCAACGGGCAGCCCAGGGTTTTCTCTGATGCCTAGTAGGATCATCAACCAGTTGAGGTGCTTTCGCCATCCGGGGTGCTTTCGACAAGTGCTTCCTGTCTGCCACACCTGGCCTGGCCTCTTACTCTAAGCCAGGGGTCAGCAAACATTTTCAGCAGGGGGCCGGTCCACTGTCCCTCAGACCTTGTGGGGGGCCGGACTATAGTTTGGGGGGGAAATGAACAAATTCCAATGACCCACAAATAACCCAGAGATGCATTCTAAATAAAAGGACACATTCTACTCATGTAAAAACATGCTGATTCCCGGACCGTCCGCGGGCCAGATTTAGAAGGTGATTGGGCCGCATCCCATAGTTTGGGAACCCCTGCTCTAAGCTGCCATTCATACCCCTCCCTGCACCTTCTCAGCAGCTCTGTTGTCCTTATCCCTACATCTCTGCTTTTCAGGATTTTACAGCCCTGCTCACAAGCTGACTGCAAAAGTCGGAAAGGATGCTGTGTGTGCAGATGGCATCCCCTACAGCCCCTGAACTGCAAAATCTGCACACCTCCTCCCAACTCCCTATCAGCATCCGCAGGCCGTCAGATGCATTAATTGTTTCCCTAAGCTCTGAGCCAGTGGAGAGATACCAATCCTTCCAGCTCAGCCATTCTGCCCCTATCTCCCCATTCATCACCCGGCTCCCTCTTCTAATCCAGCTGCAGGCCGTGGAGCCTTGCAAGGAAGGATGACAGATTCTGCCATGGAAAATGTGCAGCCTTTTGGGGAAGGGAGGGCCCTGGATGCCCACTGTTTCCCCTCTCTTGCCTTGAAGGACTCCTCCCTCTGAAAACAAAAGCCCTGCAGTACAGGATAGTGGAGGGGAAGCGAGAGGGGAGGCTGGATGGGCCATGGAGTGTCCTGGGGGTGGGATGCGGAGAGGAGGTTTTGTTTTTGGTTCTCCTTGTTATCTGCCAGCAAGCAGCAGCTCCTCGCGGCTAGAGGCTTATCTCCTTGCGACACAGATTGATTCATTTCACTTCTCTTGTCTGCATAATTGAATATTAATTGTCAGGTGTCGTTGTTATTGTCTCCCCCCCCACTCTCCCTTCCTCCAGGACCATGCCAGGGCAGGAGGGCAAGGCCTGCATCAAGGATAGGACAGGCGCCCCCCTACTCTGAGTGCGTCAAGGCCTTGGGACAAGAAGGCAGGCAGGTGAGGTTGAGGTGATGGGGAGTTAATTCGCCCTCCAGGTCTGGAGACTCCAGCAGCCCATCAGTCACTGGGCTTTCTCTTGCTCTAGCGTAAAGGAGGGAGGCTTATTGGCACTGACACTGTTTGTGCAGAGTGAAAATGCTGCAAGGCATGGTGGAGACTGCCTCTTCCTGACACTGGCCTTGACCTGACAACAGGGGCAAAACTAGGCTTTATTCGCCCTGATCAAAGACCCAGTTTGGCAGTGCCCCCCCCATGCTCATTTGCATACACACACATGCTGGAACCTCAATGGCTCACCTCTGGAGGCTTGGCCCAGGGCAAAAAAACCTGGCTAGCCCCCCCCCCCCAGCTACGGCATTCTCTGGCAAGTGGGTTATTGGCTGGTTGTACAAACCCACCTCTGTACCCTGACCATTATGTCCAGTCGTGACTGACTCTGGGGTTGCGCGCTCATCTCGCATTATTGGCCGAGGGAGCCGGCGTATAGCATCCAGGTCATGTGGCCAGCATGACAAAGCCGCTTCTGGCAAACCAGAGCAGCACATGGAAACGCTGTTTACCTTCCCGCTGTAGCGGTTCCTATTTATCTACTTGCATTTTGACGTGCTTTCGAACTGCTAGGTTGGCAGGAGCTGGGACCAAGCAATGGGAGCTCACCCCGTCACAGGGACCGCCGACCTTCTGATCAGCAAGCCCTAGGCTCAGTGGTTTAACCCACAGCACCACCTGGGTCCCTGATAAAGTAACCTTTAGGGCACCCCAATTCATGCCCCACATATATTGGAGAATGCTTATTACAGATGTTGAGAACCTTCTCTCCCTCTCCCACTGCATTCCTTCCAGGATAATCTGTTGCGGGCCATATGCCCCTGTATCCCTGCTGGCCCCCAAATTTGCTTTTTTGCAATATGCCCTCACCCCAATCATTGCAGCTACACCTATGCAAAAGGGATTGGGATTGGGCACTTTGTTGCCTTACACCAGAGGATGAGGAAAGGGGGGGATTCCCTGCCTGTCATTATCTCTAGCTCCAGCAATGTTGGCCTCCCTGCTTTCGGCCACACCCTGCCCAGTGGGCACCAGGCAGTGCTCATAGTGCTATGGCCACCCACTGCTGCTTGCTGCTACCACTAGGGACCACTGTTGGAAGGGAAGGCACCAGTGAGTCCCCCACCTTTGCCCACCCCAATTCTCAATTCTCCAGCCTCTGCAATCTGGGGTGCAAATAACCTGGTTTCCTCTTCAACGTACAGCAGAGAAGCCTCACCACCCCAACTCCTCCCTCTGGCTTTCCAACAAACTCACACAGAGGCAGAGCTGAGCTGATTGATGGGTTTAATTTGTGGTGGTTCGTGCCACTTTGGCATGGTGGAGAGAGATGATGGATGTCTTTCTCCCCTGCATCATGGGAGGTTGTCAGAAGGCCTGTAGCCTTGGCAGAGAATGCGTCGCCTCCTTGGCCTGGTGGAGTTTGCATTGAAAGGCTTAGCGGAAGTGACAGAGGGCAGAAAGATGGGAAGAGTGAGCTCCTGGTGTTGTGATTCAAAGCAGGCTTGTTCAAAAGCAAACTCATATGTTTAAATGGGACTTGCTCCTCAGTGTGCCTGAGATCACAGCAGGAGACCTTACGAGGCAAGTGTTCTTCCTACCTTAAATATCTCAAAGGAAAGCTCTGAAAGGTTGGAACTGGCTCCGAATAGAGGCAAGGTTGGACATTGGCTGTGCCCCCCAGATCAGCAGAGGGGCCACATGGTGTGAAGATGAAGGCAACTCTCAGGATCCATTCCCTGTCCATCTGGGAGGGAAGCAGGGAAAGCACTCTGCTCCCCCACCGCCAATTCCTGGAAGCAGCACTGGGAACAGGGCAGAGGCTGTATACTGAGCCAGCCCATTGGTGCATCTAGCTCAGTAGTGCCTACACTGAATGGCAGCAGCTCTTGGGGATCTCTTCTGACAATGCCATTGGGGGCTGAAAGTGGAACCTTCTGCTTGCAAGGCAGGTTCTCTGCTGCTGAGCTACTGCCTTTCCACCAGGAGCCTAATCCATGTGAGCATGAACTTAACTGCCACTAGCATTGTTCCAAAATCCCAGCAGATGCTTTTCGTGTGCCCACGCTGCCAGGCACATAAAATAAAGTGCAACAATTATGCCGACACCTCCACGTCTGTCTGCATGTGAGTCATCAAGATAATTTCTAAGCAGCTGGAAAAAGCTTTCTGGGTTTGACAGTGCTCAGATCACTATTGTTTTTGATCGGGGAGGCCCTAATGGAATCTACCAGCTCCACACAAACCCTTCCACATTTTGGACAAATCACCCTCTCCCTTCTAGGCATCTAAAAATGGTAGCTAAGTGGGACATTAGCAAAGATCAAGAGAACAGATCAATAACACCCCCTGGCTAGCTAGGTAGACTGACAGCACAATCCTCTGCCTACTCAGAGGCAAGCTCTTCTAAATTCAGGTAGGTAGCCGTGTTGGTCTGAGTCGAAGCAAAATAAAAAAATTCCTTCAGTAGCACCTTAAAGACCAACTAAGTTTTTATTTTGGTATGAGCTTTCGTGTGCATGCACACTTCTTCAGATACACAGATACACTGAAACAGAAGTAACCAGACCCTTATGTATATTCAGAGGGTGGTGGGGGTGGGTGGGAATGGGTGATGGGCTGATAGGAGTGGCAAACCTGTTGATGGCTGTTAACGACTGCTGATGACTGCAATAGGTCCTGTGGGGGGGGGGAAGCAAGGGCTGAGGCACTAAAGAAAGCTTGATCATGCATAATGAGATAAGAATCCTATGTCTTTGTTCATCCCAGGTGGTTCCATGGTTTTAAGCTTGGTAATGAGTTCCAATTCAGCAACTTCCCTTTCCAGTCTGTTTCTGAAAATTTTCTGTAATAAAACAGCTGCTTTGAGATCTTGTATAGAATGTCCTGGGAGATTGAAGTGTTCTCCTACTGGTTTCTCTGTCTTGTGGTTCCTGATGTCAGATTTATGTCCATTTATCCTTTGGCGTAGGGTTTGGCCTGTTTGTTCAATATAGAGAGCTGAAGGGCACTGTTGGTATTTGATGGCATACACAATGTTAGAAGATGAGCAATTAAATAGTCCTGAGATGGTATATTGGATGTTGTCTGTTTGTTGGTCAAATGACAGTAAAGAAGTGCATAGAATAGTAAAATTGTAGAGCTGGAAAGGACCCAAAGGGTCATCTATGTATTACAGTCAGTTCTATCCTGTTTTTTAAACCACCACCCCTCTCAGATACCGTAGCAACATTGGGGGGCCCCAGTGCACGCATGTGGTAAGGCCTGGCGGGGCCAGGCACACCCTCCTAAAGGTCTGACGGAGACTAGTCACAGTGGCAGGAGGGTCCGACGGAGCCCGCCGCAGCCATGGCAGGGCCCAACGGGGCCCGCCCTGCTGCGGAATAGTGAGGGGGCCTGGCCCTCTCAGTAATTTTTTTTTGGGGGGGGCTTGGCCTCCCACCTCCGCCATAGATAGTGTGCCTGGATAACAAGTTAGCTGCAATTGAAGTCAACCATAGAGACACATTATTGAGAAATGCAGGCAGGAAGGCCCTAACAGAGTGGCACTAATCATCATCCCCTTTGGGGGGGGGGCTTCTATAAAGTGGCCAAAAGGGCCATCCGGGAAAGGTGCTCCTCCTCCAATAAGCAAGAGGTGGAACTTGTGTCAAATACAATCATTATGCAATCACTGTGGCCGGTAGGATAATGTCATTTGTGATTGATCTGGTTTGCCATAGGAAGCTGTCAATATCCACCAGCCAATGACAACAATGAATTAGCCATGGGAGTCTTCAGGGCGGCATTCCCATCTCCTCTGTGCTCCCATCTAGCCATATCTCATGGCTTCCACTGAAGGATGTTTGTGTGTGTATAAAAGGAAACCAGTGCCACCCTCTTTCAATTTATTATTTTGCAAAATGTTTCAAATTATTAATTGATTTTAGATCCAGGCAATTTCAAGCTATGAAGCAGCAGGGCTTTGGATAAGTCAAGCCCATCACTGTGTTGGCTGCAGATCAATAATTTCCTGCCTTAGAAGGTGGGAAAAGGCAGGGGCAGAATTAAAATTAATTATGTGACCAAAAATAAAAGGTATCTTAAAATAGCCTCTAGGTTCTTGCTGCACAAGGTCCTTAGGGTCTATTATTCATTAAATTGTTGCAATGTCTGAGCTGTAGAGATTAAGCAAACTATATAAGGATTGCCAAAAGGCAAAAACATTTTCTTGCAAAGTTTTTTGCCTCTAACAAGCAAATTTCATCAGTTGAAGCTTTTTGTGTCATACAAAGGCAGTGATTGGGAAAGCTCAGTCTGATGAACTTATGCCTGTCATGCTGCTAAAAAGGTAAAGGTAAAGGGGCCCCTGACCATCAGGTCCAGTCGTGTCCGACTCTGGGGTTGCGGCGCTCATCCCGCTCTATAGGCCGAGGGAGCCGGTGTTTGTCCACAGACAGCTTCCGGGTCATGTGGCCAGCATGACAAAGCTGCTTCTGGCGAACCAGAGCAGCGCACGGAAACGCCGTTTACCTTCCCGCCGGAGCGGTCCCTATTTATCTACTTGCACTTTGATGTGCTTTCGAACTGCTAGGTGGGCAGGAGCTGGGACCAAGCAACGGGAGCTCACCCCATTGCAGGGATTCGAACCACTGACCTTCTGATCAGCAAGCCCTAGGCTCAGTGGTTTAACCCACAGAGTTTTAAAGCCATGTGACCTATTGGACACAATGAAAATGCTCAGGCATCATGTTTGCATGAATCAGAATTTTGGGGACAATTCCATGTGATCTTGAAGAAGACTGAACTTTCTTATATGCATAATTCAAGATAGCATTATCTGTAGGGAGGCAGCAGCAGTGGAATCATTTGTACATGTCTCCCTGAAGAGGGAGCACAATTTGTAGCCTGGGAAAAAAAGGTGGGGGTGTGTGAGTTGAAATACACCAAGTTCCAGATACCATAGTCAAGAAAAATTCTGATTGTGGGGAATGTTTACATCTTTCCCAAAAGGGAGGGCATTGTGCACATCCTAATATAGTTCTTAAAAATCACCCAAAAAGCTGATTTTTAAAATACAGGTAGCCCATGAAATCATGCTTATTAGAAATGTAGTAAGCAGCAAGGTTGGCACCGTCAAGCACCTTCCAAGGTCCAAACCCAAATATGCCATAAAAAGCGGCATTCCACATACTGTCCAATTGGCACTTGTGACACTAGCACAACCACAAGTCACACAGCACACACTAATCTGAAAGCTTGCACCATGTTTTGTGTGAGAGAGGTGGAGAGACCATGTTTTTCAAACAGCCCACTCTTGTGGTTTGAGCCACAGGGAGAAGTCATTTGCCTGCAACAGAGGTGCTGGATGGAAAGAAGACCCTTAGACTCTGCACAACCCAGCGGTGTGAGTGTGGGAGGGAGTTGGTTGCCATCCATCTCTCTCAAGAGACAATGGAGTGTGCTTCTACAGGTGAAGGGAGTTATCTTTCACAAAACCTCCTAAAAAGTTCTGCAGAATCCAGCAGGTGGCACCTGAGGAATAGTTTGTAGGCCATAGTAGTTCAGCAGCAGAGCCCCAAATACTTTGAGGGGTGCAGATTCCAAGTTTGGTCCCCAACACGTCCAGTTGAAAGGATTGCAAGTAGCAGGTGGTGGGAAAGTCTCTGGAGATGCTGTCAGCTGGAGTGTGCAAAATGAGGACAGCCAAATTATTGGGCCTGGTACAAAACAGCTCCCTGTATGTGCTGTTCCCCTTTTAAGCATGGTGGCTTGTAGACTGACTGTGAAACCTCTCCTTCATTGGAGGTTTTTGAGCAGAGTTTGGATGTGCCAAGGATGCTTCAGCTGTAATTATAGGTGCCGGCTTCCTAGGGCCCTGGGTGCCCGAGCACCCACAAAATTCCCCATGAAGGGGCCAGGCACCCACAAATTTCGGCACCAGGGCCATTCCCGGTGCATGGCAGCCACGGCCCAGGGCACGCACGGCCAAGCTAGCCCTCCAGGCTGTAATTCCTGCCTTGCAGGGGGTAGACTAGATGACCCTCGGGATCCCTTCCAACTCTACAGTTCTATGATTCTCTGCTGCTGTTCTGCCCATGGCGGAGCGGCCACCCATCGGAACCCTGCAGCGCCAGCAAACCCATGTTCGGCTAATTGGTCCTTGGCTTCCTGTCCTGAGCTCTCAGGGTGTCCCAGGCACCCTCGACTTCTTCTGGCGGATCCTTAGGAGTTCACTGCGGGCGTCGCGCTTCCACAACGAAGAGCAAAGCGTTCCTGCTTGAAATAAGCGCAGGGACGAAGCTCTGCCAGAGCAAAGCCCCGGGAAGCTGTGGGACTCCGGTTCCCGTCAGCACCAACCATCGTGGCCAGCGGCTGAGGGAGGGTCCATCAGCACCCGTGGGGGGGGGGCACTGGTGCCCCATCGCCGCCTTGGGGCTTCTGCCTGACGCACCTGCACAGAAAGCAGCGGGCCGCGTTCCCGAGTAAATGCGCGAAGGGACGGGCTGCAAGGCGCCTCCCTGCAGATCCGCAGAAAACAGCCCCCTCTGTTAAGCAACAAGAACAAGAGCGGCGGCGGAAGGAAAGATTGCGAGCTCCTTGGGGTAGGGGATCCCGCGTCTCGCGCTCTGCACGGAAAACACCTACACCCCCCCCCAAAAAAAACCCACCTAGGCTGATCGAGAGCCCTGAAGCTCATTGAGGTGGAAACTACGGTTCCCAGGGATCTTGGGGTGTGTGTGAAGGTGCCTTAAATATACAGGCAGATGCGCCTTTCAAGTCCATGTACTGCGCCCTGTCCGAGCGGCTGGGCGACTCCGCCCCTCGGAGGAGGAACCCGCTGGAACCCGCCGCGCCGTCTCCCTGACTACGCGTGCGCAGCTCCGGCTCTCTCCTCCCCTCCCGCGCCGTCCTTCGCGAGGGCGCGAGGAGGTTAGTCCGCCCTGCGCCGCCGTAGCCTCGGCCCCGCCCGCTTTTGCCCTCGGAGCGTCTCGCCAGCGGAGCAGCAGCGGCGCGTGGCCGTCGGAGAAAGGAAGCGAGGAGGCCGGCCAGGAGCAGAAGCCGCCGCCGCAGCCTCGCCTGCCACCCCCGCCCGCCCAACCGCCTCACCCAGCCGCCCCTTCCCGCGCGTCGCCTCACGGCCGCCGCTTCTTTCGCCTCAGCCATGTTGGCAGCCGCTCAGCTTCTCCTTCTCCGCCGCTGCGCCGCGCCCGTCCTCCGCGGCCTCGTCCCCCGCGCGGCGCCCGCAGGTGAGGCACCCCTCCTCCGACTCTCCCGGCCGCGCCTGCGCCGGAGCTGCGGTGCTCGAGGCCTGGCCGTGTCCTTGCCGTGACCCCGCTCTCCCGCGGGGAGCCGATAGGCCTCCTAGGGGAGCCGCCGCTCGCGCTCTACCCGGTTCTGGTGGGTCCCCTGCCGCCCTTCCCTCCCTCTCCCCCCCGGGGGACGGTCAGGGCGCCCGCTGCGCCCGCTGCTCGGCCTCGTCGCGACCCTGCGAAGGGGGGCAGGTGAGGAGGGTGGCGGGTGACCTTGGGGCGGGGAAGCGGCGGCAACGAGGAAGGTCGCGGGCTCGCCTGCTCTTCCTTTCCTCGGCTCCTGAGCTCCCCTCGGCAGGAAGGTGACGCCGGGGCCCGGGAGAGGCCGGGCTTCAAATCCCGCGCTCGGCCGTGGATGAAGCTCTCTGGGGGTCAGACCTTGGGGGTCAGCCTAGCCTGCCTCGCAGGGTGTCGGGAGGAAAGGTGTAAATGCAACGAGAAAATGATTTCGAAGGGAGGAAGAGGACCAGAGACGGGAGAAGATCTCTGCCCGGTTACTCAGGCTTAATAATGTGCTTTGGAATATTCCCAGGAAAGGAGAGTTTCCCTGTCTCTTCAGGATGCATATGGCTGCTTCCCCCAACCTTTACAGTTGGTGCTGCCTTTTGGGTCTGATCTGCAGTGCGTTCCCTCAGTTTCTGCTCTTCCTGGTTTCACTTCTTGCTTGTGGCTCTGCTTCCATTTCATGGAATAGGTTGCTTCTCTTAAGGACCAACTCTTCATTTCTAGGTGCACATCCTTTAAGGCTCTCCTGCCTGAAAATGGGCTCATGCTGATATGCTAACCAGGCTTGAAAACAGTTGCAGTCAGAGCCGTGAGTGTTCTTAGCTTGTCCAAAGAAATGAACAGTTTACTGGGTGACCTTGAGCCCGCCAGGCTCTCTTGCCTCCCCAGCCTCACATGTTCACTGTGAGGATGCAAAGGAGTAGATTATGGGTAGGCAAACTAAGGCTCGGGGGCTGGATTCTGCCCCATCGCCTTCTAAATCCGGCCAGTGGATGGTCCAGAAATCAGCGTGTGTTTACATGAGTAGAATGTGCCCTTTTATTTGAAATGCATTTCTGGGTTATTTGTGGGGCATAGAAATTTGTTCACCCCCCAAAAAAAATATAGTTCAGCCCCCCACAAGGTCTGAGGTGCAGTGGACTGGCCCCTTGCTGAAAAAGTTTTCAGGCCCCTGGAGTAGATGATCCTGTTTGAATGCTACCCTGAATTCCTTGAAGGAAGGGTAGGGGGGAACTATGTGATAACCTGTCTGTATCCCATTCCCATTTAAGAAGGGAGGTTAGGACCATGATCTGCTTAAGGGTGCTTCCAGACAGTATTTTGAAGGAGGGATTCAGGCACATACTGGAACTTTAGGTTTGCACAATTAAAGTGGAGTTATTGCCCTGATGCAACAAATCCATGTTAAAAAGAAGGGTGGTTTTTTTGCAGTTTGGAATGTAACAGGGCAATGCATTGAAAACAGTAGGATGAATGAATGGGAAGGCATATAAACAAAGCACAAGCATATCAGGATGAATATTTATTGTTGTAAATCAACCCCAGAAACAAGTCAGAATGACTGCTCAGTATAGACCAGGGGTCAGCAAACTTTTTCAGCAGGGGGCCGGTCCACTGTACCTCAGACCTTGTGGGGCGCCGGACTATATTTTTTTTTGGGGGGGGAGAATGAATTCCTATGTCCCACAAATAACAGAGATGCATTTTAAATAAAACCACACATTCTACTCATGTAAAAACACCAGGCAGGCCCCACAAATAACACAGAGATGCATTTTAAATAAAAGGACACATTCTGCTCATATTCCCGGACCGTCCACGGGCCAGATTTAGAAGGCGGTTGGGCCAGATCCGGGCCCCGGGCCTTAGTTTGCCTACCCATGGTATAGACTGATAAAGGCTAATCACCGAATAAGCTTTGTGCAAGCCAATCAAGATGGGTATTTAGTAAGTGGGTCAGATGGAGGAGCCCTAAGATAGGGACATCTGGAAAAAATACTCCGCCTTATGAACTCACTTATGCATGGCTTTGTTGACTTCTTCCAAACCACGATCTTTTCAAGTCAGTGTAGTCCCATTTTACATGTGAGTTGGCTCTATACAATAGCTTGATTGTGAAAGTCGTATCTAAATTAATTCCCAGCAGGGAAATTGGCTCAATAAAACTTATTGGAACACAGTGTTGATGCAGTCATCATACTGGTGTCTATTCTAGGTGAAGACTCCTAGATACTTAACAAGCATTGTATGGCCTTTGTGTCTTGTACTTATCCCCCAAGATGGCAGGTGAAGGTACTGGAAACTAATAATATCATTGATGCTAAAGACTCCAGCAAATTTTGCATTCATTTAGCAGATATGATTTACCACAAAATCTGAGGAAGTTGTAATACTGAAGGTACTGAAAATTGTCTTTGATTATCAACATTGCAACGAATCATGTTTTACTTTAGAGCAGCTGTTCTGAGATGGAGGCTTATTAACTGAAGAATAGAAAAATCAAGAGTGAAATGGATAATTTGCAGCTTAAATGCCAGCATCTCATTTTTGGGGGTAGTTTTAACACCTGGCATTTTAAAATTCCAAACCCGTCTAGTTTCTTCTGTGGATTGTGCAACAGCAAGACAATGTCCAGAATGAAAGCATTTTTTTTACTCTTGTTTGAGTTCATTTTACTGCTGAATTGGACTAAACGAAGTGAATTTTTGAATTACCGTAAATATCATTTATTCAGCAACAGTAAATGGCACCTTAAATCTAGGTTATGGTCGCCACAACAGAATGTTTATTTGCTGGCGGGTGGTGGGAGAGGGCTTGACTTGCTCTTACAACAATGCACTTGTCCCAGAATGCAAGAAGGAGAAACATACACTATGGAAATGGTTTTAACTATGGACTAAGGGAGAGGTTTTTAGACTGTGGTCACCAACCAGGCGCCCACATTTCTCCACATGGTCGCAATTAGACCCACGTCAGTAGCAAAACGCAGCTGGCTAATTTCTAACACTGGCAGTGATCCTGCAGGATGTGTTAAGTAAAATATGAACTGCTGCTCTGGTGACTTTAGAACCCTTAGATTATATATCTGCTTCAAATCTTTGCCAGAGAAAATGGAACTTTGGAACTTGCTGCCTCCATGTACTCATATGATCCACATCTACCCACTCCTTATGAAGTGGCTCCAGACATGTCTATTTTTTCAAGCCTGTTCTATTTAAGTGAGCTTTTAATCTCCATTATCTTCCCTTTCTCCTGTGCGTCTGGTTTTTTTAGATTGTAAACTTGAAGGCAAGCAGGGCCGGCTCTAGGTATAGTCCCGGTGGCGCGGGGTGCTAGGGCACTGGGCCGGTAGGCGGGGCGCTGTGCGGCAAAGCCGGGCGGAAGCCACGCTGCGCACTGCGAGGGCGGGGGCGCCGGAGCGATCTCAGCGCCAGGGCGCCCGACCTGCTCGAGACTGCCCTGAAGACAAGGTTTTGTTCTTAGTTCTGTAAACTGTACAGTTCAGAACACTGACTTATTTTAGATAGTATTGAAGTGTGATTTTAATTATTATCACTATTATTAACAATCCTTCTGGCATACATTCTTAAGCATTCAGGGACTTCATGTTTTCCCTTGAAAGCACCAGACTAGCTATCTCAACTGTGTAAATAAGCCCAAAGGTGACTTGCTAGCAAAAAAATTCTAAAGCTGGGAGGGATACCTGTAATGTGTGCATTAAAAAGGTAATAATAATTTACAAAATAGCAATTGGATTGCTGGAAAGTTATTTTGATGGGATGGTAATTAGATTTTTTAGGTGACTTGTCATGAATGCTGAAGATATGTTGCTCCAGCAATGCAAATCAATACACTGCTGTAGTTTTTCTACCCTTCGCCTGCTGCCTCCTGCCCTGCTCTCCCTCTTCTGGCAGGAAATGGGGAAATTCATACAGCAACCCTTGTGCACAGCTGGATGAACCTTTCAAAGTGGTGTGGTTTAGGGCTGTTTCAGTGCATGTTTCTCTTTACTGGGGAGGGAGGGGTGATGACATGCTGCTTTAGTGGAAACTCTGGCAGCTGCAGTCTGGAGGTGATGTGGGGATGGTTGCTGCTGACCAAAGCAGAGAGCTGCATTCCTGGGATTTCATGTGTACACTGACTTCCTATGTGTACCTGCTGTGTTGCAGTTTTACCTTGAGCTCTTTAATATCTTCCTCTTCTTCCCACTTCCTGTTTTTGTCACAGCTGTATTGCCTGTGCGCTGCTATTCTCATGGGTCACATGAGTCAGATGAAGAGTTTGATGCTCGCTGGGTGACGTACTTTAATAAACCGGATATTGATGCCTGGGAGCTAAGGAAAGGTAAGGCTGAGGGAGAGTAGTATTGAAAAGCTTGAGAAACCCTCCTTTGCTGTGTGCTGCTGCGGCTGCAGCTGAATGGAGGCATTTCTGCAAGCTGGTTGTGGTAGCTTGCATGGAGCAGTCTGGTCCATTTTTCTTCAGTCGCTGCCCAACATTCCACCAGCCTTAATGGAACTGTTCCAGAGCATAGAATCATAGAATTGTAGAGTTGGAAGAGACCCTGCGGGTCATCTAGTTTAACCCTCTGCTGTGCAGGAATCTTAACTAAAACATACGTGACAGATGGCCACCCAGCCTCTGCTTTTAAGATTGTAACTCTGGTATTTTAATAGCTATATGAGTAGTAAAAAAATTGTCACTTATCATAACTTGCTGAAATCGAAACTGATTCAATGTTTCTGTCAGTCCCTTTGGGTTTCAGCCGTGCCTCACCTTTTTCAAGGCATATCTTTTGTTAGGGAAAGAGATAAGACTGACTTCCGGCTGTACATAAGAGGACAGTGATATTAGGTCTCTGAGCGAGCAATAAACTTATAAAATCCCTTTGACTGTTGAATGCCTTGTGATATTCTATTTAAGGTAAGAGGAAGTGTACAGTTTTTATTGTGTTGACGGTTGTCAAAACAAAATTGCACTTTTTACAGGGTGACTCTTCTTCACTACAGAGGTTGAACAACAATTGATAGTTTAATAAAGTAACATTTTTAGAAAACTCCCCAAAGTATGTGAGTTCTTAGATAAGCAGGGAGCATAAAAGCCACATTCACAATAAATGGAGCTTTGTTGTGGAAATTGGGATCTGTTGTTGGATGGGATGCAAAAAAATAGAATTGAAGTTTTGGCACTGAAATGGCAAATTAAAGGTTTGATCTGACATTTTGTATGTGGAATGTAAGCAACGTTTCATGTTAGCTCTACAAATTTTGTGTACTGTGGCAGTATCAAATATCTGAAGTCACTTGCAGGAAATTTGATATTAATAATATGTTCTGGCATATTTAGATATAATCAGAAATGTTAGGAAGAGAAATGGACACACTCCTGAACTTGTAAGAACAACAGAATATTCTCATTCTTGTTCATTCCCACAGGCATGAACACACTGGTTGGTTATGACCTGGTTCCAGAACCAAAAATCATTGATGCTGCTTTGAGGGCATGCCGACGACTAAATGACTTTGCTAGTGCAGTCCGTATCTTAGAAGTTGTAAAGGTCAGTGAAAGACACTTGAGTCTGAGCAGCCAACACCCTGCTTCTCCATTTGCCTCTGTGTTTATAGTGTGTATATTGTGGAGTTCTGGCTTGCTGGTGATCCATAAAGAGCCTTTGCACTCTTTGTAGAGATTTGTTTGACTAGCCTTGAGAGCCTAACAAATCTTTCTAGCCAGCATTGTCTACTTTAATGGTCATTGGCTCTCCACAGCCTGTGACATAGGTCCTTCTAACCCTGTTAACCTTGATCTTTTTGACAGGATATGTGCGGCTGAGAGTGGAACTTCCTGTACAAAATACATGTGCTCTGCCCCTGCCCATTTCCCCATTTCCCAACAAAAGTTTACCAGGCTGCTTATAATAGAAGCCTATGCATGTAAACTCAAAAGAAAGCCCCACTGAGTTCAGTGGGTTTTGCTTTCAAGCGAGTATAGATTTGTAGCCTCATAGAGCCACTTTCACATGTAAAAGGTGGATTTTGAAGCAGTAAACTGTTGCTTAACTCTTGGTGAAATGCTTTTCTCTTGTGTGTATTTTTTTTAATAAAAAACTTCAACAGTCTTATTGAAGAATTAACCCTTTTGGCCTTGGATATGAATCTGTCTTGGTTTTGTTAAGTTTGAATTCATTTTGTGTTCTTTCAATTAGGACAAAGCAGGGCCTCACAAGGATATATACCCATATGTTATCCAGGAACTTAGACCAACATTGAATGAGTTGGGAATCTCAACTCCAGAGGAACTTGGCCTGGACAAAGTGTAAACATTATTGGTAAGAGAACAAATCTTCGCTCCTTTGCGGAAACAGCTTTTTAATCGTCCATCTTGTTTACCAGGCTCCTGGACAGTTGCATGAGGCCTCTAAGGGTTCCCAGGAGATCTCATGGGGCCATCTGAGATCTTGCAAGATCTCAAGAGGTGGGAGCAGTTACAGGGGTTGTTCTGACTTTGTGTGATTTTGCTTTTATGCGGAACCCCTGGGAACGTAACCCTTGTGCAAGTTGCAATTGCCCTGCAGGCCAGATAGAGTTTGAGCTATCTTGAGTAGAACACCAAGGCTTCTTTTTCTAGGTTTGGCTGAGGAAAGGCAGAAAAAAGACTTGCAAATTCCCTGCATTCACCTAGCCCCACCCCCTTTTCTGGTGGGCCATTCTTGATGTACTTGAAGTGTAGTTCTTATACTTAAATGATTAAAAAAGACTGGAGAAAAGTACAGTGAACACTTCTCATTCATCAATGTCAGGCTCCTTATTTCTGAATCTGACTCAAATACAGCCATATAATATTGGTGCTTGCTTAGTTGTCTGCATCAAATGACTTCACTCCTGGCAACCAGGAGTGTTTCTCCTGCTGTCATATGTACTGAATTTACAGTGGGGATCAAGCACTCAGCCTAAGCTTAGCAACTGCTGTTCTGTTAACGGAGCAGCATTCAAGACTATGCAAACACGTCACCCTTAAATAGGACAGTGCTATGGAAGTTGGATGTTTAGTGGCAATACATGCAATGCTCTGCTAGTTTAAGCTGTCACTCATTTAATGTACAGGAAAAAAGCGGCAGAGCCCTTGCTAGGTGTAGTGGCACCAGGGAGGAGACAAGGAGCAGCATTTAATTGCAAGCCTGCACAAACCTGAATTGACTTTAGCAATAAAATGCTGCTTTCTCATAAGTATTCATCTGGGGCAAGTGGCTTTTGCAGGGAGAAAGGCTTTTTCCCCCCAGTGAGAAGAATCTGAGCTGTTACTCTAATGTTGCATTGGTTATAGTGAACTGGGGGCTTGGTCTGTGGCCTCGTTTACAGCCACATAACCACAATCTACTGCTTGGGTACCATCTGCTGTGTGTTCTGTGTAAACACTAGAATCCTACAGACTTTGAATGAAGAGCTGCAACTCTGTATGCAGTTAGAAATGTTTTACTGGTTCCCATGCTTTCCTGTGCAAGCAACAGAAGGTGCCCTTCAATCGACCAATGACAAAGGGCAGGAAGCACATCGACGCCCCCATCCTGGCACCAGTCCTGCTGGGTGCCCTTCTTGGTCCCTGCTCTCTGTGGCTACTGGCCGCTGCCACACATACTAACTCCTTGCAGGCAGACAAGCATGCTTGGGACAGCAGCCCCAAGAGATTTCCAGGCTGAGTCTCTTCTCCCCACACACCATCCTTATTAAAGTGGGGTGCTCCCTACTTTATGCAATTTCACTGACATGTGTGGGGACCCAGAATGTAATCCTTGTGTGTGTGTGGGGGGGGGGGTAAAGCCTGTTTTCTGGAAATGACATTATTTATTTATTTATTTATTTATTTATTAGTTTTAAAAAGTAAGCTTTATTGAAATTCATATTAAAATACATTTTCTTAATTTCATACATACTCAAACAGAACAATAATGTAAATGATATAAATAATAACGAAATCATAACGCACAAAATCATATATAATGAAATCATATTAAAGGTAAATCATATAATGAAATAATAGTCAAAGTATAACGTAAAGTAAAGTAACGTAAAGTATAGCGTAAAGATTATACCCCAATATTCTCATTCATATAATATAACCTAACACAAAAACAAAAAGGAAAGAGAGGAGGGAACAGAAAAAGAGAAGAGAAGAGGGGAAAAAAGAAAAAGAAAAGAAAGAGACAATGTAAAAACAAATCAGAAACGTTTAAAATTGACTCATAAAAAAACTTCCGATTGTCGACTTAACGCTTATTCATACTATTCCTCCTTTACTTGTTTCCACCTAATTCCCTAAGAATAATATCTCTTGTCCTTATTTTTAGTAATTCCCTCTCTTCGTGCATTCTTTAAGTTAAGCAAATCACCAACTCAGTTTTAATACCTTCTTTTTTAAAATAATCTTCCACTAATTGCCATTCGTTTTGGGTCCTTTGTCTAGGTACATTTCTAATTGCTGCCGTCATTTTGGCCAAATTCATGTATTCCACCATTTTAATTTGCCATTCCTCCACCCCTGGTATATCTTCCCCCTTCCATTTTTGTGCTAACAATACCCGAGCTGCCGCCCCGCCATATAACAAAATATTTCTCTTATTTTTGGGCACACTTTCTAGGATCATACTTAACAGGAGTAGCTCAGGTGTTTTTTCAAAAGTTAATTTTAACATACTCTTCATTTTTTCATATATTTTATTCCAAAATTCCTGCACACCTTCACACCACCACCAGCAATGCATATATGTGCCTATTTTATTATGACACTTCCAACATTTGTTTGATTCTTGTTTATAAATCCTTCCTATTTTCTCTGGGGTTAAGTGCCATCTGTAGGCCATTTTCATTATATTTTCTTTTATTGATGTACATGCTGTGAATCTTAAACTTTCAGACCACAATTTATCCCATTGTACACTGTAGATTGTTCTTCCTACATCTTGTGCCCACTTAACCATACTGCACTTAACCACTTCATCTTTTAAATTCCATTCCAATAAATATTTATATAGATTTGTCAGATGTTTATCTTCTTTATCAATTAATATTTCTTGTAATTTTGATTTTTTCTCTTGGAAGCCAATTACTTTATGTTTTTGGAATATGCTTTGCATTTGATTGTATTGGAGCCAGCTTGTGCAATCTTCTTTTACCTGGTCAAATGATTTTAAAAGGTATTGCCCATCTTTGTTTTCAATCAGCTCTTGGTATGTTTTCCATCTGCCCTTCCTCGCTCCCCCCTTCACAGATGTTATCTCAAATAGTGATAGCCACCAGGGAATCTTAGGTTCCAAAATCCTTTTATTCTCCTCCCACACCTTATTTATTTATTTCATACTCCACAAAATGTACCTCCCCTTTTCATAAAAATGACCAGAGTGGCTAAGAACAGGACAGTCCCAAATAAAAGAAATAGGAACAAGATAGCCATTGTACAATAAGATAACATAGGAGCAGATTTAGAATAGCAGCAAATCAAAACACAATTCAGGGCCGCCCCTACAGCCAGGCTGGGGGGCGCCAGGGGGGCGCCGCGGAGCTGTGCCCACCCACCCACCGCGGAGCTGCGCCCCCGGCAGCCGCACTGCGCCCGGCGCACAGCTCCGCCCGCCACGCTGGGGGGCGGGGCAGGGGCGCCGGAGGGATCCGTCGCACCATGGTGCCAGGGCGCCAAATATACTTAAGACGGCCCTGTGTGTCACAATTATTTTACAAATACAGATTAAGACACAAAGGGTACTCTGTGCACAGAGTCCCACTTGTGAAACAGGCTGTCCCTCTCCTCTCCCTGTGTGCAATCCACACCTGCTCTGTAAGGGTTCTCTACCTTTGGAG